>NC_056630.2:228030935-228353435 GCF_002870075.4 Lactuca sativa
AAGGTCAACTGAAAAACATCCATGGCTCTGATACCATTAATGGGTTATAAGCATAACTACAATCCTATGTGTTCATGCAACCCTATAATAAAGGATCTAGGTTTTCACTAGTTCAACATGCAAACTTAAATACAAAAGAGAAAACCCTAATATGCATCTATGAAAGATGAAATTAACCTAAATATAGGGCTTAGATACATACCTCAATTTTTTTGTACTAATAACAATTGATCCTTGTTGATTCTTGAACTCTTGAAAGCAAGTGCCTCAAAGGTGACACCTCTAATGGCTTACAAACGCTCTTTGCAAGAGGATGAGAGGAGAGAGGAGGGAATACTCTTAGAAATTAGGCTCTTCTAGGCTTAGAATCATAGGGCCAAAAATCCAAGGGGTTATATCCCTTTTATACTTGAAGTGGCTTAGTCCCAAAGTTAGGGTTTGCAGGTGGAAACCTTATTTTTCTGCTTAAGACCTAAGCAGCCCATGGACTTCCCATCAAGGTGCCTTGGACGAAAACTTATAGAGGCACCCTATAATTTTCGTCCGCTCCTATCAAAGGAGTCCAAGAGCTCAGTTTCACAACTATCAATGATTTGGAAAACAACCCTTGTACTTTTAATTAATTCCTTTAATCCCAAATTAATTCCAAATTAATTTCTGATTAAAAATTAATTAAATAACATGATTTCTAATTAAAATATTATTCTCATAACATATTAATAAATAGTAATATCATTTTATTATTCCAAAAAAATAAATTTAACTTCTCTCCAAAAGTCATCCAGTCAAGTTGCAAGAGTGAAGGCAACCCAGGAGGAATCAAGTCATAAGATAAGGGCCAAGAAGGGAAATATATTCTTATGATGTGGGTTTGGGAGTAATCTAAACTAAGGCTATTGAACCAAGGGGTAATCTAATCTTCGAGTCATGGGCCCATGGAGGGGGGTCCAGTCTTTGTGGCTGTGGGCCCGGTGTGCATGCATTATATATGTGTTATTATGTGGAGTATTTTAGGGAACTTACTAAGCTTTGTGCTTATTGTCTATGTTTGAAATGTTTTTCAGGTACTTCTGATATCCAAAGGAAGGGTCCGGCTTGATCGCACATCATCCCCAAGAAGATTTATTTTGTGTTGACTATTTACTCTCATATTTTGAGAATACTTTCACTCTTATTGTCTTTTAGATCAAATGAATGAATTATTTTGAAATTGTTTAAATGAAATTTTCACTCAGTAGTTTTAGGACATATTTATTCTGCACTGAAACTTTAGCTAGACCATAATAAAACGAAGTTGCGCACCTACACTTAGTTGTGGTATGCTCCATGTGCTAATAAAACTTTATTCAGAGTATTTGATCTAAATCTTTGAATTCAAGACCATTCTGGGATGATTTTTGATGTGTTCTCATCGCGGGTCTGAGTGTTTATATATATATATATATATATATATATATATATATATATATATATATATATATATATATATATATAGGCTTCGGTTATTCTGTTCTAACTAATTATTGTGCGGATATCGTATGTTATGAGAATTACTAAAAGAATAAGTTGTTTAGCAATGAAAATACATTCAACCTTACAAAAATATCGTCATTTTCATACATTGTCGCTAATTATTATTTATTTTTGTTCTCACACATCGTTTGTCACTCATTTTCATTGTGACAGAATACGACCAAAATAAACATAATGACAACATTCTGACAAAAATGAGAATAATAATAATAATAATAATAATAATAATAATAATAATAATAATAATAATAATAAGTGTATAATAACCTTATATTCATTTTAATTAGTGAGAATGTGTGTTAATGACAATAGTTATGTAAGATTGAACGTATTTATATTATCAAACAACATATTTTCTTTATCATTCTCATAACACATGATATCCGCACAATAATTAGTTAGAATACTTGAACCTAGCTCTTTATATATATATATATATATATATATATATATATATATATATATATATATATATATATATATATTTATATATAACTTTTTTTTTGTTTGCATCCTTTATTAACTATTTTTTGTTACTTTAGGTCTAGCTGATAAGGCACCGACCAGTCTGGACAGTCAGAGGGTAGGATCATTTTAGCGTATAACTATTTTGAAATCTAGTAACCCAAGCAACGTGTCTATCTTATGACTATTCTCATAAGTTGTCTATCAATAGTTTAATAAATAATACTTTTTAACTATAGGTTTTTAAATATTCGTAAGTCTAAGAGAGTAGGCTTGATACTATAGTCGTTCTTTTATAAGAAAGAACTAGCTCTCTGTAGTCAATGGCTCTAATACCAATCTATCACACCCCCAGCCGGTGGTGGAAACGCCAGGCTGTGAGACTTCATCTTTGGATAACAATTATTAAACATATATTGAAAAATACAAAATACATACATATATTAGTATTAAACATGATTTACATCATTCTTTTCCTTCTATTACACTGTTAAAACCAAAATATGATATATGCCTCAACAATTAGATGACTCCATACGAACAAAAGTGTAACAGTAGTTAACAAGAAAAACTTTCATACTCTTGTAACATTCCCGTTTTTACGTTCCTGAAAATACATGCATTTTGAAAATACGTCAACATAAAGTTGGTGAGCTCATAGGTTTTGACCTTATGTACTTTTATAAAAATATGTTTTTAAAAGTACATCATTGCTTCACCAGTTTCAAACATAGTTTTCATGATTAGATTATATAGCTTATAAGTATTTTCTGACAAAAAAACATTTTTACAATATCATGTGTATGCTAAGTATAATTGTTTACCTATTTTGTAAGTTTTGTACCTACAAGAGTTCAAGCACTCAGTGTATAAGTTTTCGTGGTACTTATACCTAACATTAATACTTGTATATCGAAAAAGTATAATGTTCTAGAGTGTAACATGCGATACATGAAAGTATAACCATTGTTGTATGACGTTTAAGACCTCTGCTTCAAGCTATAAGGGGTGCACCAGAACAAACACTATGTACGCTTCATCAATGGCGGACCCACAAATAAAAGAAAAAGGACAGTTCTTCATCCAGCGGGTTTTGTCAAACCATTGGTTGTAGCTAGCAAGCACAGATGGGGGTGTCAACCCTTCTAGATCTAAACACACCTTCCTCGCTCACATGGGATAAGCGGTTAATGTCTGGAATCATACAAAGATTTCATTCTTAGTTGACGAATTGCATATCTTATGTGGACGTTTAACCGTTCCAACAGTAAATGCATATGTGTGTCTAAAACCTTAAGTTACTAGATTGTACAGACAACATAGCTGTTGTATATTGAGTAATACTATGTTTTAATCAACGTAAAACCAACAATACCCTTTTTATCAATAAGTCCAAATAGTTGTATAATAATGATTAACCCGCTATTTAGCTGCTATAACTATAAAACAATCAATAACCTTTATGGTTTCTTATAAAAACTACATTTGTCGTTTTTACACAAATATTGAGTATGCGTTTTATAACTAGCATATATTTTCCGCCAAAAACATTAAAATGGTTTAAAAGTGGGGCCATGAACTCACCCTAGTAGCATGATTGACGATAAACTCTGACCGAAAGTGGTCGGAAACTTGGGGTTGTCAAGATCGTAGAGGGAAAGATCCTTCAAACATGAGAGAGAGAGAGAGAGAAGATATGATTTTTGGTTGTAAGAATTTACTGAGAATCGGCTACTGTTTATAGTGCAAAACGGCGGCGGGCGCGCCGCGCCAAGGATAGAGGCGTGTCGCGCTTCTGTGTGCCAACTCCATCACCGTTTGCCATGTGTTGATGACTCAGCATGATGTGGCGTGTCCTCAGTGAGCCACATGTCACTCTCGTGTCTGGCCACGTATCGTATTGTAGAGCTGCCGCGTCATCAGTTTTGCCAGTATTTTTTATGATTTGGAAAAATCATAACATTCACATACGAGGTTCATTTTCGATGTTAGTTATATTCACGCATAGGTTTTTTAGAGTACTAAACCTTTCGTTTAGATCCCAATAGTTACTTATCAATGTATTTTAAACTCATATTTTTATAGAGACTACACTATTAAAATTTGTATAATAATCATAACACTTTAAATATGAAATCCGTTCTCGACTGACTATGTATCGACGAATTCATATTTACGATATCTTCAACTCTTATTTGTATTGTTTTTTTTTGTAACAAGTAACTGAACACTATATCAATTTCTATTTCGCGCCAAGGATAAATTTGAACAAGCATTAGATGATCCTCCACTTTCTTTCGAAATAGAGTGGGATCAACTAATCCTTGCTTAAATTTAGCGATTTTCAAAAAATTGGTTAGCGTATCATAGCAAGTATGAGGTGCTTGTTTTAGCCCATAAACAACTTTTTTAGGGATATAACAATGATCAAGATACTTATCGTTTACGACTCCAGGTGGTTGGTCAACATAGACCGTCTCTTCAAGAACACCATTTAGAAATGCGCACTTTACATCCATTTGATAGACGTCGAAATTCTTATGAGCTGTAAAAGCTAGAAAAATTCTTACAGCCTCGAGTCTTGCGACATGGGAAAGGTTTCTTTGTAATCAATTCCCTTTTGTTGATAATAACCTTTTACGAAAATTCTAGCTTTATTTCGAACAACATTACCTTATTTGTCAATTTTATTTTTTAAACCCTGTTTAAGACGAACAATCAAAACATCATTAGGTATGGGAATAAACCTCCAAATTTTGTTTCTTTCGAATTCAGCCAACTCAGATTGCATCACGATAACCCAATTGGGATGTTCTAATGCATTCCTGATTGTTTTCCATTTGATTTTGAAATAAGAACATTAAACATACAATATTCTTGATGAACATTAAGAACCTCATACCCTCATACCTAGCTCGAACATGTGCTCGTGATAAAACAACAGAACTAGGATCACCAAGAATTTGTTCTTTGGGATGATCCCTCGTCCATTTCTCCATAGGAGGAAATATAGGATCAAACTCCAAATATGCATCCTAAAATGTCTCTTCATCTTTAGACAATTCATCTGCAATATAAATATTATCATTAGAATCACGAGATTCATTACCATGAGCATTATCATCATCATCATCATCATATGTTCCAGTTAGCTCCCCCTTAACCAATGGGTTCACTATGTGGTGCTCCCCCTCAATACCAACTTGCGAAGTCAATAACTCCCCCTCAACATGAGGTTGAGAAATTAAATTCTCTCCTTCAACATGAGGTGGAGAAATCAAGTGCTCCCTCTCCAGTTGTCCATGTGTTGAATTGTGTTCTCTTTCGACATTGACTCTTAAGGTTGATGACAAAAGATCTTCATTTTATTCATTAGTAATCGTCGAATCATCTGAGTGCTTTAATGCTTCCGGTAGCTGATTATCTTTAATGTTGACCTAAACATCAACTTCCATGTCAAGTATACCAAAGATTAAATCAAAATCAACATCAAACATAAGAATCTGTTCATACTCCTCACTTTTTCTCAAAAAGAATATGTTTCTTTGAATTTTTTTTTCAACTCTTTTAACATAGTAATCATCAAATGTAAGATTGAATGTTTCTTCAACTTTTCGTGTTCTATTGTCCAACACCCTATATGTGATAGAGTTATAAGAATATCCCAAGAAAATTCCTTCATCAACTTTCGTCTAAAACTTAGAAAGATTATCTTTGAGATTTATTATGAAGCACCTGCAACCAAAAATATGGAAAATTTTCACATTAGGTTTCCTTTTGTTAATGATTTCATAAGGTGATGTTAAAAAGACGATGAATGAATGAATGATTTTGTGTAAAACACGTTGTCGACACTGCTTTTGCCCAATAATATTAAGGTAGATTTGCATATGTGAGCATCATCCTAATCGCTTCACACAATGAACGATTCCTCATTTCGACAATACCGTTTTGTTGTGGTGTGTAAGGAGACGAAAAGTTATGAGAAATTCCCAAATTCATCAAAAACAAATCTAAAATTTTATTCTTAAACTCAGTTCCATTGTTGCCCTTGATCTTACGAAATTTTTTCTTCAAACTTTCTTCGATGTTTTTGATAAAATTGATCATTAGTTAAGTTATTTCTGATTTTTGTCTAAGAAAGAAAACACAAGTAAATCGTGAGAAATCGTCAACAATAACAAGTATGTACTTTTTTTTATTGTGAGACTCAACACTCGAAGGACCACACTAGTTGTTTACCCTGTTTACATGTTGCACACAATGGATCATTGTCAAATTTCAAAACAGGTAAACCATGAACAAGATCATTTAAGACAAGTTTATTTAAATTCTTGATGTTGAGATGAGAAAGTCTTCGATGCCAAAGCCAACTGAGGTCAGATGAAGCTTTCAATAGTAGACAAACTGAGGGAATGCTTACTATAGGTTTCATGTCCAAAGTGAACATATCACCCTTGCTCTTCAACTTCAACAAAGACTTCCTTTGTTTTTTTGTTTGAAATTTCACTCCCTTTTCATTGAAAAGTACTTGGTTCCCAGTTCCAACAACAAGTCGAGATAGGTTGTGCTTTAGCCCTTTGACATAAGCAACTCTTTTCATAGTGAACTGTCCATTTATCACCTTTCCCATATCCCTTGAACTTACACTTATGTTCGTTCCCAAACTTCACTACTCCAACAATCTCTAGCTAACGAAATCTCTCAAATTCCCCTTTCTTCCAGTTATGTGATGCAAGCACCCACTACCGATATATCAGTTTTTGTCATATTGCACGACACATAGTACCTGCAATCATTCAGAGAGATTTAGGTCCCCAAGACTTTTTGGGTCTTTGGGCATTAGCATGAAAAGTAGTGTGCAATGCATAACTAAATATCCAATTACGAACTTTTGTTTTAATTTTGACAATTAAGTCAACTTCTTCAGTTTTAGGTATAGAAATATAATCATTCAAAGGCGAAGTTTCAACTTTGATTTTCTCTTTTTCAACCTTTCCTTGAGAAACATCAACTATCTTAGCTTTAACTTCTTCCCATTTTGACACATTTGTCACTGATTCTTGAGAGGAAGTGCTTCCATTCATCGAAGCATTCAAGTAATTCTCATAAGCCTGTTGTCACACCCCCAAACCAGAACGGCGGAAAGGTTTGGGGGCGGAGGACGTCATATTCAGTATCATAACAGTTCATAGTAAGGAAAGTACACACCACCATACATATAAAGGTTTCAAAATGTTTACATAATTGTATTTGTTACATGTTCAAAAGATAAATACGTAAACATCTTTCAAAAGAAGTAATTAACATCAGAGCGTTAATCCCCAAAAGTTGGTTTCCAAACCTACTTAGCGGTTTCCTGAGAATACAAGTTATTTTAAAGAAAAAGTGTCAACAATTAAGTTGGTGAGTTCATAAGCGGTTTTGAGAAAATGTATACCATTCCAAAGTTCGTGTGTTTTCCAAGAAAATCCCTTATTTTCTTATAAAAGTATGAAATGCATATGAATGTTCGTGTCATGAATTGTAAATAGTTGTACCAGAAAAATCCCTTATTTTCCTATTAGTTGATCGTTTTGGATACAGGAAAATCCATTATTTTCCTAAAGTAACAGCCAGTCTCTAATGTCCAAGACCGAAAATCGCAAGCAACCGACATGCTAAAAGTTTAAGGCATAGTTTTATATAATAAAGCTATAAGAAGATCGCACTCGTTAGATGAAGAATAGTTTTAATAGCTACCCATTCATAAAAGCATAATACCATAATAATTATCTATCCGGTGAGTTTTATAACCATACTAAACAAAATATGCTTGTTGTGACGGTCTTCAGGCGCCGAAACGTTATGACAAACTGTCACCCAAAGGACTGTAGCTAACAGTCAGGGCGCAGGATCATGACTTTCGTATAGATCTATACACATTTGACACGCTCTCTTAATGGGAGACTCTGGTTATAATAGACAGGACTTTAGGTAGTACCTCTTAACAAAAAGGTAGCATTGAAGATGTAATCGTCTCACGGATTCTCAACTAAGTCTGTATTAAAATAATAGTTTTTTATGAAATGTTTATCCCCTTTCACAATGTTTGACAAAGCATAAATCATAAGTTCTTTGAATGCATAAAATGGTTTCACAAGGATTGCTACCCCGGATACTATGCATTTTGTATAAATCTAATGCATGCAAAGTATAACAAGAATTTTCACGTTTTCACTCGGGATTAACTGGTTGTTTACTTGTATTCTCTCCCGAAATGTATTAAAAGTACATTATAAAGTATTTGAAGGTGTACAAAAGGGGGTATGAACTCACTTGATTGAAGTGGTAGCTTGAAGTTGTCGAGAGAAGAATCGAGCAGAACTTCGACTAGTGAGAGTTAAATTCTCGGGAATCTCGGGTGTGTAGTGTTGGAATAGTGTCTAAGGCTGTAACTATGTTAGACAAGTATTTGATCCGGTTGTGCATGGTCCTTTTGGGTTGCCTTCACCATAGCAACTTGATAGGATGATTTAATAAGAGAGAGTAAATATTATTAATATATTATGGGAATAATATAATGAATAATATATTGTTATTTGATTAATATAAGTCATAGAATTAATTAGAATTAATTTGGTGACTTAAAGAGATTAATTAAATAAAGGGGTATAAACTGTCAATTGTTTGATAGTTAAACTTTGGACTGTAAATCCATTTGGATATGGTATGGACGAATTCTAAGAGATTTAGGATAGCTAAAATCGTCCATATGATTATCTTAGGAATGGATTTGGATAGCCTTAAGAGAAGATTATCTGATAGGGACTTATCTGTAATCCTTAAGGAGTCTACAAGTATAAATAGACCCTATGGCTGATGGAATTCGACACTTGACCTAAAGTAAGGAACCTCTGGTCGAAATTCCTTCCCTCTCCTCTCTCCTAAATCATCTTCCTTGCTATTGGTGTTTGTAAGCCATTAGAGGAGTGACATTTGTGACTCTAGAAGCTCCAAGACCTCAAGATCAACAAGGAACTCAAAGGTATGATTCTAGATCTGTTTCAATATTGTTATTTAGCCTAAATAGTTATTAGAAGTCTTGGATTCAAAGCATGTTTAATTAGAAAGCCTAGATCCGAGCATTAGGGTTTTGCATGCGCACATAGGAAAGTTCTTATGGATAAAACCCATCAGTGGTATCAAAGCCTATCTTGGTTTTCTTTAAATTGTTGCTTGATTAACTGAAACAAACCTGCAAAATTCGAGTTTTAGGTTTCTGAGTCATGGACTCGGCGAGTTCCAAGGTGGACTCGGTGAGTAGGCCTGACTCGGCGAGTCCCCTTGTGCACTCGGCGAGTCCAGGCGTCAGGAATGGCCAGATTCGGGATTTCTTTGTAATTATCTTATCTAAACTTTCCATAAACTAATTAGATCAATGTTAATTCGTTTTTCTGATAAATATAACTGCAATCTTGATCTAATTAAAGATATTTATCATATAATAAAATATTTGATTTCCTTATATGATAATTAATTAATTATTATTTGGATAATTATCTTAAAAGAAATCTTGAATAAATCAAATATAGATAATTAGGATATTAATTGTTAGTTGGAATTATTTGTTATTTGATCCTCCATGTTTTAAATGTTTAAAACTTGCCCTCAAGTTTTGAAATTTATATTTATGATTAAAAGTTTTAATTTAGACAACTTAAATTTCAAAACCCTAGATTTTAAAAGGTTTAAAATACAACCCTATACTAATATGATATTACTAGTATAATATATATATATATATATGTATAACTAAATGCTAGTCTTACCGTTAGTAGGCCTCATTCACGAAGCCGATCTATAAGGTGGGTATAAGGTTGCGGCCTATAAAATGGCACTTAATGGGTGTACACTCACACCCACCGCTTGCTTGATTGGTGGAGGGTCGTTAGCCGAACGGGTAGGATAGGGCAACCTCATCCTCTCATTAAAAGTATAATAAGAAATATAAAGTAACTACACATATTTTAAAATTTCCCAATCTTAGTTACTTTAGGAAAAGTGAATTGATGCAATCCCATGAAATTACACTTTGCACCTTGCTAAGAAGTTAGTGGAGCGTGTGTGGTTTACCGGCACACTAATTGGTTCTAAGCGAAGGTGGCAAAGGGTGATTCATTGTATATCATAGTTCGATGGAGCGTGTGTGGTTTACCGGCACATCGAATAGGTGATCGTTACAATGAAGGCACCATGTGAATTTGCATGGTTATTCACACCCGCTTTGTGATCCTCGGTATCTCAGTCACAAACAAGAGGGGCATATCGAGATTTAAACATGCCATTGAATAGTTTCAATGAATCTCATCCGAACCTAGGAATTCTCAAAAACACTTAGGGCTAATAGTTTAGGTTTTTGTGATGGAGAATTAGTGAATCGTCATTCACTTACCTTCAATTTATTTGCATGTTAGATTACGGCATCCCTTTTCTAATATGTAAATGTCATTGTTGGATCCTAGCCCTAATTTTTCTTATTGGGTGATAATTAGGGATTCATATTCTAATCTATCTTTGTCCTTTTCTAATTATAGATGTCGAACGCTAACAACGCTGCTGGTAATTCTTTCACGTTGATGAGCCTTTGCCAAAAGGTCACTTTCGATGGAACGAACTTTAGCGAATGGATAAGATACATTCGCACCATTGCTTGCTATGAGGACAAGGAGTATGTCCTTGATGAGAAGCTCGAGAAAATCAACACCGAAATCGCTACTCCAGCCGAAATCACCGCCTTTGAAACTCATGAGCGAGATGCAACGAAGGTACATTGCATCATGATTGCTACCATGAACTGCGAATTCCAAAAGTCCTACGAGGACATGTACCCGTACGAGATGCACCAAGACTTATTGGAGAGGTACCACCAAAACGCGAGACAAGAGCGGTATGAGATTTTCACTAACATGATTTCCGCGAAGATGGGTCATGGAGAATCTCTTACCGTGCACTTGCAAAAGATGCAAAGGTATGTCGACCGCCTTCGCAAGTTAAATGTTGACTTCGGGGAAGACTTGGCGATCGACATGGTGCTTCACTCTTTGCCTCTGATGTACAACCAGTTTAGGATGACCTACCACATGAACAAAGAGGAGGTCACCCTAAGCAAGCTCCAAGGTCTCTTGAGGGTTGCTGAGAGCAACTTCAAAGACAAGTCTGTTGCACCTACTCCCAATCCGCCCGCTGCTCCTGTCTTGGCTATTGGTCAAGGAAAGGGAAAAAAGAGGAAAGCTTCATCGAAGAACCATCGCAAGGTGAAGGCCCGAGATGGTGCCTCTTCTAGTGGGACCAAAGTTGATCCCGCTAAGCCCTATCCTAACCCGAAGGAGGCAGAATGCCACCACTGCCACAAGATAGGACATTGGAAGAGAAGTTGCCCGGAGTACCTGCAAGCAATCAAAGAAGGAAAGATCAAGCCATCTTTCGCAGGTATATACGCAATTAAATCTAACGATTCTAATCATGCTATTTCTTGGGTCCTTGATACCGGTTGTGGTTATCACATTTGTTTTAATGTGCAAGGACTAAGAAGAAGTAGGGATGTGGAGCAAGGAAGGATCAATCTAATCATGGGGAACAGAAGATCGTCGCCTGTAACCAAGATTGGAGTGTATTCTTTAATGCTTAGGAATAGTTTGGTTTTAGATTTGAACAATTGTTGCTATTCACCAGAAATGGCAAGAAACATCATTTCATTTCATGGTTTATATAGACAAGGATTTAGATTTTCTTTTAATAATGAGAATGGTTCTATTTTGGCTTATCTAAATGGTGTCTTTTACTTTGAAGCTATATCATGTAATGGAATATATGAAACTGTTATGATTGTTGATAACTTAGGAAATGATGTTTTGAATATTGATTCTTCCACTAGTATGGATAAAGCATCCTTGTGGCATTGTCGTCTTGGACATGTCAACAAGAAACGCATAGCCCAACTCCAAAAGGATGGAGTGTTGGAATCATTCGACCTTAGGGAAGATGACACATGCGAGTCTTGTTTACTTGGGAAGATGACTAAATCACCCTTCACGAGTACATGTGAAAGGGGCGAAAGTCTATTGGACCTAATACATACCGATGTATGTGGACCGTTTAGATCAACCACGAAGGATGGGAACCGCTTCTATGTGACTTTTACCGATGACTATAGTAGATATGGGTATATCTACTTAATCAAGCAAAAGTCAGAAACCTTTGAAATGTTCAAAGAGTTCAAGAATGAAGTGGAGAATCAATTGGGCAGGAAAATCAAGATGCTTCGATCCGATCGAGGAGGAGAGTACCTAAGTCTTGAATTCCACGATTATCTCAAGGAGTGTGGAATAGTTTCGCAATTGACGCCTCCTAGGACACCGCAGTTGAATGGTGTGGCAGAAAGGCGTAATCGAACCTTATTGGATATGGTTCGCTCTATGATGAGTCGTGCTTCACTACCTATCTCTTTTTGGGGGTATGCCTTAGAGACTGTCGCCCATATCCTTAACCGAGTCCCTACCAAGAAGGTTGCCAAAACACCTCACGAGATGTGGACAGGGAAAGCTCCCTCGTTGGCACATATCAAGGTTTGGGGTTGCGAGGCTTTCGTGAGACGAGATACTCACGACAAGCTTGAACCTCGAAGTGAGCGATGTATTTTCATCGGCTACCCGCAGACATCCTTTGGATATCTCTTCTATAGACCGAAGGACAATGTAGTCTTCGTTGCGAGGAGAGGAGTTTTCCGAGAGCGAGAACTCATAAGCCAAGGAGACAGTGGGAGGCAAATCGAGCTTGAAGAGATTCAAGAGTCGATAGATGAAGGAACCTCTACCGCTGGCACTCAACCCGAGGAGGAAACTCCGGTTGAACCGATTGACGAATCCTTACCTCTTAGACATTCCGATAGAGTTAGAGTTCTACCCCAGTTTTATGGTTTTCATATTACTACCGAAGGGGACACGTATATTAGTGATGGTACACTAATAAATCTTGATGAACCTAATAGCTATAAGGAAGCCATGGCAGGCCCGGAGTCTGCGAAATGGAAAGAGGCAATGGATAGCGAGATCCAATCCATGTATGATAACCAAGTTTGGAATTTGGTTGATTATGTGCCCGGACGTAAGACCATTGGGTGCAAATGGATCTTCAAGAAGAAGACCGACGTGGATGGAAACGTGCACACATATAAAGCGCGATTGGTTGCGAAGGGCTTTACTCAAACTCCTGGAGTTGACTATGATGAGACCTTCTCACCAGTTGCGAAGATTAAATCTATTAGAGTGATGCTAGCTATTGCCGCATTTCATGATCATGAGATTTGGCAAATGGATGTCAAGACCGCTTTCCTTAACGGGAAGTTGGCTGAGGATGTTTACATGGCTCAGCCCGAGGGGTTTGTGGATCCAAAGCATCCGAATAGAGTGTGTAAGCTTGAGAAGTCCATTTATGGACTTAAGCAAGCATCTCGCAGATGGAATCTTTGCTTCGATGAGAAAGTCAAAGAGTTTGGATTTGTACGAAGCGAAGACGAGTCTTGTGTATATGTCAAAGCCAGTGGGAGTATAGTAAGCTTCCTCGTTCTATATGTCGATGACATATTACTCATAGGAAACGACATCCTGATTCTACAGGAAGTTAAGTCCTGGCTCGGGAAGTGCTTCGCTATGAAGGACCTCGGAGAAGCTTCTTACATTTTGGGAATAAGGATAGTAAGAGAAAGAAGTAAGAGACTAATTGGACTTAGTCAGAACACTTACTTAGAGAAGGTACTAAAACGTTTTGGTATGGAAAACTCAAAGAAGGGAGAATTACCGATACAAAGCAATGCCAAGTTGAGTAAGACTCAAAGTCCAAGTACCGAAGCTGAGATAGCAGAAATGAGCCGAGTACCATACGCTTCCGCAGTTGGCTCAATCATGTACGCTATGACTTGTACTCGCCCTGATGTAGCCTTCGCTTTGAGCATGGTTAGCAGATATCAAGGGAATCCTGGCAAAGCACATTGGATTGCGGTGAAGAATATCCTTAAGTACCTTCAGAGGACGAAGGAATGGTTCTTAGTCCTCGGAGGGAGTGATGACTTGAAGGTGCGAGGGTATAGTGACGCCAGTTTTCAGACCGATAGGGACAACTACCGTTCGCAGTCGGGCTGGGTCTTTACCCTAAATGGAGGAGCAGTGACATGGAAGAGTTCCAAGCAAGAAACCGTAGCTGATTCAACGTGTGAATCAGAGTACATTGCAGTGAGCGAAGCGTCGAAGGAGGCGATATGGCTAAAGAACTTCATCGGTGATCTTGGAGTTGTACCTGCCATAAAGGAGCCAATGGAGATTTTCTGTGATAATGAAGGTGCGGTTCCCTTGACCAAGGAACCGAGGGATCATGGTAGATCAAGACATATCGACAGAAAATATCACTTCATTAGACATCGTGTAGAAGAAGGACAACTCGTAGTGAAGAGGATATCATCAGAAGATAACCTAGCAGATCCGCTTACGAAGGGACTGAGTAGGGTTAAGCACTTACAGCATGCTAGGAGTATTGGGCTGAAGGATGATATTAGCATAGATTAGATAGTATTAGAAACGTGTAATAGATAAATGTAATTAACATTTGATGATTAAATAAAGGAGTTTTATTTATAAGTAATGTTACTGTCTTATGTTAATTGTTTAACTATTGTTTCACTTTGCATGTTTTGACTTCCAGAATAATTGAAATTATTAGGAATAATAGAATTGTTCAAATTGTCCACAATCGTTCATATGTTGGAAGTAGATATGAATGAAGATTGTCATGAATTGGTGTGTAGATTGTCTAAATGGTGTTAGACATAGCAAAGGGTTGCTGCAACGTTCATGAGTGCTTATGAACTAGTTTTGAGCATTGGAACAAACCCGCGCTTGCTGGAATCACCTTATGGAATAAGATATAAAAGGGTGATCGCAAGACGATAATATCATATAGTCTTAAAAACTAGATATATGGTTTGTTATTTGTTAATTGGTTGTACATTGATAATGCAAAAACGCATCAGTAACTCGGTGTTATAAAACACATTGTTGTGTATAGTTGGTTAATGAATAAGTAAATGCATATAAGTCGAAGTTTATCTGTAACTTTTATCTAAGAAGGTAAAAGCGATATCTCGGCCGCTTGATGATTTGATTTGACTTATGTGTCGGGCCCGGTCAGAACTGAATTGATGTGTTCGATTAAGTTCTATGTCAAATAAATCAGAGATCGAGAAACCTAAAATGCTTGACTAACCATTCCATAGGATTGTCAGCATGATATCTAACAGAGGACTATACGTTCCCTTATCTAAAGGACAAGATTGATTAGATCAGAGTTTGACAACGTCTTTGAGAGCTACGATTGCAAACTGAATTGTACTTGTATAGTTACTAGACTTATCCAAGTGGGAGACTGTTGGAATAGTGTCTAAGGCTGTAACTATGTTAGACAAGTATTTGATCCGGTTGTGCATGGTCCTTTTGGGTTGCCTTCACCATAGCAACTTGATAGGATGATTTAATAAGAGAGAGTAAATATTATTAATATATTATGGGAATAATATAATGAATAATATATTGTTATTTGATTAATATAAGTCATAGAATTAATTAGAATTAATTTGGTGACTTAAAGAGATTAATTAAATAAAGGGGTATAAACTGTCAATTGTTTGATAGTTAAACTTTGGACTGTAAATCCATTTGGATATGGTATGGACGAATTCTAAGAGATTTAGGATAGCTAAAATCGTCCATATGATTATCTTAGGAATGGATTTGGATAGCCTTAAGAGAAGATTATCTGATAGGGACTTATCTGTAATCCTTAAGGAGTCTACAAGTATAAATAGACCCTATGGCTGATGGAATTCGACACTTGACCTAAAGTAAGGAACCTCTGGTCGAAATTCCTTCCCTCTCCTCTCTCCTAAATCATCTTCCTTGCTATTGGTGTTTGTAAGCCATTAGAGGAGTGACATTTGTGACTCTAGAAGCTCCAAGACCTCAAGATCAACAAGGAACTCAAAGGTATGATTCTAGATCTGTTTCAATATTGTTATTTAGCCTAAATAGTTATTAGAAGTCTTGGATTCAAAGCATGTTTAATTAGAAAGCCTAGATCCGAGCATTAGGGTTTTGCATGCGCACATAGGAAAGTTCTTATGGCTAAAACCCATCATGTAGAACTTCCTTCGGATCTTGAGTATGAAAACCGGGGTGTCAGGATGGCTTCGAGTGGAAAAACGCAGAGCAAAATCACGGGAAAAGAGAAGAACTGAACAAAAAACTCGGAACCCTAGCCTCCCTTTTATAGGAGGCTGAACCGCCTCCATACGCTGGGCGTATGCTCTTATGCGGGGCGTAGCGTACGTCAATGCTTTCGTCAGCCTCCTGAAGGACGATGGGATGTCTGCTGCTGAAGGGACTACGCCCTTATCACTTGGTACGCTGGGCGTACCCCTTTACGCTGGGCGTAAATCGATTTCCAGAATTTCTAAATTTCGTAACTCCTGCGTACGAGCTCCGTTTCTGGCATTCTTTATATCCACGCGTAGGTGAGACTGTACTCTACAACTCCCATTTAGACTCTGTCGGCTAGCTTTGACTTTATATTTATTATATTACTTTTAGTAGACCGGGTCAGGAAAAGTTCGTTTAAATTCCATAACTTCCACATACGAAGTCAGATTTGGGCGTTCTTTTTATGTATGTTCGCGGTTTAATGATATCTACGACTTTCATTTTGATACCTAAGGCTAAAAAGTATTTTATTGAAATTTCTAGTTTTATGTTTAACAACGCTTTACCGGTAGTGTTACGAATCTTTGATTGGTCATAACTCCTTCGTTATAACTCGGATTTTAGTGTTCTTTATATTTTTGAAAACCTTATCACGATATCTACCACATAGTGTACTCAAACGGAGCTTTTTGAACATTTCATTTTCGATGATATTCTTATTACTTCACAAAGAGATTACAAGACTCGAGCTTTAGACATTACATTGACCTAAAATAACGGGTTGTTACATCATCCCCCTGTTAGAGAGAATTTTTTCCCGAAATTAATTATGAAATAAGTGCCAATGGACTAGGGAAGAGATGCGGGTACTTTTTTTGCATCTGATCTTCTGGCTCCCAAGTGAATTCAGGTCCTCGCTTAGCATTCCAGCGAACCTTCACTATTGGTATGCGACTCTGTTTAGTTCGTTTGATTTCCCTATCCATTATCTCGGCAGGTTCTTCCACAAAGTTAAGAATTTCGTTATGTTCGATTTCATCGAGTGGAATCGCAAGAGTTTCGTCGGAAAAACACTTTTTCAGGTTCGATACGTGGAACACTATATGTACTTTGTTAAGCTCGATTGGAAGTTGAAGTCTGTAAGCCACTGGACCAATCCTTGAAGTAATTTCGAAGGGTCCAATGTACCTTGGATTTAGTTTTCTACGCTTCCCAAAGCATATCATGCCCTTCCAGGGTGAGACCTTCAGTAGAACGTGGTCATCAACCTGGAATTCCAAGGGTTTTCGTCTTTTGTCGGCATAGCTCTTTTGCCTATCCCTATAGGTTTTTAGACGCTCTCGAATTTGGACGATCTTTTCAGTTGTTTCCCTAATGATCTCCAGGCTGGTGACAATGCTATCAGGGACTAGACCCTTTTCCAACTGTGTGTCGCCCACTTCCGTCCAGCACAGAGGTGATCTGCACTTACGGCCGTAAAGGGCTTCAAATGGAGCAGTCTTGATACTAGTATGATAACTGTTGTTGTAAGAGAACTCGACTAATGGTAAGTGTACATCCCACGCTTTACCAAAGTCAATTACACATGATCGCAACATGTCTTCTAGACTTTGGATCGTTCTCTCACTCTGTCCGTCAGTTTGTAGGTGATAGGCTATACTCATATCCAACCTTGTTCCCATAGATTTTTGCAACAATTGTCAGAATCTGGAAGTGAATCTACTATCTCTGTCCGAGATGATAGACATCGGCACTCCATGAAGTCGCACGATCTCTCGGATGTTGCTTCTCTTTAGCTTTTCCATCTTATCAGTTTCCTTGATCAGTAAGAAATCAGCAGACTTGGTTAGTCTGTCGACGATCACCCAAATGGTATCGTGACCATCCTAAGTCTTGGGTAGTTTTGTTATGAAGTCCATGGAAATCTGTTCCCATTTCCACTCAGGTATTTCGGGTTGATGGAGTAGACCTGAGCGCATTTGGTGTTCTACTTTTATCTTGGCGCAAGTCAAGCACTTGCTCACATAGGTAGCAATTTTTGTTTTCATGTTTGGCCACCAGTAGAGTTTTTTGAGATTCAGATACATCTTATCTGAACCTGGGTGTACGGAGTATGGAGTCTTGCGTGCTTCGTTCATAACTATCTCTCTAAACCCACCAAACTTTGGTGTCCAGATTCAGTTCATCAGGTAGCGTACTCCGTCACTCTTGATCTCTAGATTCTTGTCCATCCCTCTAAGGGTTTCACCTATCACATTTTCGGGTTTCAAGGATTCTATTTGAGCTTCCTTGATCTGTGTCGACAGATGCGAATGGATCAACATGGTTAATGACTTCACTCTTCGACCAGAGTACTCCTTACGACTAAGGGCATCAGCCACCACATTCGCCTTTCCCGGATGGTAACGAATCTCACATTCGTAGTCGTTGAGCAATTTGACCCAATGTCGTTGTCTAATGTTTAACTCCTTCTGGTCGAATATGTGTTGAAGGCTCTTGTGGTTTGTGAAGATAGTGCACTTGGTACCGTATAGGTAGTGCCTCTAGATTTTCAGAGCGAAGACCACTGCTCCAAGTTCTAAGTCATGAGTGGTGTAGTTGACTTCATGTGTTTTCAATTATCGTGAGGCATACGCAATAACCTTTCCTCGCTGCATTAGCACACAACCCAACCCTTGATTCGAAGCATCGCAATACACCACAAAATCTTCGATCCCCTCTGGACGAGAAAGAATGGGTGCACTGCGCACGACCTATTTCAGAGTCTGAAATGAAACATCTTGCTTTTCTCCCCGGTTGTAGGTCACACCTTTCTGAGTTAGGGAGGTAAGAGGCTTTGCGATGCTGGAGAAGTTCTGAATGAACCTTCGATAATAACCACAAGGCCTAGAAATTGGCGAATCTCCGTTGGTGTAGTTGGTGCAGACCAATTTTCGATAGCCTTGATTTTAGATGGGTCCACGTGGATTCCTTCTTCGCTGACCACGTGACCTAGGAAGTCCACCTTCCTAATACAAAACTCTCATTTTGAGAACTTCGCATAAAGTCTCTTAGCTCGTAATGTCTTTAAGACTTGTCTTAAATGTTGACCATGCTCTTCTTTACTCTTTGAATAAATAAGTATGTCATCTATGAATACTATCACAAATTTATCCAATAATGGACGACATACCCGATTCATTAAGTCCATGAAAACGGCAGGGGCATTGGTTAGTCTGAACGGCATCACTGCAAACTCGTAATGCCCGTATCTTGTTCGGAAGACCGTCTTGGGAATATCACTCTCCCGGACTCGCAGCTGGTGATATCCCGATCTCAGATCGATCTTGGAGAATTAGTTGGCTCCTTGGAGTTGGTCAAATAAGTCGTCGATTCGTGGTAGGGGTATCGGTTCTTAATGGTAAGTTTGTTGAGCTCTTGGTAGTCGATGCACATCCTAAATGATCCATCCTTCTTTTTCACAAACAACACTGGTGCTCCCTAAGGCGAGAAGCTCAGCCTGATAAATCCTTTGCTGAATAGCTCATTCAGTTGGCTGGATAGCTCCTGCATCTCCGCTGGGGCTAATTGATAGGGCGCTTTGGCTACCGGGGTAGCTCAGGGAATCAGATCGATTCTGAATTCGACTTGTCTCGCGGGTGGTATTCCTGGAAGATCTTCGGGAAAAACATCAAGAAACTCGCATTCGTCAAGCATGCTCTTGATCTCATGGACTTCGCGTTTCACATCCACGACATGTCCTAAAAACGCATGGCATTCCTTGCATAGGCACTTTTGCGCTTGGATACACGAGATAATACGAAGAGTGGTACTGGGTTTTTCGCCATAGATAATGAGGGTTTCGCCGGTTGGCAGATTAAGGCGAACGCCTTATCGTAACATAAAATTTATGCATGATGAGAACTCAGCCAATCCATGCCTATGATGACATCGAAACTCTTAATCGAGACTGGCATGAGGCAGATTGGAAAGGGATTATTGTTTAGAGTTAGTGTACAGCTTAAGTATATCTCCTTAGTGCCTTCTATTTTACGGTTGGTAATTTCTACTATAAACGGTTCACTTAATGATTGGGGTGTTTGTTTCAGCAGGCCCTTAAAATTATGACTCACAAAACTCCTCTTCGCTCCACTATCAAATAAAATGCATGCATACGAGTTATCGAGAAGAAATGCACCCGTAACAACAGTGGGGTCTGCAACGGCTTCATCTTGTCCCATTTCAAACACTCGGCCCCTTCCACCGGTATTCCTGTTGTTTGCCTTCTGGCAGTCCCTGCGGTAGTGCCCCGTGGCTCCGCACTCAAAGCAGGCGCGACTTACTCCGGCATTTGCAGTGGGGGCGGCTTGTTGGGCTGGCTCCTTGCAGAAGCAGACCGTATGCCCCTTCTTATTGCACCTGGTGCATTGGAAGTCACTGCAAGGACCGTGGTGGTGGAAGTTGCATTGGTTGCAATTCAGAAATCTCCCACTGTATGAACTCGTAGGTGCAGTGGTGGTAGGAACAGTAACAGTGTGAGCCGCTACCCCTTGTTGTTTCTTGGGGTTCCCCTATAGGTTTTGCCCCATTCTCTTGTTCCAAGGCCTTCCCTGGCCATATACCTCCTTTGATGGATCGGCAGTAGCTGCAATAGTACCCTGCTTGACCCCGTGGTCGATGAGTCACTGAGACAGGTGCTTTGCGTTGCTGAAAGTGATAGGGTTGGAGGCCAAGACGTGACCTTGAATCTGGGGTGACAACCCCCAAATGTACCTCTCAACCTTTTTCGGTTCTGGGTTGACCATGGTAGGGCACAAGGCAGAAAGGTCACTGAACCTGGCCCTATAGGCTACTAGGTCAGACCCAGTCATCTTCAGATTCTAGAGCTCCTGCTCTAGCTTTTGTATCTCGCCCCTTGGGCAGTGTTTGTCCAGTAGTAGGACCTTCAAGTCCTCCCAACTTATGGCGTTGGCGACGGTGAGAGTCACGGACTTCACATGGCTTTTCCACCAGGTGAGGGCTCGATCAGTGAGGGTGCAAACGGCGAACTTGACTATGCTCGCTTCTTGGCAAGAGCAGATCTCAAAGACCGTTTCGGTCTTTTCGAACCATTGCATCAGTGCAATGACTCCCAATGTGCCATTAAAAGTTTTTGGATTTGCATTGGAGAACTCCTTGTAAGTACATTCCCTTACATGACCATGACCAGTGCCATGGTCAGAATGATTCGTGTTGCTTTCTGCCCCTCCATTTCCGTTGGAGTTTATTTGCGAGAGGGCAGCGGTTACTGCTGCTGTGATAGCAGCCTGGACCATGGCCGGATCATAAGCTAGTGGTGGAGGTTGTGATGGTATCGTGCCCGGTCTGGGTCTTAGGTTTGGACGAGGAGGCATCGTGCTGCCAAGAATTAAAAATGAAAGATTATTAGTTTTGGTGGTTGAGGATTGAATGATAATGAGTTAACTATCTTTAATAGTTCAAGAATTTGGTTTGACCTACACAGGGCTTTGAGTTTGATTCACAAATGGAGTTTGAATAGCAATAGATAAACTGACGAACTCGAATGAAATGCAAATAATTAACACACGAAAGAGATATGCCCTATATATATATATATATATATATATATATATATATATATATATATATATATATATATATATATATTAAACATATGGTTGCGTTACATCCGAAGTTAGAAAAAAAATTGACCTTTTTAAAGGTCTCCGATTACAGAAAGTTATAGAAAGTAAGACTTTTAGCCGATGGTCCTATTCTATATCAAAATTTGGGAGTTAGGTGAGCACTACTCGCAGTGCGGATTGCGCTTGGAGCTTGACTCCGCATCCGATTGCTTGGCTCCCATGAGACGCCTGTCAAAGGCAGCTTGTTGCTCCCTCAAATCCATCATTTCGGAGAGCGCTGCAGTCATTTGCTCCTGGAGGAAGTTGGTGTGGAGTTGAGCATTCCCTTGTAGCATGTCTAGACGACGGATATCAGCTGCGTTATCCTCCATACTTATGTCAACCTCATGAATCTGGTTTTCTTGGACTCCGGATTGATAAGCCTGATTGGCAAGTTTGCCTACCATAACTGGGAGTTCTCGATTAGCTAAACTTCCTCCGCTGACATCGTAGAAGTCCCGACACATACCGTAAGGAGGACGCAGTCCTTGCTGCTGGCTCCAATGGTGGATGTGGCTTCCCCAGACGGGAGTTGGTCCTTGAAATCCCATCCTGAAAGGAGGTCGAATGGATGGAGGTCGGGCGGCTGGTATATTGATTACCTTAGGCTCTGAGGCTGAGCTATATGAATCTTCCTCCTCCTCATCTTCCATGGGTTCTTCCTCGGGGTCGTCTTCAATCCATCCCCCATTACCTTGGTTGGGGTAGTAGGGGTCGTCGGGGTGATGGAATCCAGCCATTGAGTTTATACGAGAATAGGGTTAAGAATTGACTATAAGCTAAAGCATGTAAAATTTACCCTTAAGTTTGACGGTTGAAGATACCCAAATACTCCCATATTATTCTTAATGATATGATCTTGGTAAGTTTTAAATTTGTTGTCCACTGCAGACACTCCCTGGCATACGTTAGTCGGCTCTCGGACAAATATAGTTGATCAGACTATATTCATCCCAGTTCCAATTACATGTCCCAAGGCACACCTGCACTGCACAATTTATTTATAACACTTCTATATTGATCTCTTTATGACAATGTTATTAATATGAAATGAATGCATGCCTACGTTACAAAAATTAAACAAATTTAATTTTTTTTAAAGTATGACACTTACTCAGAGTGTTTTTGCCTAGTTGTATTTATAGTTGTATACCAAAAATGATTTTGATATACTTAATTCACTATAAACATCGCCATGATACCAATCTGTCACACCCCCAAACCAAAATGGCGGAAAGGTTCGGGGGAGGAGGACATCATATTCAGTATCATAACAGTTCGTAGTAAGGAAAGTACTCACCACCATACATATAAAGGTTTCAAAATGTTTACATAATTGTATTTTTTACATGTTCAAAAGATAAATACATAAACATCTTTCAAAAGAAGTAATTAACGTCAGAGCGTTAATCCCCAAAAGTTGGTTTCCAAACCTGCTTAGCGGTTTCCTGAGAATACAAGTTATTTCAAAGAAAAAGTGCCAACAATTAAGTTGGTGAGTTCATAAGCGGTTTTGAGAAAATGTATACCATTCCAAAGTTCGTGCGTTTTCCAAGAAAATCCCTTATTTTCTTATAAAAGTATGAAATGCATATGAATGTTCGTGTCGTGAATTGTAAATAGTTGTACCAGGAAAATCCCTTATTTTCCTATTAGTTGATTGTTTTGGATACAGGAAAATCCCTTATTTTCCTAAAGTAACAGCCAGTCTCTAATGTCCAAGACCGAAAATCGCAAGCAACCGACATGCTTAAAGGTTCAGGCATAGTTTTATATAATAAAGCTATAAGAAGATCGCACTCGTTATATGAAGAATAGTTTTAATAGCTACCCATTCATAAAACCAGAATACCATAATAATTGTCTATCTGGTGAGTTTTATAACCATACTAAACATAATATGCCTGTTGCGATGGTCTTCAGGTGTCGAAACGTTATGACAACGTGTCACCCAAAGGACTGTATCTAACAGTCAGGGCGCGGGATCATGACTTCCGTATAGATCTATACACATTTGACACGCTCTCTTAGTGGGTGACTCTGGTTATAATAGACAGGACTTTAGGTAGTACCTCTTAACAAAAAGGTAGCATTGGAGATGTAATCGTCTCACGGATTCTCAACTAAGTCTGTATTAAAATAATAGTTTTTTATGAAATTTTTATCCCCTTTCACAATGTTTAACAAAGCATAAATCATAAGTTTTTTGAATGCATAAAATGGTTTAACAAGGATGGCTACCCTGGATATTATGCATTTTGTATAAATCTAATGCATGCAAAGTATAACAAGAGTTTTCACGTTTTCACTCGGGATTAATCGGGTGTTTACTTATATTCTCCTCTGAAATGTATTAAAAGTACATTATAAAGTATTTGAAGGTATATAAAAGGGGGTATGAACTCACTTGATTGAAGTGGTAGCTTGAAGTAGTCGACAGAAGAATCGAACAGAACTTCGACTAATGAGAGTTAAATTCTCGGGAATCTCGGGTGTGTAGAACTTCCTTCGGATCTTGAGTCTGAAAACCGGGGTGTCGGGATGGCTTCGAGTGGAAAAACGCAGAGCAAAAGCGCGGGAAAAGAGAAGAACTGAACAAAAAACTCGGAACCCTAGCCTCCCTTTTATAGGAGGCTGAACCGCCTCCATACGCTGGGCGTACGCTCTTACGCGGGGCATAGCGTATGTCAGCGGTTACATCAGCCTTCTAACGGACGATGGGATGTCTGCTGCCGAAGGGACTACGCCCTTATCGCCTGGTACGCTGGGCGTAAATCGATTTCCAGAATTTCTAAATTTCGTAACTCCCGTGTACGAGCTCCGTTTCTGGCATTTTGTATATCCACGCGTAGGTGAGACTGTACTCTACATCTCTTATTTAGACTTTGTCGGCTAGTTTTGACTTTATATTTATTATATTACTTTTAGTAGGTCGGGTCAGGAAAAGTTTGTTTAAATTCCATAACTTCCATATACGAAGTCAGATTTGGGCATTCTTTTTATGTATGTTAGCGGTTTAATGATATCTACGACTTTCATTTAGATACCTAAGGCTAAAAAGTATTTTATTGAAATTTCTCATTTTATGTTTAAGAACGCTTTACCGGTAGTGTTACGAATCTTTGATTGGTCAGAACTCCTTCGGTATAACTTGGATTTTAGTGTTCTTTATATTTTTGGAAACCTTATCACGATATCTACCACATAGTGTACTTAAACGGAGCTTTTTAAACATTTCATTTTCGATGATATTCTTATTACTTCACAAAGAGATTATAAGACTCGACCTTTAGACATTACATTGACCTGAAATAACGGGTTGTTACATCTGTTGGACTTATTCTTGAGAATACTTTTTTGATTGATATTGGCTCCCTTTTCCCCTTAAACCAATGAGTAAAATTTTTCATTTCATTTCTACCTTTAACAAAATAAACATTCGACTTGTGCTTTGAATCAGGATTTGGAAAATGTGGATCATCAGGTTTAAATGATTCATTTTTATTCACAACATTTGTCATTTTTGTAAAAACCGTTTGAGATGATGGCTTTTTTGGTCTTTGTTGAAAATGATTTTGGTATCGATGATGATAACCAAAATGAGAATCCTTTTGAAAATTCTCTGATTTTGTTAGAAGTTCCTTTGTCTATTCATCTGAAAATGATTTTGTAGTTTCATTTTATCATTTTGAAAACCATTTGTCTTTTGAAATTTTTTTAGCATGATTTGAAACATTAACACTCCTTTTCTCGTATGAACTTTGAACACCATTCACTTTTTGTGAATAATCACTTTTCTTGACAACATTCTTTTTGACATCTTTTGAATCATCTTGAGACAACTCTTTTAAAGTATGAGTTTTTGATGTTTGAGAGAACTTCTTTTTAGGATTTTGTAAAAATTTTCATTTTAAATTTTTTTCCTTCTAAGAATCTTTTTGTTTCTTCCAATAAGCCTTCTTTCATGCTTTTGTTTTGTAAATTTCATATTTCAAATCAAATTTCTCAACTTCTTTGTCATGATTTTAAACCTTTTCCTTTTGATTTTTGAAAGGTACTTCTTGTGAAACTATTTTTCCTTCTTTTTGAAAGATTGAGCTTTTGCCTTTTGATTACTTGAAATTAGTTTACATATTTTACTATCAATCTTGTAGTTGCAATAACATAATGAAACTTACATCCTCAAAGGTTGCATGAACACATAGGATTTTTGTTATACTCTTCAGCTGCCAAGATAATGTGTTTAGAATGCCCTATAACCAAACACATATCTTCTCAAAATGAGCCCCAATATTTCTTTCAGGTAGTTAAAAACCCACAATAGAGAGATTCTATATATAAGTGAATCAAATCTCTTAAAGCAAATAAGACAACGAATCTAACAATCTTATCGTCATGAAAGAAATCCATTGATTCAAAGTACTGAACAAGATCAAATACAAGAATTTTTGGAAAATTGAATTCTATAAGACAAGATTATTAGTAAAAGGTTTTACTCAAGTAAAATACGTAGATTTCTATAGGACCTTTGCATTTGTTGCAAAACTAGTAATTATCCAAACCATGGTGGTATAGAAAACGGTATATTCTTCAATCGGAAGTGAACAAAACTTTCTTACATAGTGATCTTGATGAGGAAGTATATATGAAAGTTATGCAATGGTTCATAAAGGATGGAGATTCTCGAGTTTGTTGGTTTAGGAAATCCTTGTAAGGTCTACGACAAGCCTCTCAAAATTGGTATAACAGTTTACCAAGACGTGTAGAGCAATTGGTTTCTAATACTTTAAGGCATATCATTCATTATTTATTCTAAAAAAAGCTGACACATCCATCTCAACACTTATATATGTTGATGATATAATATTTGTGGGGAATGATGATCTAAAAATTGTTGAAAAAAAGAAGTACCTTAACACCAAATTCAACACCAAGGATTTGGGACCACTAAAATTCATTATTGAAATTGATGTGCCTCGCACGTATGATGGAAAAGTATGCACTATATATTCTTGCCTAGTTCATTTCTAGTGGAGCAGAATGTTAAATTGAATATTATCAAGAACGTGCCACTTGCTAATGATGTGAAGTACCAACGACTCATTAGGAGAATAATTTATTTACAACTTACTCGTCCAAAAATCACCTTCGGTGTTAATGCACTTAGCCTATTTGTGTCATCACATCGACATGTGGATTGGGATGTTGGTATTTGCATACTACATTATCTCAAAACTACTCTCAGACAAGGAATATTCTTAGCAAAAAAATGAAATCTAATCCTCACTACTTACTTCGATTCAGACTGGGCTTGCTACTGGCTCACACGTTGTTCTAAAACATGTTATTTCATTAGCTTGGGAGGAAATTCAATCTCTTTGAAAACTAAAAAACAATCTATGGTATTTCCCTCTTTTTAAAAGTAGAGTATCGATCGATGGCTACTTTTGTTAGTGGGATTTTGTGGCTCCATTGGTTCCTGACCTTAGTTCACCTCAAAGGGACCCTACACCCTTTACTATGATAACAAAATGATTTGTCATATCGCCAACAATCTAGTTTTCCACGAATTAAACATGCATGTAGAGATAGACTACTATAGTGTCCGTGAAAGGATCGAGTATCATATCATCATATCATATCATACTATATTATAAAGGAAGCATTTTTCTATTCCCCACATTCATTTGAAACTCTCATATATTTTTCCTTTCACCACATTCATTTGAAACTTCCATGACTTTTCAATTTCTTTCTGATAATAATTATAAGTTGGTTAATAAGGTTAAATAAATATCAACACCTAAAGTGTAATTATAAACTAAATCTCAATATTAAAATAATATCTTTAATTCTACTTACTAAGTGATTTTTTTTTACTTTTAAAATATTATACTTAATTTATTAGTTTTAATATATTGTTGGATGTAAACCATTATCATTTTAAAGATAAAATTTTGGAACAATTTGTATAAAATACTTAAATTATAAATTTAAATACAACATTACAAGGTCAACTTAAATATAAATTATAGTTTAACTTAAACAACCCAAATAATATTTTTTAAATAGTTAAAAATGATTAATTTTAGCGTTTTTCTAATAATGATTATAAGTTGGTTAATAAGGTTAAATAAATATCAAACCTAAAATGTAATCATAAATATACTATATTTCAATTTTAAAATAATATCTTTACTTCTACTTATAAAGTTAATGTTTTTAACTTTTAACATATCATACTTAATTTATTATATTTAATATGTTGGTGTATGTAAACCATTATCAGTGTAAAGCTATAACTTTTGAACAGTTTAGACAAAATACTTAAATTGTTATTTTAAATATAACATTACAATGTTAACTTAAATATAAATTCCAGTTTCACTTAAAAAACCAAAGAATGTTTTGTAAATAGTTAAAAAGTGATAAATTGTAGTGATAAATGCAAAAACTAAAGATAAATGCAAAAACTAAATTGTAATCTCAATTTAACTAAAATATTTTCTAAAGATATTTTTATAATCGTTAAAAATTTTCAAATAAATAGCTTAAAATAACTTATAATAACAATAGTTAAAAGTAACTTAATATAAATGATTACATTGTTACCTTTAAAATAAAAAAAAACAATGTTTGATATTTTAAATAATTATAATGATAAAAATTAAAAAATTAAGCAAATAAATTTTAAAAAATTAATTAACAATATCAACAACTATAAATAACATTAAACCATATATTATATTTAATTTTGTTCATGTGTAACTCGCGGGTACAAGTTATTCAAATGATTGAGAGTATCCAGTTATAATAAATGTATATATTATCATATAATTCAAAATAGTCAATATATTATATCAATTTAGTATACGAATTATTATATCAAATTTAACAATACCGTTATTGCTATATTAGAAAAACATATATTTGTAAAGACTTCAACTATATAGGTGTTTCTGTGCAATGTGCGGGTATTCGCCTAGTTATGATATAAAACCTTACTACATCAATAATAATGACCATGTCATTGACATTTTCACCAAACGTCTCGGAATATAACATTTATGTTAATTACCATGCAAGCTTGAGGGCAAGTGAAGAGATTTGTGATTATTTACTTTCCTTACATGTGTTTATCTAGTTACTAGGCGAATGCTCGCGCGTTGCGCAGAAGCATCTATATAACTGAAATCTTTATATGTTTTTTTAAGTATAACAATAATGTTATTGTTAAATTTGATAAAATAATTCGTATACTAAGGAGATAAAATATATTGATTATTTTGAAGAGTAAATTACACGAATGGTCCCTAATTTATTTTTTAATTCGGAAGATCCCTACTATTTGTTTTTACTATGCGCTTTGTCCCTAATATTTGTTTTTGTTACGCGCTTGGTCTCTATCTTACCTAAAAAAACTATTATTTAAATAAGGAAAAATCGTGGGGTAGGTAAGGTAAGGTGAATGGGTGGGCTTGGGGGTGTGTTTATTTAAATAAATTAGAAAATCAAGGAAAAATAGTCTTTTTAGGTAAGACAGGGACCAAGTGTGTAACAAAAACAAATAGTAGGGACCTTCCGAGTAAAAAAAAAGTCGGGGACCAAAAACGCAAATTACTCTAAACCATAGGGACCATTCATGTAATTTACTCTATTTTGAATTATGATAATATACACATCTATTAAAACTGCCTAATCTCAATCTTTTGAATGACCTTTACCCGCAGGTTACTCATGAATAAAATAAAATATAATATATAGTTTAATGTTATTTATAGTTATAGTTATTATTAATTAATTTTTTAAAATTTATTTGCTTAACATTTTAATTGTATCATTGTAATTATTTAAAACATCAAACATTTTTTTTTTATTTTAAAGGTAACAATATAATCATTTATATAGAGTTATTTTTAACATTTGATATTGTAAGTTATTTTAAGATAATTATTTGAAAGCTTTTAAATATTATAAAAATATCTTTAGGAAATATTTTAGTTAAATTAATATTACAAATTAGTTTTTGCATTTAGCACTACAATTTATCATTTTTAACTATTCACAAAATATTCTTTGGGTTTTTTAAGTGTAACTGAAATTTATATTGAAGTTGACCTTGTAATCTTATATTTAAATTAACAACTTAAGTATTTTGTCCAAACTGTTCAAAAGTTTTTGTTTTAAATTGATAATGGTTTACATACAACAAAATATTAAATCTAATAAATTAAGTATAATATGTTAAAAGTTAAAGACATGACTTTATAAGTAGAAGTAAAAATATTATTTTAATATTGAAATTTAGTTTATTTATGATTACACTTTAGATTTGATACTTATTTAACCTTATTAACCAACTTATAATCATTATTAAAAAGACACTACAATTTATCACTTTTAACTATTTACAAAATATTTTTTAGGTTGTTGAAGTTGAATTAAAATTTATATTTAATTTGATCCTATAAGGTTATATTTAAATTAACAATTTAAGTATTTTATACAAATTATTCAAAAGTTTATCTATTTACAAAATATTCTTTAGGTTGTTGAAGTTGAACTAAAATTTATATTTAAGTTGATCTTATAAGGTTATATTTAAATTAACAATTGAAGTATTTTATACAAATTGTTCAAAAGTTGTAACTTTAAAATGATAATGGTTTACATACAACAACATATTAAACCTAATAAATTAAGTATACCATGTTAAAAGTTAAAAACATAACTTCATAAGTAGAAGAAAATATATTCTTTTAATATTGAAATTTAGTTTATATATGATTACACTTTAGGTTTTATATTTATTTAACCTTATTAACCAACTTATAATCATTATTAAAAAGAAATTGAAAAGTCATGGGAGTTTCAAATGAATGTGTATAAAGAAAAAATGAATGAGAGTTTCAAATGAATGTGGTGAAAGAAAAAATGCTAGTTTTATAAGTATACTAGGCGAATGCCCGCGCGTTGCGCAGAAACACCTATATAGTTGAAGTCTTTACAAATATATGATTTTTTAAATATAACAATAACGTTGTTGCTAAATTTGATATAGTAATTTGTATATACTAAATTGATATAATATATTGATTATTTTGAATTATATGATAATATATACATTTATTATAACTTCTTAATCTCAATCGTTTGAATGACTTCTACCCGTGGGTTACATATGAATAAAATTAAATATAATATATAATTTGATGTTATTTATAGTTGTTTTTAATTTTATTTAATTTTTTTAAATTTATTTGCTTAATGTTTTAATTTCTATCATTATAATTATTTAAAACATCAAACATTGTTTTTTTATTTTAAAGCTAACAATATAATCATTTATATATAGTTGTTTTTAACTATTGTTATTGTAAGTTATTTTAAGCTACTTATTTGGAAACTTTTAACGATTATAAAAATATATTTAAGAAATATTTTAGTTAAATTGAAATTACAATTTAGTTTTTGCTTTTGTTAATATAATTTATCACTTTTAACTATTTATAAAATATTCTTTTGTTTTTTTTAAATGGAACTGAAATTTATATTTGAGTTGACATTGTAATGCACAGAAACACCTATATAGTTGAAGTCTTTACAAATATATATTTTTTAAAATATAACACTAACGTTGTTGTTAAAATTGATATAATAATTCGTATATTAATTTGATATAATATATTGACTATTTTGAATTATATGATAATATATAAATCTATTATAACGTCATAATCTCAATCGTTTGAATGATTTCTACTCGTGAGTTACACATCAATAAAATTAAATATTATATATGGTTTAATATTATTTATAGTTGTTATTTTTAACTAATTTTTTAAAATATATTTGCTTAATGTTTTAATTTCTGTCATTATAATTATTTAAAACATCAAACATTATTTTTTGATTTTAAAGCTAACAATATAATCATTTATATAGAGTTAATTTTAACTATTATTATTATAAGTTATTTTAAGCTACTTATTTGAAAAATTTTAACTTTAGGAAATATTTTAGTTAAACTGATATTACAATTTAGTTTTTGCATTTGTCACTATAATTTATCACTTTTAACTATTTACAAAATATTATTTTGTTTTTTTAGTGGAACTGAAATTTATATTTAAGTTGGCACTGTAATATTATATTTAAATTAACAATTGAAGTATTTTGTCCAAACTGTTCAAAAATTGTACCTTTAAACTGATAATGGTTTACATGCAACAACATTTTAAATCTAATAAATTAAGTATAATATGTTAAAATTTAAAGACATAACGTTATAAATAGAAGTAAAGATATTATTTTAAAATTGAAATTTAGTCTATTTATGATTACACTTTAGGTTTGATATTTATTTAACCTTATTAACCAACTTACAATCATTATTAGAAAGACACTATAATTTATCACTTTTAATTATTTATAAAATAATCTTTGGGTTGTTTAAGTTAAAAAAAATTTATATTTAATTTGAGCCTATAATGTTATATTTTAATTAATAATTTAAGTATTTTATACAAATTGTTCAAAAATTATACCTTTAAAATGATAATGGTTTAAATTCAACAATATATTAAAACTAATAAATTAAGTATGATATGTTAAAAGTTAAAAAAACATAATTTTATAAGTAGAATTAAAGATATTATTTTAATATTGAAATTTAGTTTATATATGAATACACTTTAGATTTGATATTTATTTAACCTAATTACCAAATTATAATTATTATTATAAAAAAATTAAAAAGTCATAGGAGTTTCAATTGAATGTGGTATAAGGAAAAAAGAATGGGGGTTTCAAATATAATACACTTTAGATTTGATATTTATTTAACCTAATTACCAAATTATAATTATTATTATAAAAAAATTGAAAAGTCATAGAAGTTTCAATTGAATGTGGTATAAGGAAAAAAGAATGGGGGTTTCAAATACGTGATATTCAAGAAAAAATGCTAGCTTTATAAGTATGTATGATAATGAAATATGATAATGATAATGATGATAATGATGATGTTGCTTCCTAAGTTTGCTTGCTACCCAAGCTTGTTTGTATGTAAATACACCATCTTAAGTTTCAATAAAACACAACCATTGAATGGAATTCTTCCAGTTTTGAAATGATTATTCAATTTTTCCAAATTAGACGGTTTATTCACTTGTAAAAAAAAAGAATATATATATATATATATATATATATATATATATATATATATATATATATATATATATATATATATATATATATATATATAATCCGGACAGAAATCAATATCATTGAGGCATTCAGCCATTTGACTAATAAATGACTTTAAAGAGGAAAAAAAAATCCCTTAGCTTCTTACCAAACTCATCTAACCCAATTATTTTACTATCTCAAAAATTTATACCAAATATATATACTTAAATATCAAATAGCATTATAAGTTATAAACGAAACAAAAATACAAAAAACCGTTTGTAGTTGATTGAGTCAGCTCACGAAGCCGTTTTGCAAAAAAGAGTCGGTGATAATTCAACATTTGTCGGTGGTCCACTCGCCACTCGCCCTCCCAGTTCAAATACTCGTTTTTCCTTTTTACTCTTTCAAATATCTGTTTTAAATATATACAGAACTGTTATTAATATTATTATTAAAACAAATTTAAATAATAGATAAAACATGTTTAAAAAATATTTAAGAGTAATTATATATACATATTAATTCTAAAGTGCCACTTGAACAGTAATTACCTGTCATTGGCTGGAATTTTCTTTTCGTTTAAACTAAATTTCAATATTTTTAACAAAACAAGAAAAAAGAAAAAGGAAAGGGTCATGGTTTTAAAATGTTTTAATGGAGATATTTTGCGGACACGTGGCAGTAGAAGAAAAAGGCAACCCAATCAATTGAGTAGCTACAAGAGAGGAGGTCCTTGTCATTGACCATTTTTATTCATTAACTAAATATTTGGTGAAATTGAAAGCATCAATGATTGCATCATGTTTATAAGTGTATGACATTAACATTTTCAAATTTATTTATTAGTAATATTTACGTAAGCCTTCGGTTCATTCATCCTTTATATATATTTATACATATACAGTTATACATACATATATGTCCCTAATGACTTATATCTAGTATCAATATGATACTCGGTCCAAATGATTGATGGTTCAAACATGGTTTTAAGCAATGATATAAGAGTATCACAATACAAATAGTATAAGAGTTGAATAGGATGGTAAGTAGGAATGAATAAGATCGAGTTGAATGAAGTATGGGTGATGTCAAGAAGTATAGTTGAATGATGATTGAATGTTTCAATAAAAAGATTAATGATTAAGATTGAAAAAGTGTTTAAAGGGTTGTGGGTGTTGTATAGATATTTAATGGATGATCTAACAATCCATTAAACTATATAGAATTCAATAGATTATGGATACCCTGAATAAACAGTAAATTAGGGAATACGTGGTCGTTTCAAAGAAAATATATATACATATTTTTGTATTTGTATTATTATATACTTATATGTTTGCTTTATAGATCCGTTTTAATGTTATTGCTAAATAGATGTTATGTCGAGTGTAAGGGTGACAAATTGGGCAGTTGTATCGTTTTTTTGTTTGATAGAACATGACATGACAAAGTCTTGATTTAACACGAACACGAAATGATGTTGTGTTTTTTTTATCTAACACGAAAACGAACCAAGTAAAAAACGACAAACACGATATAACTAAAATAACAAGTAGTTTATTACTTTATTTAATTAATCTTTAATTCTATATAACACGATAAACACCACAAACACATGTTTAATCGTGTCAATTCTGTCGACTTTTGAACTCGAACATGACATCATGTTTTTTACACCTGACAGGAACATGACACGAACACGAATTCGAATTTCAGTTTCATCTCAATTTCATTTCGTATCGCATCGTATCATTGATTCACACCCCTAGTCGAGTGTAGTGCATCCATTCGTAGAGCCATTTTCAATTTCTGGTTATTTGATGTGTCATTCTCGTTCAAATATTTACTTACTTCTGTTTAATAACCATTTATTGCCTTAGATTACGTTCATGCAATCTAGTTGTTAATTCAATGTTTATGTTTTCCTTTTGGTTATAATTATTCTTCTTTCTTATTCGTGGATTCAAGTTATTATATATTGAAAGTTGTAAGAGGAATATAGACAGACTACAATGTTATAGTGAGAAAAGGATTTTAGAAGGCATCTTAAAGAGAAAAAATGGCCCACTTCTGATTCAAATATAATCAAAGTGAAATTGTCACTGAGATATAATGTAGTCACCACCAGGAGACTTCATGATTACATTATGAAATCTCACCCAACAAGCACTCTTTACAAATAATGTTACAATTCGTTATTTCATAATGTCAATAGCTATTCATTAAATAACCATAGTTTGAAGTATAAATTATTCTATCTTTTGATATAGTTATCACAAAATACGCACCAACTTTCTTAACGCCTCGTTCCCGAGTTTAACAAAAGAAAATAAGAGAAGAGAAAAAAAAGTCACGAGAGAAAAGAAGAGAAAGGAAAAGAAAACAAAATTTTCTTTTGTGTTCCAAGTTGGAGAGAAGTGGAAGGAAATTAATCATTTTGTTCTCTCTATCCAAATCCTCCCAAATCGGAAGGAAAGTTAGGAGGGAAAATGATTCTCTCATTTCCCTCCACTTCCTTCCACTTCCCTCTTTTAATGAAACTGGGGAACACCAATTTCTTTTATTTTCTTCTCATTTTCACTCATTTCCTTTCTTTTCTCTCGTTAAGTTGAACTCGGGAACGGGGTGTAAGAGCAATTTGCGAAATCATGCATCAGTTTTCCCCAAAAATAGCACATTTATACGGTCTTTATAATATTAGAGCAAAATTAAATTCTTTCATGGATATGCTAACCGATATATATATATATATATATATATATATATATATATATATATATATATATATATATATATATATATATATATATATATATATATATATATATATATATATATATATATATATATATATATATATATATAGGGTTAGGTTAATTTCAGACAACCTAATTTTGTAAGACCGTGAGACGTAATCCTAGCCACTCATTTAGTAGATGAAAAAACAATTTTAAAATGCAAAATAATTGAAAATTTTTGAAAAAAAAGATTTCAAATATTATTTTCGGAATTTATATTTTCCAAAAAGAAATACCAAAAAAAAATAATAAAAAAACATACATTTTTTTACATATTCTAGTAGAATATTAAAATATTTAACTTAACTGACAAATCTAGTAGAATATTCTAACATTCGAAAAATCACATTAAAATATTTACAGTGTAATATTCTATTACAATATTCACGTATTTTTCAAAACAAAAAATGGTAATTTGTTTTTATTTATTTTTTATTTTATTTTATTTTTTTAGGTAATTAAAGTTTCGAAAATAATAATTAAAAAAGAATTTTTGGATTTTTCCTTTTATTTTGCATTTTAAAATTATTTTTAGATTTGGTTTAACGGTCTCACAAAATTAACATGGTCTCAAATGAACCTAAACATATATATATATATATATATATATATATATATATATATATATATATATATATATATATATATATATATATATATATATATATATATATATATATATATATATATATATATATATATGGAAGGGTTATTTGTAAAAACAAAAAAAAACCCTAAAAATTATAAAAATGCATAAAAAAATATTTAGAGATCACAAAACATTTTTTTGAAAATTTTTTAGAAAAATCGCAGCTTTTTATGCAAAATCCGTGAAAAAAATTTTGAATTTTTTTTACAAAAGAAAAGAAAATTGATTTTTTATTTTTTTTTTTCAGCGAATTTTAACAAAAACCTGCGATTTTTTATAAAAAAAAAGTTCAAAAAAAAATTGTGATCTCTAACTATTTTTTTTTATGCATTTTTAGGGTTTTTTTTTTGTTTTCCATAGAACCTAAACATATATATATATATATATATATATATATATATATATATATATATATATATATATATATATATATATATATATATATATATATATATATATATATATATATATATATATATATATATATATATAGCGAAAAGTTCAATAGAGAACCATAATTATGGGTTCTTCAAGGAAGCAATTTTTTTTTTTTCAATTTCTTGAGCTTATTCTTTATCGAAAAAAAAAAACTAAAAATTTCTAAATTCATATATAAACATTGTGAATGTGAAAATTATTTTTCGGATTCACCGTGTGAATCCGGATTCACGTTGTGAATTTTCGAAGATTCACATTGTGAATTTGACGTAAAAAAATCGAATTTTATATCATTGGAAAAATGATAAAAAGTTAGGAATTTCTGTATTTTTAGTTTTTTTTTTTTTTTTTTTTTTTTTTTTTTTTTTTTTTTTTGATAAAAAATAAGTTCTAAAAGTTGAAAAAAAGATTGGTTTCTTAGTTCCTTGGTTAATTATGATTCTCTATTTAACCTCACCCTATATATATATATATATATATATATATATATATATATATATATATATATATATATATATATATATATATATATATATATATATATATATATATATATATATATATAAACAGTTAAGTCACTCGTCCATATAATTTGGTTTCTAAATTTATACAGTTTATTACGAGACTTGCATTTTTATCCTTCTAGATTTTTTTTTATCTCAAATTTGAAACTCCATTGCTTATTATTTTACGATATTGTTTTTTTTATCCTTTGAATAATATTTACAAGATACTAACCATAACGTATATGTTTTTAACTATCTATCCTGTTTTTTATCGAATGGTATATTCTATATAGAAAAGATATATCAAATTATATGTTTGAAATTAATTGATTATTTTAAATAAAGAAGTCAATAATGGATAATGAGTTAGCAAGGTGCCATTGATTGGCACAATGAAGCATAGTCCACCTCCAAACCATATTATAGGTCGAGAACCTATAAAACTAATCAATATTTCATTATCAAAATGGTCAATTTGGATCAATTTAAAATGAGGATTATGGTAAAAAGTCAACCCCTATTATGTTTTAATGACACCAAAGGCATTTTAATTCTGGTTGTGTGGTGATCCACTCCTTATCCAGACATTAATGGATAGACTTTGACACTTAAATACTTAATTAGTTAAATAAATGAAGATTGATGTTCCACTTAATTTTTATAGATTAATAGTTAACGCGGTTTTGTAACTTCTCAAGTTGTAGTGGACTTTTATCTCTTTGGAACGGTTAAAGTGAGATAATGAACAAAACAATTATAAAAGGTGAGCAATAATGGTTTTGTTAACTAAAAGAAACTCAATTTACTTTAATTTTGTTATTTCTATGAACAAATCAAACAAAAAAAAATATGAAATAATTCTATAAAAAATGAAGTTCCGTTAATTTTTCAAGCCAAACACCACCACATTGCAAAATAACTCCAAAGCACCCACATGGTCATCATCAAAACAATGTTTAAAGTCGATTGTTTCGTATTTTGTCACTATTTTGTCAAGTTCAGATAATCAACCTACGTATAAAAGTGGCAAACATCATCCATATTAAGAATCAGAAGATCCCACCATCGACCAATACAGGGGTGCCACCTTGCAACTAAGGAAAAGGTGGTGGACATTCTCATTATAGTTCTAGTAACAAGGACAGTGGAACGAATCCAAATCAACACTCATATTAACCAATTTAATCTGGTTGACACTTAATTTATAAAACCCTCCAAACAAAAATGTTAATATTTTTAGGCACATATTTATTCCACATAGTAGAATCATTACTCGTTTCCAAACTCACCTCATTAATGCAATGTCTAGTCGAGCTTACCGTAAAATCCTCATAATGATCCAATTCCTATACCCATTTGTCCGATTTATCAGATAGCACAAATAAGCTGAGAAAAAGTCAGAATTGAGCATCTTCTCCCCATGAATCTTCCACACCAATTCCATATCTAACCTTGACTAGATCGTCGTTATTTCAGACAATATTTTTTTATCTCTTTCTTGTAGATATAGTGTCAGGAAGAGCTCTATTAAAGAAGGGTCAATAAACCAAACATCATTCAAAAGAAATTCAAGGGATCATCACCAACTCGTTTTCTAATATGAAAATGAAGAATAAAACATTTATCATGTAATTGTCTATTAGTGTGTAATATCGAATTCGGAATAATTCGAATACAAACATTACAAACAAATATATAGGCTCAACAGGGGAAAAGGAAAAGACCTATAATAATGAAATAGAGCACTGCGATTGTCACACAGAATGGTTGGTTGATCGGAAGGTAAAGCATGTAATTCCCGTAGAAGGTGGGTTATCCAAATGATTTTAGCGACAGTGTTGGCCATAGCCCGATATTTATGTTAGGTCCGATTCTAGATCTAAAACTGATATTCAAACATACATGGATCAAGAGTAACACAGTAAAGATGAATGAATTGAGCTTGCACACGATTAAACACAAGAATCGTCAGGTACAACTCAAAAGTGACCGTAAGCTTCTAGAGCAACCAACCCCCAAAAGACCAGCTCCTACACAATATATACCCATCTGGACCGCAAACTGAGTTTGCGGCCGTCAACACGTTTACGGCCGTAAACGTGTTTACGGTAGTAAACACAACAAAGTTCAAATAAACATAAAGTGAAATTACAGACACAAAACAAAACACATCACATGCTAAGCCTAGCCCAAACCATTTACATGGCCCTTCAATCTCCCCCTTGGTTTGGAGCAGGCTTGGATTTAGTCTTTGTCGACAACCAGCACGTCGTACCTCCCTATAGCTCCATTCCATATCCTCTTGTCAATAATTGTGGCCACCATCCTTGTATATTCCTTTGCAGCAGGCTCAAACAGCTCATCAGCAACAACAATTTGACACCTTGCAAGCTGATGAATGTCTCGTTCACCAAACATAAGTAGATCCCTTTTGTCATACAAGCGAATGCAATCTTCCTTGAGCTTGATGACAGCAGCATCTGATGTTTCATCATACACCCAATAAAGCATAGAGTGTAGAGATCCATCAGGACAATTTTGAGGAACAGGGATGTGTTTTACTTGAGCAGTTGTTGGCCACATTACTGCCCGGATAGGCTCGTTAGTTTCTTTATCCAATACATGCTTGTGAACTGCAACAAAGGACTCTGCAGTTTTCATTGATGGAAATCCTTTGGCGACTTGATCTTCCAAAAATGATTTGAATTGACTGGCCTTGGAATTCTTTGACGGATTCGAGAAGGGAGCTTTAGATAGCTCAATGAGATCAACTTTAGTAAAGGAGTTGAAATCATGAGCATCCTTGTACAGTTCTTTATTTCCACTATTCCTTCGAACCATGAACATATCTAGTGTATCATGAAATCCCCATGAAATAATTCCTGACTTGTCACCATACATGTCTCTGAAGGTTTGAGTGCTTAGGTCAGTGAAGGTTACTTGAGGTCTATCCCAAGGAGATTTATGATCCACACTTCTTTTAAAGAGCCATTTGTTCTTTTCAGTCGACTTATCATCAACTTTCTTTCGTTTAGCTCCTTTTGCCTTTGCAGCTCTGCAAGCCTGTTCTGGATCCACGTCAAAACGATCTACAACGATGGAAGATCGGATTGGTTGAGAGGAAATGGGAGCATCATCTATGGGAGCATCAACATTTGGAGCGTCTGGGGGGAATCGACATGAGGTTCATCAACAGTTGTCTTGAAATTGTCACCAAACCTGTCTTCAAGCTTCTTTTGTAACTCCAGGAGATTTGCAGCCAGACTGCCATATTGCGTCTGAAGATCAGAAATCTACTTAGTCTTCAGAGCATTTTCTTCTTTAAGTTCAGCCATTTGAATGTTGAGCTCGGTATTCTCAGATTGGAGGTCTACGATTTTGATTACCAGCTCAATGTTCCTCTGGTCAAGTTCAACATTCTTCTGTTTAATGGCATCAATTTGGCTTTGGAGTGAAGGGGAGTAATCTCTTGTGTTATCACCTTCGATGAGAATTCCCTTGCAACGAGAAGGCAGCGTCGAGAATTGTTCCTCAGCTAACAGATGAGCTAGCTTGACTGAGGCATCGTCTTTGTTTGGCCTTCGAGGTGAAAGATCTGCTTGAAATGAGGAACCACCAGCATCGAATACAGTGCTGGGACCTTCACTTATGGGTTTGGCTGAGACAATAGCTGGTGTGACTGTTGGAGGAGCTATAACACTTTGTGTCGTTGAACTTCGATTTGCAAATCTCAGAACGAGTCTTCGTCGCTTTGTCAGAGGAGGAGTGGCTTGGATAGTGGTAAGATCTTCTTCCATTGGCGTGGAGGTAGGTAACCCAGTATCAAGAGGAGGAATTCCTGACACTGTCACCATAGGAGTTGTTGTTTCTGCCTCTGGATTGGAAGTGGAGGGAGCGGTCACAAAAATTTCTTCTTCTACCCTTGTCTCAGCAGTTACATGAGCTACTTCATCGACATCATTAAGCAAGTTGTCGAGGTTTACATTAGACAAGAATACATCATTGTTATCAAATTTTAATGGGATATCATCTCTGTCAAAATCCGTGACATCAACATTCTCATTTTCTTTGTCATCTGTTCTCAAGTCTAAATTGTAAGTACTCTGAACTTGAACTGAATGCAATTCCTGTTCATCATCGACTTGAGTTTCGAGGGCTGGAGTTTCATCATCCTCGTGATTTGAAACAGTGATGATGCCAACAGAGGATACTCTTTCTGATGAAGTTGGCTCAGACAAAGTCTTCTCAGAAATTCCGTGCTACTCAGAAGACTCATTGATCTCTGTAAATTGTCCGAACTTCACCAAGGGATGAAGACCTTGAAATACTACTTTACCCTTTCTGTTTTGTTTGATGAGTCCAACGGTGTGAGGACCCAAAGACTTTGTGTCCATCTTATCGCTAGGTTTAACCATGTCAGGAAATTGATCATCAATGAAGGTCTGAATGAATCTGGGGTACATTAGAAATGCATCTCTGTTTCCTTGAGTTAGTGCACCGATGTTCACAAGAAACTCATCAAAGATATACTTTGAGAAGCTGAATTTGTTTCCAGCCGCTAGGGATACAATCGCTCCTGTGTTTCTGATTGAAATCTCATCTGCTCCCGATCTTCTTCCTGACACACAACTGATGAACACGTGAGCCAAGAAGCGCCAGTAAGGAGGTAGAATCTTTTTCACTGTTGGAGGATAAGAACCCTCGTATCCCATTCTCTCAAGAATCCTTGGAACTTCTTCAGCATCAGCTTCAGTTGGATGATCAGGCTCATCAAGAATCATCAGAGTTTCTCTTATATATTGCTTCGAAATCTGGATCTTGCAATTTTGAACCACAGCTTCAATGATCATTTCCTTATTCTTCTTGGTTACTTTGGCTGTTTTCCAGAACTCTTGAATATGACTTTCATAAATGATAGGATTCACCGTAATCGCATAAGCCAAGCAGTACTCTCGAAGACGGTACATCATGGACATGAAGTCTCTGTGAGCCTCTGGTGGATCATCCAACACAATTGCAATATTGTGCATCTCGGCTGTTTTAAGATATGCCATTATCTGCACTAAACAAGCCAAGTAAGAAAAAAATATTTTATGGTCAAACTAGATCTACGGACTGTAAACTAAGTTTACGGTCAAACTAGGTCAATGGACCGTAAACTGAGTTTGCAGCCGTAAGGTCAAACGTAGTTTACGGCTGGAAGACCAAGGGACAGTTTACGGTTTATGAATCAGAACGAGTTTATGGTCTATGAGTTTACTCCCTGAGAGTTTACGGCCTATGAGTTTACTCCCTGTGAGTTTACGGCCTATGAGTTTACTCCCTGTGAACATTCAAAAACCGTAAACTCCGACAACTTTTAAACTCTAATTATTCCACGATTCTAAGTCGATTCAAACAAAAATTTACAGGTTCAGGGTCGGAATTGATGTACCTTTGTCGTGGACTAAATGATTTTGAGAAAGCTCACACTTTGATTTTTCAAAGATTTGAGAGAGAAAGGACAGTTTATGGTTTCACAGTGAATGAGGCGGTAAAGAGTGTTTACAACAGTAAACTCTCGCTTTTATACTCCTTTGACTTTTCAGAAGTCGCATACACTAGATTGACTGTCCAAATTCCAAACAAAAATTTTAAAATAAAACCTTTTGAGGATAAAAATAAAAATAGAATAAAAATAAAGTTAAATAATTATAAATAAATAAATAAAAAATGCTAATGGAAATTTGTCTATTAGTTAAAAAAATAAAAATAAAAATAAAAGTAAAAATAAAAAAATTCTAACTAAACAACATAAGTAAACTTTTTGACTTCTTCTTGAGGTACTAGGATCAAAGTTGTTGGACAACCATTATCCACTTGTCGGTACCTTCCATATTCACATCTTTGTCTGGTCGATCGTTGGTATTGTGGTCCACTTAAACACGAAAAATTATGACAGATTTAGGACATATTACTTGTTACAAGACAAAGTGAACTTAAAACCTAAAATTTATATCTGATCCTAATTCCTTAGATACTATATCTTAAGGACCATTCATCTGACGACGACCAGGGATATTGTTGTCCACCTAAATTGAGCAGCGAGATCTATAGACAATCTGTATGTGTTCAATTTTTAAGTGTACTAGAACGTGTTTCCCGCTTCCTGATATGCCCCAACCATCAAGAACTTCTAGAGTACTCCTTACACCGGGTGAGCAGACAACCATTTAGAGTGAGAAGAGATTCAGAATTCTATTACTCATTACTTATAATTTCAGAGAGGTTGAGAGGTAGAAGGTTGCATATGCTGTGTACCAGGTCGGATTAGAAGTCGCACAGAGGAGACAACATATGGCTAACAGATAAGAAGTCTTTCACACACACACACACACACACACACACATATATATATATATATATATATATATATATATATATATATATATAACCTGCAGAGAAATAGAGTTGCATATGTTGTGTACCAGGTCGGATTGGAAGTCGCGCAAAGGAGACAACATATGACTAACAGAAGGAAAGAAAGAAAATGATATTCTACAGACCTAATTTATCAGAATTTACCAGTCGCTCCATCCAACCGGAATTAAGGACAAAATCCGCACATCGAGGAAAAGTTAAACCACGGTTCCAAGTACGGGTTCAATTAATGTGACGAGTAGATTCCCATATATATCTCCCTGCTCAACCTATCCGAGCGTCGTATTGTCAGGCTGAACGGATCTAACTAGGTCAAGATTTGTCAAGTCTATAAATTTCCTAAGTTCAACTCTTCCTAGTCAAGTCCATTTAAAATTTTTCATGCCTACCGACGCATCAAGTCAGAGCATAGACCCTTCAACTTCGGGTACGTTATGTAGACTTAGGTTGCCTGTTATCACTTGATCATATCACTTCCCAGAACATCTCCCTCAAGCAGCACAATTTTAAAGTCTAAATCAGAAAAGATGAAAAGGAAACCCAGGACAGTGATGACCTGGGTTCCTAAGTCTAAATGATTCCGCTCATTTTGCTGGGACAGTTGCGGAGGAATATCGTCCGTCCTTGGTACGTCGATAGCAGCTGTTCCCGGCATATGACTGGAGACATCTCCCAGCTGAGCGAAATTCAATCTTTTAATGGGGGTTATGTTTCCTTTGCGGGCAGAGACGGTGGAAAGATCACACAGCGCATAACTGTTACAAATGGAGTATTGAGCTTTGAAAATGTCAACTTTTCACCCGAGTTAAAGCATAGTTTGTTTAGCGTTTCTCAGATATGTGACAAAGGTGTATGCTCTCGTGGCTCGTCTGGAGGCGATTCAAATCTTCCTCGCATATGCTTCCTATAAGAATTTCACGGTCTACCAGATGGATGTCAAGACTGCCTTCTTGTACGGCAAGGTGAAGGAAGAAATTTATGTTGATCAACCCCCTGGGTTTATTGACTGAAAGTTCCCTAATCATGTCTACAAGTTGGACAAGACATTGTATGGGTTACATCAAGCTCCTCGAGCATGGTAGGCAACCCTAACAAAGCACTTACTCGAACATGGGTATTCTCACGGTACTATTGATCAAACTTTATTCATCAAGCATGTGGGTGATGATCAGATACTGGTTCAGATCTATGTTGATGACATCATCTTCGGGTCCACATGTTCAAAGCTTTGCAAAGAATTCGAAAGCGTCATGAAGAAGAGATTTGAGATGAGTTCTCTAGGTGAAATGACCATGTTTTTGGGGCTTCAGGTCAATCAAAATTCAACCGGAATCTTGCTACATCAAGCTAAGTATGTTGAAGATATTCTTGAGAGGTTTGGATTTTCAGACGCGAAACCTGCTTCGACTCCCATGGCTGAAAGACCCCTGCTGATTCCAGACATTGACGGTGAATCCGTAGATCAAACTCACTACAGATCGATGATCGGTTCCTTGATGTATCTCACTGCAAGTCGGCCCGACATCATGTTTGCAGTGTGTCAATGTGCTCGCTATCAGGCTAATCCTAAACTTTCACATCTTATTGCTGTCAAAAGAATCTTTCGGTATATCAAAGGCAGTCCAAAACTGGGCCTTTGGTATCCGAAAAATTCTGAATTTAACTTATATGCTTTTGCTGATAGTAATTATGGAGGCTGTGAGCTTGACAGGAAATCAACATTAGGAGGGTGTCAGTTTCTTGGTGATAGACTGGTATCATGGCAATGCAAGAAACAACATACGGTATCTACTTCTACAGCAGAAGCGGAATACGTTGCTGCCTCGGCATGCTGTTCTCAAGTTATCTGGATCCAACATCAGTTGTTGGATTACGGTCTGAACTATCTAGAAACCCCAATTCACTGTGATAATGAGGCCGCTATACAAATAACAAAAAATCCTGTCCAACATTCCAAAACCAAGCACATTGACATCAAAATTCATTTCATCAGAGATTGTTATGAGCGCTCGCTCATCCGGCTAGAACAGGTTCCCACCGCTAGCAATGTGGCGGATTTGTTCACTAAGCCGTTTAACAAAGCTCGATTCGATGTGCTTGTGGGTTTTTTTTTTTAAAATGATTCGTTTTGAGGATTAATTTTTGTTTTAAGATAGTTTAAATTTGCGCATCTACTTTCATTTCTAATCACTTCAGAGGGAGGTAACAATGAACTTGAGAGAGATTTGGGCTTCCATTGAAGTTTAGGTTTTACAACAGTCTCTGATGATTTTGAAATAGACTTCACAGGAGTTTGCATAGACCTTTTGGATTTTCTACCAAAATTAGTAGAAGATCTAGAATTGCTTTTTGACGAAACCGATCTTGGCTGAGCTTTGTTCGGTTTTGACAACCTGTTTCGAGTTTTGTTAGTAAAATCCTTTTTATTTGTTTGAAAAACAGCCCCTTTTCTGTTCTTACTATCTTTCTGATCCTTACTTTGAGAACGAGTTCTTGAGGATTTTCTAATTAAAGACCTTCCTCGAGACTCATTCTCCCCTCTTGGTGACAGATAGTTTACAAAGATCCTATTTTGACAGTTTCTAGCTATGTGACCACCAACTCCACAATTAAAACAAATCTGTTTATTATTTGAATTTGAATTGCATTTTTTAGATTTATTTTCTTTACAGACACTCTTACTCTTCTTAGAAGAACATGCATGAAAATTAGATTGAGAAACAAGTGAGGGTGCCTCATTTGATTTAACTTGTGGAGTTGATGATTCCTCATGAGAATCACAAGCATCAGAATTACCAAACAATTCATCAAACATATCGAAAAAATTAAATTCAACATTATCCAATGATGAGCTAACACAAGGAGCTTTTTCAGTCTTATCATCAGAAACACACTCAAATTTGTTCACAATAGAAAAATCATTATTATTTGAATTTGAATTGCGTTTTTCAGATTTATTTTCTTTACAGACACTCTTACTCTTCTTAGAAGAACATGCATGAAAATTAGATTGAGAAACAAGTGAGGGTGCCTCATTTGATTTAACTTGTGGAGTTGATGATTCCTCATGAGAATCACAAGCATCAGAATTACCAAACAATTCATCAAACATATCGAAAAAATTAAATTCAACATTATCCAATGATGAGCTAACACAAGGAGCTTTTTCAGTCTTATCATCAGAAACACACTCAAATTTGTTCACAATAGAAAAATCATTATTATTTGAATTTGAATTGCATTTTTCAGATTTATTTTCTTTACAGACACTCTTACTCTTCTTAGAAGAACATGCATGAAAATTAGATTGATAAACAAGTGAGGGTGCCTCATTTGATTTAACTTGTGGAGTTGATGATTCCTCATGAGAATCACAAGCATCAGAATTACCAAACAATTCATCAAACATATCGAAAAAATTAAATTCAACATTATCCAATGATGAGCTAACACAAGGAGCCTTTTCAGTCTTATCATCAGAAACACACTCAAATTTGTTCACAATAGAAAAATCAGAATTAAAAATAGAAACAGATTCTCCAGCTTCACACTTGGCCTGATCTAAGGGTGTATCTGCAGAGGAAGTAGAAACATCAGTACTTTCAATGTTAATAAAACCTCTTGAAACAAAACCAGCAGGTTTGCCATATCGAAGATTTGGCTCCCTGTCAGTTTCGTTCTGTGTCAAAGGGATTGATGTGTAGTTATGATTAAAAGGAGGAGGAACACAATCATACCCTAAACCCTTGTTTTGATTTTCTTTAAATTTCAATTGGGTTTCATACAAAGACTCAACTGTTTTACTAGAAGCATAATAATTTTTGAAACTCACATCTGTTTTTCCACTTTTAATTTTTAACTCATCAAGTTCTTTGGTCACAGCATCAAGTTGTGTCTTAGTATAATCATAAATTTCACACTTTTTACTGAATTCTGATTGAATTTTTCTAAAATCTTTTATTTTGGCTTGTAGTTGGGCCTTAAGTGGTTTCTGTCCCTTCCTAAGTTGATAACCCTCATATTTAAGGTCCTCTACTCGCCTACGTAAAGTTTGAATTTCATTTCGAAGAAGTGTAACATATTCTTTGCAAGCAAAAGAACAAGACGATAGATTTACCTTGCTTTTCTTGGGTTCAGAGGAGGTGGAAACCATTAGGGAAAACTGCAGCTCCATCATTTCTGCCTCGGGATCAGTATCATTGTTCTTTGAAGCAGCATCATCAATTTGAGCTAAATGAGCATTTTCTGACCCTGTGATGTTTAAAGCTTGAATTTGATCCTCCCAATCAAATGATTGAACAACCATACCTGTTTCTCCATTGGTTGTAGCTCCTACATGATTGTTTCCCACTGCGACCATCTGTCAGTTGTTGTTTACTCTGCGATCTGGCTTCGGGCAGTCACGAGCAAAGTGACCCGACTCGTGACAATTAAAACATCTCAGCATACTTTTGTTGAATCCCACCTTTTTGTCAGCATTCATAGCCCAATTGCTTTTCCCTGTGTTTCTTGGCGAATTGTTTGGCTCTGAAAACAGCCATGGCAATCTGCCAAGTAATGTCCATTTCCTCTACATCTTCGGGATGTATCTGGTCCAAGTCAGCAAAGGATAGCTGAGGTGGAAAATCTACGGCTACAAAGGCATTGTAGCAATTAACTAGCCCAATGGCTAGAGCAAGATTTTCATCAGTTTCTTTGGTGTTTAAAGAGGAGACTTTGGCTAACACATTGGAAGCAGGAACAGTTTGTTGAGATGGCACACTTGAAGGTTGATGTTGAGGGATGGATGTTGCAGCATTGAGGGTTTGAGTTTGAGGTTGTTGAGCTGTGAAAGCTTGACCTGAGGAAGTCATGAAGGATGATAGTGTTGTATTGTTGGATGAAACACCAAGGTTTGCAGTAGAATATGAATTCATATGATTGATTTCTCTCTGTTTGTCATCAATGTCACAAGCTTTGATGATTTCCATAACCTCTGCAAGAGTGAGACGAACCAAGTCCTTGGTTTTCTTAATTACAGTCACATTCATATCCCATGAACGAGGAAGTGCATTCAAAAGTTTCTTGTTGATTTATAACTTGGACAAAAAGATCCTTGAAATGTTCATGTCAGTTGTGAGAGCGGTGAATCTTTGCAGTTGAGCCTCGAGGGTTTCTCCTGGAATGTAGTTAAACATGTTAAACTTCTGTCTTAGCATGTCCTGCCTACTTTCTTTCATATCTTCATTGCCCTCGTAGACCTCAATAAGAGCTTCCCATAGAGCTTTAGCAGAAGTGTACTCACGAAAACCTTGAGCAATATCAGGAGATAATGCCATGGTTAAGGTGGCTAATGCTCTTTCCTGTTCTTCAACCAGTTCAAATTCTTCATCAGTATAGTCCTCAATAGCTTTGTCAATCAATTGACCTCCGACAGTCATAGTCACTCTGACAGGACCTCTAAGTATGCTTCTCCAGGTCTTGAAATCTTTCATTTTGATGTACTTCTCGATTCTATATTTCCACTCGGGAAAACCTTCAGCAGACATCAATCTCGGAATGCGTGTAGTAGTGCCCATAACAGCATCAAGTTCCAGAAAATGAGTTTGAGAATCCATTTGAAAATGATTTGACAGTTTCAAATTAGTTTACGGTTGAGGGTAGTTGAAATGATTGTGACCGTAAACAGAGTTTACGGTATAGGATTACGATTCTTGGGTTTATGGTTCTTCAACTTGTTTACGGTGTAGGAGTTTTTAGTGATTACGGTTTCTGAATGAACAGTAAACAGAGTTTACGGTTGGCAGCAAACTCTCAATCAGTCTTTAAAAACTCGAAATTTTCAGACGGAATGATTCTTCAAAGCTCAGAACGCAAAATCAATTGATGAAAACAACAGCTTGAACACACAAAATCTCGATCGGATGAGTTTGATACCATTTTACTGCTCTGATACCAATTGTTAGGTCCGATTCTAGATCTAAAATTGATATTCAAACATACATGGATCAAGTGTAACACAGTAAAGATGAATGAATTGAGCTTGCACACGATTAAACACAAGAAATCGTCAGGTACAACTCAAAAGTGACCGTAAGCTTCTAGAGCAACCAACCCCCAAAAGACCAGCTCCTACACAATATATACCCATCTGGACCGCAAACTGAGTTTGCGGCCGTAAACACAACAAAGTTCAAATAAACATAAAGTGAAATTACAGACACAAAACAAAACACATCACATTCTAAGCCTAGCCCAAACCATTTACATGACCCTTCAATTTAGATTCACAACTGGAGCGTGAGATTGTAGGTTGCTTCTTTGCACTTCATGAGACAAGGTTATGTCCTAAAAAGATCGAATAACCATAAGTTGATCGACGAGTCTCAAGACAACGAGCCTAGTCGGCATCGGAAAAGCCAAGGAGTGAGGACTTTTGAGGGCGTGAAAAGTAGAGGCCAAAAGCTAAAGTGCCTTAAAGATATCGGAGAATCCTCTTGACCGCTTGATAGTGATCGTCCGTAGGAGCATGAAGGAATTGGCTGACTTGATTCACGGCATATGAGATGTCAGGTCTAGTGATGGTTAAATACTGAAGAGCACCAACAATAGATCGATAGTGAGTAGGGTCTAAATATGGAGTACCAGAAACAGTAAATGAGACATTAGTAGCAAGAGGAGTGGGGGCAGGTTTAGCATCAAACATCATGGCACGTTCGAGAATCTCATGAGTATACTTATATTGATTCAAAAAGAGCCCATCAGAAGCATACATAACATCAAGCCCAAGAAAGTAGTTGAGCTCCCCTAAATCCTTGATAGCAAATTCCTTGTTCAGACGGACAATAAAATTTGTAAGAACGTGATCTTGGTTACCGGTAAGAATCAGGTCGTCAACATAGAATAATAAGTACATAACACAAGAGTCACGTTTAAAGATAACAAAGAGTTGTCAGCCCGACTACTTGTAAATCCATTAACCAAGAGAAAGGTGCTTAGTAGATGAAACCACGTTTGTGGGGCTTGTTTAAGCCCATATAAGGCTTTGTTTAATTTGCAAACTTGAGTTGGAAACTGAGGGCTACGAAAGCTCGGGGGTTGCTCCATACATATGCATTCAGTAAGATGGCCATGAAGGAAGGAATTGTTAACATCAAGTTGATGTAACCTCTAGTTATTGAGAACCGCCAAAGAAAGTATGATGTAAACCGTGGAGGCTTTAATAACCTGGCTAAAGGTATGAGTGTAATCAAGACCTGGTGTTTGACTAAAACCTTGAGCTACAAGCCGAGCTTTATGGCGTTCAATAGTCCCATCAGTGTGAAACTTGGTGCGATAAATCCATTTGGAACCAACAACAGGATGATTCATAGGATGGGGAACGAGGGACGAACTATTATTTTTAAAAATACCCGCTTTAGCTCTACTAACCATAGGGTGAGATTGCATAGCCGGTGGTGTACGAGGTGTAGGATCAAGAGTGGGAGTGCTAGGAAGAGTGAGAGGAGGAGGATCCTCGATATGTGGTGGGGTAGGTGTAGGTGAAGGTGGGTCTTCAAAGGTAGGAGGTGTGGTAGGTGTCGTTGATGATGGGTTATCGACAACAGGGTTTGTAGCAGGAGAAGAATCGATGCAAAGATGACATGGAGGGGTGGGTAATGGATTTGAGTGTAACGTGCATAGGGAATAGGTAAGAGGTGAGCATTTAGGTGAATCTGGAGGTTTCGAAATAGGGGAAATGTCCATAAAAGTGGAAACTTGAAGGCCAAAGATAAACTGAGAGTTGGAGCATCGCATAAAGGGAAAAGTATTCTCGTCAAATCGAGCATGTCTCGATATATACACACGAGATGTTACTGGGTCAAGACATCGATACCCTTTATATTTAGGGCTATAACCAATAAAGATGCACGTTAAACTTCTTGGTGATAATTTGTGTTCCGAGTAGTCACGAAGATATGGAAATATGCGACAACCAAAAGTCCGAAATGAATGATAATTGGGTGGTTGTAAATATAGAAGCTCAAAAGGAGATTTCCCACCTAGAGTTTGGGTGGGAAGGCGATTGATGATGTAGACAGCAGAAGAGAAAACATCCACCCAGTATGATGACGGTAATCGAGCATTGAACAACATGGCTAATCCCATCTCGACAACATGTCGATGTTTACGTTCCGCCCGACCATTTTTTTGTGGTGTATATGGACAAGACAACCTGTGGAATGTGCCATTGTTTTTAAATAAGGTTTGAACATTATGATTCACAAATTCCGTTCCACCGTCACTTTGAAAAACTTTAATTTTTGATGAAAATTGGGTTTGGACAAATTGCATGAAAACCTCCAAAGCAGTGTACACATCAGATTTTAGTTTTAATGGATAGAGCCAACTAAAGATAGAAAAATCATCAATGAAAATGATATAATAACAGTAATTATCGACTGATATAACTGGGGAAGGTTCCCATACATCACAATGAACAAGATCTAAGGGATGCAAAGTCCGTTTTGAGTTGACATCAAAAGGTAACCATTGGCTCTTGGCCAATTGACATGATAGACAAACATCTGGTTTAGGTAAAAGTGAAGTTACAGATAAATATCCCAATTTTTTTAAAGCAACAAGATTATCAAAAGATGCATGACCCAACCGGGAGTACCAAATTTCAAAAGAGGCCTTATGTGGTGTAGAGGAAGCAAAAAGAGCATGAGGACTTGGTTGCAAAACATAAATCCCGTCATCACATTTTCCTTGGGCAAGCACCTCCTTTATATGGAGATCCTGAATAAAAAATTGAGGGTAAGAGAGAAGAACATCCACATGGTTGTCTTTGGTGAGTTTATTAACGGGCAACAGGTTTTGGTGATATGATGAACAACCAAAACATCCTTTAATAATAAATTAGGTGTAAGGTTAGCATGACCTTTATGAGAGAATGGGAGGCGGTGACCATTCCCAAAGGTAACTGAAGCAGTACCTGGAAGGGAAGCGGAGTTGGAGATGTTCTCATAAGATGCGGTCATGTGGTCATTGGCACCAGAGTCAACAAACCAATCAGGCCTAGAATATGAAACAAGACATTGAGATAAGAAGGAAAAAGCCGAGGAATCATCAGAGGGGTTGGCCTGAGAGGCATAAGATGCAAGTTTAGGGCAAATGGAGGCATAATGGGAATTTTTGTAACAGAGTTGTCAATAGGGAGGCCGATGACCACGACCCCAACCACTAGAGGAGGCTGAACCGCGAGAGGAAGATCGATCCCCTTATTCCCCGAGTAAATGTCAAGGCAACAACAAAGAAGGCGGCAGGTGGAGGGGAGGTTCCATGAAGTGCCTATAAGAATAGTTGATGACTTTCTGCCCAGGCAAGCAAGTCAGCAAATGCAGGTGCAGGGCGAGAAGAACGAACAGCTGTTGAAAATGTTTCAGAAGGCGGACCAAGGCCACAAAGGAACCGGTGAAGTTGATCATCAGAATTAACCGAATGGCCAATAGCAGATAACTGATCACATAACTCTTTGAAATGGCGACTGTATTCAGCCATAAATTTTGAGCCTTTGAGAGATTGACGGAGTTGATCATCCAGATTGTGAACACGTTCGATAGAGGAATTACCGAACGTAACTTCCAAGGCAACCCATATTTCACGAGCTGTGCAGAGATCAACAATCACAAACATGGCTTCCTATGATAAAGATGTGTGTAAGAGGATGATGGTTTTTTTAATATCAGCAAGCCATGCAGCATAAGCAGGATTTTCAGTAGATTTTCCATCAGATTGAGAGAGATTCGAGCGAGGCACCATGACAGATCCATCCACATAGCGGAATAGGTTTTGATAAGATAAAATGGGTTCCATTTGGTTTTTCCACAACAGGTAATTAGTGGAAGAAAGTTTAATAGTGAGTATACGGATGAGGGTATTGAGGGGAATAGAACCATTCATCGAGGTAGAAGAAGACATGGAGGAGGGGAGAAGAATAGGTGGGGGTGAAGGAGGGGAGATCAACCAATTAGGCTGATACCATGTGTAATATTGAATTCAGAATAATTTGAATACAAACATTACAAACAAATAAATAGGCATAACAGGGGAAAAGGAAAAGACGTATAATAATGAACTATAAAGGAGGTAATTTAATAACTACACTACTTTTTACCATACCCCATGCAACTTTAATTCCTCTCCATTTGACTTGGCATCGCCTCCGTTGTTAAGAATTGCTTTAATAACTTTAATCAACATATAGTTAAAATCATTAACAAATCTCCAATGCCATTTCTAGTCGAAACCAAATAAACTTTCAACATAATAGAATGCTTTAAGACTTTCCAAGAAGCGAAACACTTTTTTAGCATCTTCAAAAATTAATATAAAGTAAATCCCAAGGTTACCACAAAACATTTTCAAAAGATTAGAATGACCTTTAATAGAAAGAATGTTAACTTTCCACTTTAACAATATGTTATCAAATATATCAATAATCACCCTTTTTCCCTCCAAGACGGGCATATTAGAGCCAAATAAGAAGCTATGATATGTATAATAGAAATTATATCAACTACAACTCATGATCAAATTTAAACGTTCTAGTTCATCCGAATTAACCCATACACGAAACAAATTTGAATTTTGGAGGTTACTTTTCCAACTACTTGGGGAATGGTACACCTATATGTTCTAATTTCTCAATGTGTACATATAGAAGCTCCCTCTTGAAGCTTTCATCATAGAAGATATTTGATGATGTCAAATAGATCTTGTGTTGCTTGCTCTTGGAACATTTCCTTGAGTTGAACATTCATGTCGAATGCCCTAAGATTCTTAAAGTTCTTTTAAAGCTCCGGAACTATGGTCACTAACAAAATGAAACCGTCTTTAGTCAAATGATTAATATGTTTTTCAAAATCATTCTTCTACTCCCTAGTAGCATTATCTTCAGTTTCTTCATAGACTTCCTCATATAAAACATATTCTTTCTTCTCATACCTAAGAGTAATTCTCAACGTGTAAATCCAATCGTGATAGTTCGGTTCAACGAGTTTGTCCTTCGGGAGGATTTAGAGTAGTTAAAAGTTTGACTTGGGTTTGGGTGTGGGTGCGGGAGGGTTAGGTGTACTCGTATCAGAAGACATCTAAATAAACGAATTTTGTTAGTTTGATCAAAATCCTTAGAAAAATAATTACTCAATACATACATACATACATATATATATATATATATATATATATATATATATATATATATATATATATATATTCGTTATAAGGAGTGTGGATACTTCCCTGTCACAATGCGTTTTAAAGTTGTGATGGCAGTAGACCCATAAAACTTTGCAGTTATGCATGATCGAAAGAGAGCAATTTAGGGATTGGTGATCCCTTGGGAAGTTTTCATGTTGGGAGCCCAATTCGGACAGTATTGTGATACGTGCTAGATGGGATGCTACAAATGGTATTAGAGCTAGGGAACATGTAGATGTGTTATACATGGATGATGAACCTTATAATGGGGGTGAAGGTGGGTTGCACCTGATCCCACATCGGTTAGGAAGGAGAACTAAGAATTCCTTATAAGGAGTGTGGATACCTTCCTTGTGACAACGCATTCTAAAGTCATGAGGGCAGCAAATCTCATAAGTACTCTACAGTTAAATCCCAGTTGTGGAAATCATGCTTCCCATAAGAACTCTATAGTTAAATCCCTGTCGTGGCCCATCCTTGACCACGTCGTGGCTGATGAACTCAGCTACAATTAGAATCTCAGTCGCAAACAAATCCATTGTTATGACGTGGAAATCATGCTTCGACATCGTGGCATGGTCCGTCCAAAACGGTCGTGAAACCCCCATTCGCCACGTCGTGACGAGCAGGCTACCACGTCGTGGGGACTGGAGTTTCTCAACTTAATGGATTCAACTCTCAATCTATTAATCCATCCGTTCATTCCTTCCTAACGATGGTTACAACCTAAAGATCGATGATTTTCAGTCATGCATGTCCAATGCAAATCTAGAGCTCAAACTAGGTAAAAAATGCAAAATAACACCCAAATCTCATGTATGGAGCTCAATATACCAAAACACTTCAGATCTAAACCTTATGTGCATTAAAGGGCCTCAAGGATCCATAATGTTGCTAACTTTATGGAATACCACCTTTCCAACTAGCTCATCTTTGAAGATAAGGGACAAAGACCTAGATCTAAATACATAGAACAATAAAGTTGGGATCTTGAACACTTATAAAGGTCCAGAGTATAATATTAGAGATGATGATGAGGCTTGTAAGCTAGATCTATACACCAAGTGTGCTTCCTTCTCCTTCAAAACACCAAAACACCAATAAAAGCTCAAGATCTTTAACAATGGTGGCTATGGCTTCTATGAGATTAAAAGGGAGGTGATGGAGGTTGAGGGTGTGAAAACCCTAGCTATCAAATCCCTTAAATAGGGGCACAAATCCCAAAATTAAGGTTTATGATTAAAATGTTTTCCATGTCGTGGGCAATATATTTCCACGCCATGGATCTCATTTAATTTGTGTGTTTAATACGAGCTCGGTCACGTCGTGGTGGTACTTCCACCAAATCGTGGCAAACCAAAATTCACCATTTACTTTTAACATTTATACCTTGATGATCTGAATGTTACGTCAAATTTCCAAAAGAGAGGGCTTTTAGGGAAAAATGAAACTAAGTCATTTGATATATGTGAATCTTGTTTGTATGGTAAGATGACAAAGTTACCTTTCTATGGTTCGAGTGAAAGGGCAAGTGTTTTTTTAGGCATCATACATACTGATGTATGTGATCCTTTCAAAACGATATATATATATATATATATATATATATATATATATATATATATATATATATATGGTGAAAGATATTACATTACCTACACTAACGACTTCGGTTGTTTTGGTTATGTGTATTTGATGAAACATAAACATGAAACATATAAAATGTTCAAATTGTTTCAAAGTGAAGTTGAAAATCAAATCAACAAGATAATCAAAATCCTTCATTCAGATCGAGGTGGCGAGTACTTGAGCCAAGAGTTCCAAGATCATCATAGAATTCATGGGATTATCTTACAACTTACTCCACCCATAACACCACAACTTAATTGTGTGTCTGAGAGGAGAAATCAGATGTTACTTGATATGGTTCGATCTATGATGAGTAGAAGTACTCCCCGTTTATCATTTTAGGGTTATGTCATACTCACTGCAGCTCGTATTTTGAATATGGAACCAACTAAGCAGGCAGACAAGACACCTTATGAGATATGGTATGGAAAATCTCCATCCTTATCTTATCTGAAAGTTTGGGGTTGTGAAGCTTATGTTAGACGATATGCTTCAAGCAAAATTGAATCCACGTCTACCAAATGCATCTTTGTAGGATACCCTTTCTCTGGTTCGAGTGAAAGGCAAGTGTTTTTGAGGCATCATACATACTGATGTATGTGGTCCTTAGATATTTACTTCACGAAAAGCAGAATTCTTAGAAAGAAAGTTTTTAATGGATGAATCAAGTGGGAGGCATGTGGATCTTGAAGAAGATCAAGAACCATAACCTGATGCAATTCAAGTTGGCATTAGTTTTAAATAAGAGGTTGTTGAAAATGAAGGTTGTTGAAAATGAAGATATTGTTGTTGTTCAATCTACTGAAACACAAGGAGTTTGTACATCTGACATGACTCATCACGAACCTGAGATATATGGGTTTCTCATTGATGAGTGCTTCATGATGATGAATTTTGATCAACCCATTAGTTATCGATATGTAATGGCAGATCTAGAATCTAAATGGTTTGAGGTCATGAATTTTGATCAACCCATTAGTTATCGATATGTAATGAGAGAAAACCAAGTTTGGGAGTTAGTTGAACTTCCTCTTACTTGTAAGACTGTTGGGAGTACGTGGGTCTTCAAGAAGAAGAATGACATGGATGGAAATTTACACACATTCAAAGCAAGACTTGTAGCAAAAGGATTCACTCAAAACCAAGGAGTTTATTATGATGAAACCTTTTCACCAGTCGCTATGATTAAATCTATTAGGATACTATTTTCCATAGCCATATATTATGATTATGAGATGCGGAAAATGGATGTCAAAACGACTTTTCTAAATGGACAATTGGAAGAAGATGCCTATATGGTTCAGCCTAAAGGTTTTGTCGATCTAAAGCATCCTGATAAAATGTGCAAACTCAAGAGATGCATTGATGGGTTAAAACAAGCATCTCAAAATTGGAATCATCCTTTCAATGATGAAATCACAAAGAATGGTTTTATCAGAAATGAAGATGAATCTTATGTTTACATAAAAACTAGTGGGAACTTGGTGACCTTCCTGGTCCTATATATGGATGACATACTCATCATCAAAAACCACATTCTGAATTTACTAGGTTTAAATTCATGGCTTGGAAAGTGTTTTTCAATGAAGGATCTAGACGAGGTACAATACATTCTTGGTATTAAATTCTACAGAGATAGAACAAAATGATTAATAGGTTTAAGCCACATTACATACATTGACAAAGTTTTGAAGCGGTTCAAGATGGAATACTTTAAGAGATGATATGTACCAATGGCACATAGCATAATACTAACTTCATCTTACTATCCTAGCATAAAGCCCGAGCTAGAGAATATGAAAGATGTTCCATATGCTTCGGCAGTTGGTTCCATCATGTAGGCTATAAGTTGTAATAGACCTGATCTTGCTTGTGCTATGAGCATGACAAGCAATTGTCAATAAAATCCATGATAAAGTCATTGGATGTTTGTGAAGAACATCCTAAAATACTTGAAAAGAAATAAGGACATGTTCCTCGTCTATGTAGGTGTGAATGAATACCTAAGTGTAAAGTGTTACATTGATGCTTCTTTCACAACAGATCGAGATGACTGTATGTCACAATCAAGATAGGTTTTTATCATCAATAGTGGTGTTGTGTCTTTGAAAAGGTCCAAGCAGAGTGTTGTAGCATATTCTTTTAAAGATTCAGAATACATCACTTCTTTAGAAGTTGCACAAGAAGTTGTTTGGATTAAGAAATTCATTAGAGATTTAGGGATTGTTCCTTCCATTCAGGATCCCATGGAAATTTTCTATGACAATGAGGGTGCTATTGCTTTGGCCAAAGAACCCATATCACATAAGAGGACCAAGCACATTAACCGAAGGTTCAACTACATTTGTGATGAAGTTGGAAGTGGTGGAATTAGTATTCGCGAAGTACATACATATCAGGATTTGGTGGACCGTTTCATGAAGCCCCTTCCTCAATAAAAGTTTGAAGGTCATGCTCGAGGAGTAGGACTTCGTTACTCTAGTCATTGGATTTGATCATTATATTAGTAATGCCATTAGAACTATGTAATAAATCAGCTAATATAATGACTTTGATATGTATAGAATATGATCTTTCTCATTAATTACTTGTTTAAGTTCTATATTAACATGTTTAATCCTTGAGTATATTTATTCACTCTAAAATCCACAGTCGCTTATTATTGTGGGAACAATAAAGAAGTAAGACTAATATTAATTGGATATCTTGAAAAATCGTTGTAACCAGGTTCATAAATACTTGCTATAGAACAAGTATTGATTATCCCGTTCAAGATCACTTCATGGATCCTTGTCATGAATGATACTTGAAAAAGGTGACATCTTTGTATCCTTAACACCTAAGATACATATTTAGGACTTGAGTGTGGGGATTTTTATGCTTTAATATAGTTAAATGTTATCCTTTAATCAGGCAACTATAAAGGCTATTATTAGGTATGATGTGAGCCATGTGAGAGGCATATATAGTCGAGACAGGATTTGTTCCTCTTATTCGTTGAAAGTTAGACATCTAAGGCCTTATCTAAATTTGATCACTTATATGAGATTTACTACTGATGTGCATAAATGTAACATCCCAAAATTGAAGGCCAAAAATTTCATTTTTAAATACATTATTATATAAAACCATCAGTATAAAAACATTCATATTAATATCTCATGTCAAAACCGAAGTGTCAATAATCAAAACATATTATCATAAAAGCATATCAGAGTGTAATCCCAAAGATCTCATGTGCGGAAAACATAGTGTGATGCGCTGCGATCAAGCCAGCTCCTTTCCTTTGAAAACGAGTACCTGAAACCAAAACTGTAAACTGTAAGCGCAATGCTTAGTGAGTTCCCCCATCATACCGCATACCATACGATCATATAACATACAGATACTGTCAGGCATATCTGGGTGCCCGACCTACCCCTTCGGTCCTTTCGACCGGATACTGCCTAGCATATCTAGGTGCTAGCCTCCCCTTCGGTCCTCTCGACCAGATACTGCCTAGCATACCTGGGTGCTGGGCTCCCCTTCGGTCCTCTCGATCGGGTACTGCCTAGCATATCTGGGTGCTGGCCTCCCTTTCGGTATCTTTCAACCGGTAACCGGGGACTATTTCACCCCATAACACTACCACATAAATGCATAGCATAAACACATAAGTCATATACTGCCTAGCATATCTGGGTGGTGGCCTACCCTTTCGGTCATGCCGACGGGTAAGTGAGGACTATTTCACCCCCCTACTACTACCACATAATATCATCACATATATCATAATCTGTCTAGCATAGTTGGATACTAATCTACCCCTTCGACCGTATTGACCGGTAACCAGGGACTATTTCACCCCCTACTACCACTATCACATAACATAATATCATGCTAACACATAAACATAACAGGTAGTAGAAAACATAGACAATTATCACAAAGACAATCATCTAACAACAACTCCTACTGGTGGGCCGGCATTGTGGCCGTAGACCCACCGCTACTGGAAGGTAGCTCACCTCACACTATTGAAGTCCCGTAAACAGAATCCCACACTGCTGATGTCCCGCAGACTCGACCCCAGCTGTTGGCTGACAGATTCCCGAACTATCAACACCAAAATAACACCTAATTAATAGTTGGGTCCCAATACATAACCATAAGTATATTCTTTGGGTAATTGCTACATTACCCCTAACTTGGCTTATTCAAGCCCAAGGCCCAATCCATAGGTCCAAAGTCAATTAGAAATCAAAGCCCAACACATGGCCAAAATTTTCAAATTGGGCCTAGGCCTACACATGGTCTCATTCTAAGGCCCAACACCATGTAATCATTAAGGCCCAAACTATGGCCCATTTATGGCCCAATTTTCCAAATTGGGCCCAAGCCCCTTACATGGGCATTACCCCAGGCCCATTAAATTATTCTAGTTCATTGGCTTGACTTTGGATGGCCCATTAATCACCCAACCCTCAAGGCCCAAAAGAAGGCCCAACAATAAACCCAAGTGAAATTAGGGTTTCACATAAAATGATGATTAGGGTTAAGTTTCCTACTTAACCCATTAAGGACTTAATCCATTAAGTCCATTATCGCTTAGATTAATCTTTGTCAAAGTTTATTATTTAATATTTCAAGTTATTAATAATTCACTTGTGTGTATCCCGATTAATTCTCAAAATTAGGGTTTCATTGCATTAGGGTTTTCCAAACCCTAGTTAAGGTTTCCAACCCACATTAGTCCATTAGGACCAATAGCTAAGTCATTAGATCCATTAGGGTTCACTAAGCCCATTAGACACATGTTTAGGCTTTAATGTCAATTAGGGATTTATTGAGTCCATTAGAGTCCATTAAGCTTCATTGGGCCCATTAGGGTTTCAGGCCCATTAGGGTTTTAGTCCCTTGTCTAGACATCCCCAAACTAGTAATCCCAACACAACTAAGCACACCGCCACCCGACATGGCGGCTGGTGGCGGCAGGAGGCGGCAGCCACCACGTAAAGGTGGTGGTTTTAAATTTCTGTTCATTATTCTTCTTTCTAGTTACATTTTACAATGATAACTCCAATAATCAACCACACACACTAATACAAACACATATAGACAATGACATAGCGGTGGCCGACGGTGGTGAATGGCGGCTGCCACCACCTCACGGTGGTGGCGGTGGGGTTTATCTTCAGATCTCCAGCCTAGAATGCTCCTGTAGCCTTATAACATCACAAAAAATGAACACAAACACCACAACACGCCCACAACCACCTTTCACGGTGGCTTGTGGCGGCAGAAATAGCATTCCCAGCGACAAGCACCATGGTTGGCTGCCATGGTGGTCTTCTTGTGTCTTCCAGCCAATATTTCACCCACAAATTGAAACACGCACCCCTACACATCTGTTGCTCGGAAAGAGAAGCCAACCACCCACGCCTGACATGATACCACCACTTCCAACCACCGAATAGGCGGCTGGTGATGCTGGAACGAGCTGAGGTGGAGACCAAGAGCCATCGTCGGCGATAACAACGGTCCTGACATCGAACCCACAAGGAGAAATGAAGAATTGAGATGTTGTTGGCTTACTGAGGGTCTTCTGGTTGCTCATAGCCCCCGCGGCGTCGTCTTAAGCTCCAATCTCCAGTCTTCAGCGCACCTCTCGGCTGTTCACGACGTTGCCGGTAGCGGGTGGCGTTCCAATGGAAAGTAGCGACGACAGGAGGCTCGGTCTTGCAGTGGCGGCTGGCGAGTTCCTTAAGGGGGGTAGCGGCTGTAGATGCTCCCTTCAATTTAGGGTTTGTGTTTATCCATGATGGGGAAGGGGAAGGGGGTCACCGGGTATATCCTGTGTCCTCATACAACTTTGATACACTTTTTCAGGATCGGCCCCTCCTCACAGATTTTGTTTTCAATTTAACTCCGCATTTTACCCTTTGTCCCTTGCTTCCATAAATTCATTTCAAATTCGATCCCTAGTTTACCATACAACCCCTTAGCCTCGAAATTCTCTTCAAGTGAAGTCCTAGAAGTTACCATTTAGTCCCTACCTTCAATAATACTTACAAACTAAGTACAAATTTTATACTTTTAACCCCCAATATCTTAAAGTGTGACAATTAGCTCCTCGAGACCATCCTTTTACACATAGTTATTTATTTTAGGGCTACGAGTTCTTCATTTATTTATTTATTTATCTAAGAAATAAACAGGGTATTATAATTCTCCTCCACTTAAATTAGATTTCGTCCTCGAAATCATTCCTTACCATTCCTTGCTCGCCCAACCACTCTAGTAGCATGGTCACCAATCTGGGCACGCCCTAGCATTCCCAGGATAGACATGACCAATCCTCGTAAAGCCCTAAAATCCACAAGTGCCAAATTCCTTGCAACAAGACCACATGTACTCTGTTCAAAATCTGCTGTCTCGAGATGGTCTGAATCCCTGGTAGACCACTCATACTAAATCATTAGCGATGGAACCAGCCCGCTTATCCCTTAACTGACTACTTAACTTCTGATAGCATGTGGTTCCCACCATAAACCTGGGTCACAAACCCAATTACCTCTGCAGATCACTTATTATCGGCTATGGCTCAGCTATTCCCGGTGTGGGTGACTTGTCACTCCCCAATAAACCAGCTATTCCGTGCGCATATGCAACTAAAACACACATACTATCACTACCCAAACGTTGAAACTGCTCGAACACTGAACTGCCTAAAGCAGTATACGCTGCTACATAGCTGCTTACCAGAAGCTACCAAGACCTCCTGGGTCTTAATTCGCTTGCCAATCCTCTGAAATACTGGGTTTCCACCCGACTGCGGAGCCAAAGGACTCCCTACTTATTCGCCTCACACGACTTCTGAACGAAATCCTTCTCTGGAACTAGTTGCCACTAGTACTTTCTGAACTAACCGATCGGGATCATGCGTCGGATCCTGGCGTAGTCAAATCCAGGACTAAAAGTGATTGCTACCTAACCAATGGTAGTCTTACATCACAAATGACCTTAAGCAGTCCATTGCTTCCCTGATCTCATAACTGTAGTGATGTCCCTACTGTCTCATTACTGGCTTAACCTGGTCTAATCCATTTGGATAAATCTGAAATCCGATTTGTGGATTTCCATATCCTCAAAGTTGCACCCAAACTGGTGTGTACCACTGTTCATTCTGTGCCCTAACAACGCGCCCATGCTATCTACCAACCAAGCGAATGCTACGGCTATACCCATAGACTTACATCACTCAAGCACTATCTGCTAACCTTGTGAATGCTATGGCTACACCCGCAGTCTTACAACACTTCCCATACTAACTGATTGCTAGTGGATGCTACGGCTACCCCCGTAGTCTTACAACACTTTCCATACTATCTGACTGCTAGTGAATGCTACGGCTACCCCTGTAGTCTTACAACACTTTCCCAACTATCTGACTGCTAGTGAATGCTACGGCTACCCCCGTAGTCTTACAACACTTTCCCAACTATCTGACTGCTATTGAATGCTACGACTACCCCCGTAGTCTTACAACACTTTCCCAACTATCTGACTGTTAGTGAATGCTACGGCTACCCCCGTAGTCTTACAACACTTTCCATATCGGTCGAACACGCACTCGACCTAACACACATTTGAACTTGAATCCTAACCGGAACTCTAACCTGGTTCCCGAAACCTACTATCACGTGACCCCATTGTATTAGTATCGTACCCAAGCCCGTGATCAAAGCGTCCCGGTAAACCACGAAATCATCTACACCCTCTGGCAGGGTGAGAATCGGTGCCTCGTACAACCGTTGTCTGAGAGTTTCGAAAGCTGCCTGCTGCTCAGGCCCCCAACGAAAGGTCACCGACTTCTTGGTCAGTCGGGTCAAAGGAACCGCAATCTCGTAGAAATCCCATATAAATCTCCGATAATAACTCGCTAGACCCAGCGAACTCCGAATCTCAGATGGAGACCTCGGAATCTCCCACTGCATCACAGCCTCTATCTTGGCCGGATCAACTAGAATACCCTTCTGGTTGGCAAGGTGGCCAAGAGGTTGCACCCCATGACCCCAGAACTCACATTTGGAGAACCTTATAAAAAGTCTCTCCCCCACTTAGATTCGACTAAGTCTTCACGGCATGCGAGAATTGAAGGATTCCCAATTCGTCTCGCTTTCTAATATCCCACTGATGATAAAATGTGCTTACCAATGCTAGCATTTAATCACCGACTAAACCTTAAGATCACCCATCCTCTGAAATCTTGAAGAGTATTCTTGAAATCTGTTCCATTCTGACACCTCAATTCATTTCCCAGGCTGAGCACTGAACACCTTAATCTTCATTCTGGCTGATGAATCCTCGTTCTCATTTCCAATCTTGCAGTAGCACTGAGCTCTGACCGAACACAACCCATGCGAAAATACAATTCTCTTGAACATTCTATGACCAACCACTTTTGCATCTAACGCCCGCGACTAACATTATCCTTTTCATGTCACCATCTCTGTCCTAGCAAAGGTAGTGCCTTGAACTCCAAAGTTAATCCATAGATAATTACTGACCATACATGAACAATGATAGAACCTCTGAACGCTGACTTCACTGGAGAACTATCACTCTAACCCTGACCAAGGATCTTCCAAACAATACTCTTGTACATATCTCGACAAAGATCCGAAATGATAACGGTACGTGTGGAACCCACTCCGCAAGATACGTCCCTCTGTAGGTTCATCAAGGACCTTTCAGCATGCAAAATGGCATATACGGTCCTTGATAACCAAACACTAGCAGAAAACCGACTTATCCAAACTCGCTCATAATTCCAAAGCGATACTTATTCCCAACATGAATCGGGTAGCAGTAAAAGATGACATACTCGCAACATCTGGAGGAACCCTAGTCACCTCCAGTTGACATGATCAACCCTGCCACACCTGTAGCAGACTAAACCCTTGGAGTGATAAACTCCCTCATGTACTCTCTCGTACGCATTGCACTGACTCTGGCCCTGCTGGCCCTCCACCCGATGATCAGAAGTCATTAGTCTCTTCCCGGGATCCTCTACTATACCCGCCTAGCACAATCCTCTCTTTCTAGGGTGCTCCAAATCGATCTCGCATCTACAACCTCTTGGAAATCAGATCCTTCAGGGTCTGACACCCTGTCACACTCACTATCTCGCTTGCCAATGGTTAAGCTGCAACAACTGGAACATCCTCTGTCCCCAAACTAGGTCACACACTCTTCCCTGAAGCTTCTTAGATTCTCAAAGACTCTCACTGATTCAAGTATGGATCCTGTGCTTTCAGTAGTACGGGCCCAATACTACCTTCCATACCTATCCCTACTTTCCTCAACAATCCTCCCGAATGCTCCAAGTCACTTCCTCAAACTGGTACACCCAAGTCTCACTGAACCTCACTACTAACTCACTAGAATATATCCTAGGCTTCCTTAGATTCCCGTACCCACCCAGTCCTCAGCTGCTGAAACATTCCTAGTAATGTCAACTAGCTACCTCATGAATATAGCCACATGCAACAGAGATCAGATAATCCTTCGAGTAATAGACCCATCCCTAGAACGGTTGGACTCAAACAAGAGCTGCGCAATAGGGTCAAATCTATCACTCTGAGATTATCCAGCCTGTGCCACATGTGACTTAGCATATTCACTTAATAGTTATCTCACATTACTAAAAGTCCCACAAAGCACAAATCAAGCAGCATTGGGACAATGGAAACTCTAACCATCATATTCCAATCTAATCATTCTATCCTCTAATCAGGAATCTGTACATGCAATTCAAAGGCTCATACAATCAGGCATAACCTCAACAGGATATGACTGATATGTACTAGCATGCAAGTCTACAAGCACATACGATAGGCATATAAAGCATCCTCCTAGATCCTTAGCCCTAATCTAGCATTCAGTTCTCATAATCATATCATATCATATCATAACATGTATGGGTATCTTGGAGAAAACTTACTTGAGCTCGGCTGATGGCACGCATCACACACTTTGTTCTTCTCAAAGTTCTCTTCTCTTTTTAGATTCTTTTCAAACTCCTTTTATAAAATGGTTTTACTTTTGAAAACTTTCATACCAATCCCTTAGTCTGAGTTCAGACACACCCGAGAGTGTGCCCGAATCCCTCAAACCAAGGCTCTGATACCAACTTGTAACATCCCAAAATTCAAGGCCAAAAATTTCATTTTTAAATACATTATGATATAAAACCATCAGTATAAAAACATTAATATTAATATCTCATGTCAAAACCGAAGTGTCAATAATCAAAACATATTATCATAAAACCATATCAGAGTGTAATCCCAAAGATCTCATGTGCGGAAAACATAGTGTGATGCACTGCGATCAAGTCGGCTCCTTTCCTTAGAAAACGAGTACCTGAAACCAAAAATGTAAACCGTAAGCACAAAGCTTAGTGAGTTCTCCCATCATACCGCATACCATACGATCATATAACATACATATACTGTCAGGCATATCTGGGTGCCCGACCTACCCCTTCGGTCCTCTCGACCGGATACTGCCTAGCATACCTGGGTGATGGGCTCCCCTTCGGTCCTCTCGACCGGGTACTTCCTAGCATATCTGGGTGCTAGCCTCCCCTTCGGTATCTTTCAACCAGTAACCGGAGACTATTTCACCCCCTAACACTACCACATAAAAGCATAGAATAAACACATAAGTCATATACTGCCTAGCATATCCGGGTGCTGGCCTACCCCTTCGGTCCTGTCGACTGGTAAGTGGGGACTATTTCACCCCCTACTACTACCACATAATATCATCACATATATCATAATCTGTCTAACATAGTTGGGTACTAATCTACCCCTTCGGCCCTATCGACCAGTAACCGGGGACTATTTCACCCCTACTACCACTATCACATAACATCATATCATGCTAGCACATTAACATAACAGGTAGTAGCAAACATAGACAATTATCACAAAGACAATCATCTAACAACAACTCCTATTGGTGGGCCGACATTGTGGCCGTAGACCCACCGCTACTGGAAGGTAACTCACCTCACACTGCTGAAGTCCCGTAGACACAATCCCACACTGCTGATTATCACAAAGACAATCATCTAACAACAACTCCTACTGGTGGGCCGACATTGTGGTCGTAGACCCACCGCTACTGGAAGGTAACTCACCTCACACTATTGAAGTCCCGTAAACAGAATCCCATACTGCTGATGTCCCGCAGACTCGACCCCAGCTGCTGGCTGACAGATTCCCGAACTATCAACACCAAAATAACACCTAATTAATAATTGGGTCCCAATACATATCCATAAGTATATTCCTTGGGTAATTGCTACATTACCCCTAACTTGGCTTATTCAAGCCCAAGGCCCAATCAATAGGCCCAAAGTCAATTAGAAATCAAAGCCCAACACATGGCCTAATTTTGCAAATTGGGCCTAGGCCTACACATGGTCTCATTCTAAGGCCCAAAACCATATAATCATTAAGGCCCAAACTATGGCCCATCTATGGCCCAATTTTCCAAATTGGGCCCAAGCCCCTTACATGGGCCTTACCCCAGGCCCATTAAATTATTCTAGCTCATTGGCTTGACTTTGGATGGCCCATTAATCACCCAACCCACAAGGCCCAAAAGAAGGCCTAACAATAAACCCAAGTGAAATTAGGGTTTCACATAAAATGATGATTAGGGTTAGGTTTCCTACTTAACCCATTAAGGACTTAATCCATTAAGTCCATTATCGCTTAGATTAATCTTTGCCAAAGTTTATTATTTAATATTTCAAGTTATTAATAATTCACGTGTGTGTATCCCGATTAATTCTCGAAATTAGGGTTTCATTGCATTAGGGTTTTCAAACCCTAATTAAGGTTTCCAACCCACATTAGTCCATTAGGCTGAATAGCTAAGTCATTAGATCCATTAGAGTTCACTAAGCCCATTAGACACATGTTTGGGCTTTAATGTCAATTAGGGCTTTATTGAGTCCATTAGAGTCCATTAAGCTTCATTGGGCCCATTAGGGTTTCAGGCCCATTAGGGTTTTAGTCCCTTGTCCAGACATCCCCAAACTAGCAATCCCAACACAACTAAGCACACCGCCACCCGACACGGCGGCCGGTGGCGGCAGGAGGCGGCAGCCACCACCTAAAGGTGGTGGTTTTAAATTTATTTTCATTATTCTTCTTTCTAGTTACATTTTACAATGATAACTCCAATAATCAACCACACACACACTAATACAAACACATATAGACAATGACATAGCGGTGGCCGACGGTGGTGAATGGCGGCTGCCACCACCTCACGGTGGTGGCGGTGGGGTCTATCTTCAGATCTCCAGCCTAGAATGCTCCTGTAGCCTTATAACATCACAAAAAATGAACACAAACACCACAACACGCCCACAACCACCTTTCACGGTGGCTTGTGGCGGCAGAAAAAGCATTCTCGGCGACAACCACCATGGTTGGCTGCCATGGTGGTCTTCTTGTGTCTTCCATCCAATATTTCACCCACAAATTGAAACACGCACCCCTACACGTCTGTCGCTCGGAAAGAGAAGCCAACCACCCATGCCTGACATGATACCACCGCTTCCAACCAACGAATAGGCGGCTGGTGACGCTGGAACTAGCTGAGGTCAAGACCAAGAGCCATCGTCGGCGATAACAACGGTCCTTACATCGAACCCACAAGGAGAAATGAAGAATTGAGATGTTGTTGGCATACTGAGGGTCTTCTGGTTGCTCATGGCCAGCGCAATGTCGTCTTAAGCTCCAATCTCCAGTCTTCAGCGCACCTCTCGGCTGTTCACGACGTTGCCGGCAGGGGGTGGCGTTCCAATGGAAAGTAGCGACGACAGGAGGCTCGGTCTTGCAGTGGCGGCTAGCGAGTTCCTTAAGGGGGGTAGTGGCTGTAGATGCTCCCTTCAATTTAGGGTTTGTGTTTATCCACGATGGGGAAGGGGAAGGGGGTCACCGGGTATATCCCGTGTCCTCATACAACTTTGATACACTTTTTCAGGATCGGCCCCTCCTCACAGATTTTGTTTTCAATTTAAGTCTGAATTTTACCCTTTGGCCCTTGCTTCCATAAATTCATTTCAAATTCAATCGCTAATTTACCATACAACCCCTTAGCCTCGAAATTCTCTTCAAGTGAAGTCCTAGAAGTTACCATTTAGTCCCTACCTTCAATAATACTTATAAATTAAGTACGGATTTTATACTTTTAACCCCCAATATCTTAAAGTGTGACAATTAGCTCCTCGAGACCATCCTTTTACACATAATTATTTATTTTAGGGCTACGAGTTCTTCATTCATTTATTTATTTATGTAATAAATAAACAGGGTATTACAATAAAAGTACCTACTAGTCTTCAATTTATAACCTAGCAACCTCTAACTACCTATGAACCTATAGGCAGTGTACCTAGTCAGATTATAATATATCTTAGGTAAGTCAAGTGTCAATCACAAGTAACAAAATTCATTTAAATAAATTAACTACTTCTAATTTTATACTATGAAGCAACGATGATTTGGGGGATTTTTTACAGATTTTTCAAGATCATAATAACTTAATATCACCTAACAAGTAAGATTGAAATGAAAATAAAGTAACTTTAAGAATTAAAAGAATACTTCTGCCTGGATCCGATTTCACTTTCTTCGATGGTTGATTTCTAATGGATATATTATATTGATTACCAATTTACTAGCTATTATGATCAAATCTCTAGGCCTACCAATTTTTGAATGACAAAGCAATGATCATGCGCAAGCTCAACCACAAAATGGATAATAGCACAATTGGACTATGATTGATATAAGTTACTCTCCTATTATGAAGTTAAGAAACCAAGCACTAATTAAGACTAATTATGCTCTCTAACATAGGTAAAGTTACTAGCTTTAATTACTTAAATTAAGTTATAATTAATCTTATCTCTAACTATTTAATGATTATAAACAATTAGGAGACAGATTCATGCAATTAGTATGATCAGTTAACACACAAAATCTGATTAATAAGCAATATAAACTAGAACTAAACATGTTATGGTTTATAAATGTTAAACACAATTAAAATGAAATATAATCATCTAATATCGAAATCAACACATATAGATCAAGTTCATCTGCACCAAACATAAGTAAAAGGTGTTTAGCCTCTAATTGTAGTAGAAAAACACAATAGATCTAAGTAAAATAAGCTAGAAATGAGTATAATAAGCAAAACAACTAGATCTATGTTGCATTCTTCTAAATCACCTTCAATCTTTGAGCTTCACTTGAATTTCGATCTTCTTGTGGGTTTCTAAGGGTTTTTAATCACAATTAACCTCATAAAACTGAATGCATGCCCCTGATTTCAACCTAATGTCGTGGTTTTCATAATTGTAAAAATCTGATCACCATGTCATGGTTAACCACCATTACGATGTGGTCTTCGAGTAAATCCCGTGTATGCCAAGTCAGCTTGATGGTTTGCAAATATTCTATTCGCCACGTCGTGGTCATTTCACCATGACGTGGTCTTCAATCGTCTTCTTTTCATCTTTTGTTTTAGCTCCCTTTTCATACTTCCATCTCCTCGTATTATCCTTTTTTGTCCCGAGCAAGCCGCTACAAAACATATTTTAAACATAATAAATATCTTTTGTTCCATATTAAGCATGATTTTAACTAAAAGTGTTAGAAATATGCATTAAATATGTAGTTAATGATACACGTATCGAAATACCTCACACTTGGCTTTTGCTTTCCCGCAAGCAAAACTGATTTTATTATCATTATATCAAGAGTTTAGCTACCAACATCGCACAATGCAATCCATTTGAGCCTCTCCATTACTCCAAGACCGCAATGCATGTATTTGTGTATATATTTTTCCTAAGAAATTCCCTAATCCTAAATACTCACAATATTCATAAACACTTCCCCACTTATTTTGAACAACACTCATTTTACACATCCCTTTAAATCCATCCCCAGAAAACTTTCTTAACCTCAAGTTATTTTTGGTTAAAGCCCCAAGCATACATATGGAAAAATAACCTAGAAAATAAAAATACAATAAATAACTTGGCAAAATTTGCCTTATTCTTGAGTCTTTGATAATTTGGAGCTTTTCTTCATGATATTTCTTGATCTCCATAACTTTGTGGACTCTTATTTCTCAAACGTTGGCAACTTTTTTTTTTCTATTTTTTCTCCTTTTTATTTTCTTTTTCTCACTTTTTTTTCATTCAAAACTGAAAACCTAAAACAAAAACATATGCTTAAGAAAGAGAACTTAACTTCAAACCTTACTGGTTAGAGGTATTAGTCTAATGTGCAATGACTACATAAGCTCTTTTGGATACATTTCTGGTACACGATGCTAAACATATTGTGGCCCTAAAACTAAGCAAGGTTGTGTTTTTGTTCCATGATTTCACTAGGACGGGGAAGCCACAATTACACTATAACATCTATTGTGTAACGCCCGTAGATCAGGGCTAGTCACTTTACAGACGATAAGTGTCAAAAATGACTTTTTGATGGAAGATTATTTAGAAGGAGTAATGTTAACTAAGTTTTAGTATATTTCACAAGGTTTCCATGCATGTAAAGAACGCCAAAATCTGAGTAATAACGAAGAAGTTATGACCTGTCGATGTTTCGCGACAGAACCGACACGACACAACGCGACGTACATAGTGAAATTATGTTAGAGTGATATTTAGCCCTTGTGATCTAAACGAAATTCATAGAGTTCGTTAAACCGAGAGCGTGCATAAAAATAATGCCTAAATCTAACTTCGTATGAGGAAGTTATGATTTTTCTAAGTTTCAGCTTAGCAGGATGCAGCCTGAAACTCGAATTCGAGATCGAGCGATTGTTGGTCGAAACAATCTAAACGAGAATTGAAGATCTCGTCGATATTAGTCCAATGGTAAAAAGACAGACGAAAACGGACGTCGGAGGAAGAAGTTATGAATTTTTAATGGATGTTTCCTGTCCCGGCCTGTTAAAAATATAATAATAAAAATAAAGTCAAAATTAGCGGATAGAGTCTAAATGAAAATTGTAGAGCTTAGTCTCACCTACGCGTGGATATAAAGAACGTGAAAAACAGAGCTCGTATGCGAAAATTTTGCTAGTTTGAAGTCTGCTTAATCGAGTACGCCCAACGTAATTTTGGAGTACGCCCAGCGTACTCGGAACCGCCTCAGCTACGCATGCAATGACATCAATCGAGTACATACACATGCAATGAAGTCACGTACGCCCAACGTTAGGCTTAGTATGCCCAGTGTACCAAGATTTACGTTGAACATAATCCTAGATTCAACACCCTATAAATAGAATGCGAGGCTGCCTTATTTCTTTGCTCATTTTCTCTTCTCTCTCTCTCTACCGTTTTGCCTCGATTTTCATGCAAGAAGTATCCTAAAGCCCCGGTATCATTCCCGAGCCCCGAAGCAAGTCCCGAAGCACCGAAGATCCCGAGAAGTAAAATTCCCAAGAAGAAGCTCTGCCCGTGAGAAACCAATTTTTGTGAAGATCTTCTAGATCTACCGAAGAATACCACTTCTACAAGCCATAGTGTTGACCGATCATCTTTTGATCAAGTGAGTGTGTAGTTACTTTCTTCTAACACATAAATATGAAGTATTTGCTACGAAATATTTGCTATGTGTATATATATTATTTGTCTATTTTAGATGGGTGTAGAATTGAAGTTTTATACAGGTGTTAAATTATTTAAATTGTGTAAGTGTTTATATCTATGAAAATGTTGGGTAAAACATGGGTAGATGGGATAGTTGGTGACTACGAAGTTAGCGCCTATTGTATAAACCTTGGCAACGATGTGACTTCGTGCCTATTTGATGAACCTTGGCGACTATGGAGTTAGCGCACGTTGAGTAAACTTTGGCGACTATGGAGTTAGCCCTTGTTGAGTAAACCTTGGCGACTATGGAGTTAGCACTTGTTAAGTGAACCTTGGTGACTATGGAGTTAGCACCTGATAGCTATGGATTTAGTACCTGATAGATAAATATTGGCAGCAATGGACTTCGTGCCAATTCCATAGGTAAATCCTTAGGAACGAATGAATGAAGGATAGTTGGTTCTTAGGATAAAACCTGAAGAAATAAAGAAGATAAAGGGGATGGGTAATTGGGTTGGTTGTTTGCTGATTAAATATAATAATTATATTATTGTGGGTTGAAAACCCTATATGCTCACCAGGCTCCCAAGCCTGACCCACTCAGTTTTCTTTGTACCACAGGTATCAATACGAAGTCATATTTCACTGAGGGATTAAAGGAGATGTAAATCATTAGTGTAAATAAATGTAAGTTCTGTTTATGCTTATGTGTCTGTATAGGAACATGACATCCCGAGATTTTGTTATATAATGAAAAATACTTTTCTTTAAGAAATGCTTTGATAAATTTTTATCATAATTTGTTTTGGGAACTAAATCTGCAACAGTTTTCTTTTAACGATTACTCTGATTTTAAAAACAAAGCATAAACAAATTGGTCTTTTCTGGCCGTGAAATTGGGGATGTCACAGTTGGTATCAGAACATTAGTTTAAGCAAACTAGGAATTTTGTAGGAAAGTTATAGACTTAAACTTAGAATGTTAAGTGAAGATTATGGGATGTGTTTTTGTTATATTTTAGACACGAGCACTAGTTTATTTTTGGAAAGTTGCCTAAAATTCTTTTATGTGCTAAATGTTATATGTTGTCATATATGATATTATTTGTTCGGATCTATGGTCTGTTGCCGATCGGATCGGGAAACCTTATGTGTTTAGGATTATAAGCGTATGATTTAGAACTAGCATGTAAACGTTTCGTAGTGATAAGGATGATATATGTATCTATCATGAATGAGGATCTTAATTCACCTTATTCGGTGTATAGATCAAGAATGGCAAGAACTAGAAACGGAGTTGGAAACGAAAATGAGAGCATGAATCAACCACCAATGATTGAGCAAATACTTGTTGTAGCTGCAGCACCTGAGCCAATGACGATGGCTGGTGTATAACCAATGATGCAGGAGATATTGGATTGTCAAATGGAGGAGACCAGGCGGTTGCTTCGACAGAATCGTGAAGAACTGTCAACTCAAGTGGAAGAGCCCGAAGTAAATGGAGGGCATTCGGAAGGAGGGAACTACAGTGGGACCGTTGGTCAAGCCAACCCACCAATAGTTCGCCGAAATAACTAGGATGGAGGAAATGACGGACGTGGGTGCAAGTACAAGGATTTCATTGCATCCAAACCACCGTGTCTTTCTGGGAGCCCGACACCATTGCAAGTCATGGACTGGATCTCCAAGATGGAGACAATGGTTGAAAGTTATGAATGTAGCAACATACAGAAGACCGCTCTTGCAATTCCTCTATTAAAATCTGGAGCACTGAGCTGGTGGAAGTTACTGGCTGGTTCGATGCCCAAGGGGGAAGCTAGCAAGATGTCTTGGGAAGAGTTCGTGGTGCAACTGAAAATGCAATACTGCTCTGAGCAGGATCTTTTGGAAATCAACTATGAGTTCCAGAATCTGAAGAAGGGAAAATTGAGCGTCACTGAATACGCTACAAGCTTTATGGAGAAGATGAAGCTTATTACATACCTAATTCCAACTGAACTTTCCAAGGTTAACAAGTTTGCCAATGGATTACCAGCGGACTTTGGTCCGATAGACAAGAAAGCAACCACTCTGAAAGCCGCCATCTGGGCAGCCACGAATGCTGAGACCCAAATAAAAGAAAAGGGTCTGGAAAGAGCTGAAGTTGGAAAGAAATGGAAACGTGAAGGATCTTTAATAATCGACAAAGAATGCAAATTCTCGAAATCTGGGGGAAGAGATGAAGTTAAGTGGTGTGTGAAGTGGAAAAAGAAACACTTCAGGAAATGTAGCGAGGAGATGACTTGCTACTAATGTGGGAAGACAGGGCATTACGCCAAAAAGCGCGCACCTATCAAGAAGGTGTGCTACAAATGTAACGAAGAAGGGCATATTTCTAAAGACTGCCCAGAGAAAAACACACCTCCACAGCCAAGGGCGTTCCACATTCTCCTCGACGAAGCAGAAAGCGATCGGAGGATTAAAAGATAAAGACTTCATACCTATATATAAAGTCAGTAGCAGGAAGTGTAGCCTATTAGAGGCATAGTATAGGGTGAACTTGAACCTTTTCGTAATCATTTCAAGAAATAATATAAACCCTGGTTTTGTTATCTAATGTGTTGAATGATTATATGACTTATGTATGGTGACTTGGTTGACTGCGAGACAATACTTGGGACGAGTATGAGTAGGTGTGAATAGTAGTAGAGATCTATACTACTAGAAGCATAGGACTCACGCTTGGATCAGGGAAGGTCTCAAGGTTACTAAGAAGCTAGTGATTGGTCTCGTTTTATTCAAGTATGTCATTACCATTGTTTCAGTAATGACTAGTAAGATGGTTGTTATTCCAACCCTAGTGGTCATATCAAATTGAGTCCGACTACGATGAATTTGTTACATGAGAACCAAGTTCAATGTAACATCTGACGTAATTCAGAAGATTGGAATCATTTTACAAGTCCTATTTCGTTGATGATTCCGGGACGTAATCATCCTAAGGGGTGATAATTGTAATGCCCGTAGATCACGACTAGTCACTTTAGAGACGATAAGCATCAAAAATGACATTTTGATGAAAGATTATTTAGAAGGAGTAATCTTAACTAAGTTGTAGTATATGCCACAAGGTTTCCATGCATGTAAAGAACGCCAAAATCCAAGTAATAACGAAGAAGTTATGACCTGTCGAAATTTCACGACAGAACCGACACGACACAATGCGACGTAAATAGTGAAATTACGTTAGAGTGATATTTAGCCCTTGTGATCTAAACGAAATTTGTAGAGTTCATTAAACCGAGAGCGTGCATAAAAAGAATGCCCAAATCTAACTTCGTATGAGGAAGTTATGATTTTTCTAAGTTTCAGCTTAGCAGTATGCAGCCCGAAACTCAAATTGGAGATCGAGCGATTGTTGGTCGAAACAATCTAAACGAGAATCAAAGATCTCGTCGATAGTAGTCCAATGGTAAAAATATAGACGAAAACGGACGTCGGAGGAAGAAGTTATGAATTTTTAACGGACGTTTCCGGTCTCGGCCTGTTAAAAATATAATAATAAAAATAAAGTCAAAATTTGCCGAGGGAATTTAAATGAAAGTTGTATAGCTTAGTCACTCCTACGTGTGGATATAAAGAACGTCAAAAACGGAGCTCATATGTGAAAGTTACGCAAGTTTGAAGTCTGCTTAATCGAGTACGCCCAGCGTAATTTTGGAGTACGCCCAATGTACTCAGAACCGCCTCAGCTACGCATGCAATGACGTCACTCGAGTACATACGCATGCAATGAAGTCGCATACTCCCAACGTAAGGCTTAGTACGTCCAACGTAATCCCAGATTCAGCACCCTATAAATAGAATGCGAGGCTCACTTATTTCTTTGCACATTTTCTCTTCTCTCTCTCCCTTTTTGCCTCGATTTTCGTGCAAGAAAATCTCGAAGCCCCGGTATCATTCCCGAGCCCCGAAGCAAGTCCCGAAGCCCCGAAGATCCTGAGAAGTAAAATTCCCGAGCAGAAGCTCTGCCCGCGGGAAGCTAATTTTTGTGAAGATCTTCCAGATCTACCGAAGAATACTACTTCTACAAGTCGTAGTGCTGACCGATCATCTTCTGAGAAGGTGAGTGTGTAGTTACTTTCTTCTAACAAATAAATACGAAGTATTTGCTACGGAATACGCGCTATGTGTATATATATTATTTGTCTATTTGAGATGGGCGTAGAATTGAAATTTTATATAGGTGTTAAATGATTTAAATTGTGTAAGTGTTTATATCTACGAAAATGTTGGGTAGAAATGGGTAGATGGGATAGTTGGTGACTATGGAGTTAGCGCCTATTGTATAAAACTTGGCGACGATGTGACTTTGTGTCTATTTGATGAACCTTGGCGACTATGGAGTTAGCGCACGTTGAGTAAACTTTGGCGACTATGGAGTTAGCACTTGTTGATTAAACCTTGGTGACTATGGAGTTAGCGCTTGTTAAGTGAACCTTGGTGACTATGGAGTTAGCACCTGATAGCTATGGATTTAGTACCTGATAGATAAATTTTGGCAGCAATGGACTTCGTGCCAATTCGATAGGTAAATTCTTAGGAACGAATGAATGAAGGATAGTTGGTTCTTAGGGTAAAACCTTAAGAAATAAAGAAGTTAATGGGGATGGGTAATTGGGTTGGTTGTTTGCTGATTAAATATAATAATTATATCATTGTGCCTTGAAAACCCTATATGCTCACCAGGCTCCCAAGCCTGACCCACTCAGTTTTCTTTGTACCACAGGTATCAATACGAAGTCATATTTCACTGAGGGATTAAAGGAGATGTAAATCATTAGTGTAAATAAATGTAAGTTTTGTTTATGCTTATGTGTCTGTATCGGAACATGACATCTCGAGATTTTGTTATATAATGACAAATACTTTTCTTTAAGAAATGCTTTGATAAAATTTTATCATATTTTGTTTTGGGAACTAAATCCGCAACAGTTTTCTTTAAACGATTACTCTGATTTTAAAAACAAAGCATAAACAAATCGGTCTTTTCTGGCCGTGAAATTTGGGATGTCACATATTGGCTCAAGTAAACATTGATACTCTTATCATATCGTCCCACACAACAATAGCAAGCTAGATCTCAACATAACTGTTTTTTAACTAGATTTAAATTTAAATTATTATTTCAAATCTTTCTAATAATAATAAGTTTTTTTAAATCCTAGTCATTTTTCAATACTATTTTTAATCAGAATGTTTGTTTTCCTATATTCAACCCCCTACCCCACACTTAAATGATGCAATGTCCCTATTTCATGCTTAAATAATTAAAGAACATATAATTTAAAAGGAAGAATTTGAATAGACTCCCCTTGGGTAGTAGTGGCAAGATTGAATTCTGAAATTTGTGTGGTAAGCTTGGAATTCTTGTATAATGGCTTGAAACAATACTTATTGACTCTTCTCATGTGAATGCAAATGTGACAGATCGACATAAATTTAAGAACTATTATTTAATAGTGTTTTGAACCTCAAACATCATGGGAAAGCTATGTCACAACGTGGTATAGAGCTCGAAGTTGTAAATGGTCGCATATTTTAAAATTCCCATGACTTGGTCTAGGGACGCCATGTCGTGGTTCAATCAGATGCAGTCGTGATAAAATCATTTTCCACGACATGGTTATGATGGCCAAGTCGTGGTGTCTTCTCAGATCATCTTGGAAGCTCGCAGTAATGCACTGACGCTTTGTAATATTTAGGACCGTTCTCGATCTTCTCTTCTAGTAATTATTCTTCAAAATGATCTTCTCTTCATTTCGAACCCCACACTTATTCAAAAACACGGTCTTCACTTATGATCTTCAAAAATTTGCATGACTTTTTATCCATTTAGCTCCTTCACCGCTTTTCACGTATCTTCCTTTTCCACTACAAAATAAATTTAGAAGACTAGAGGAACACTAAAAATCAAAAGGAAAATGAAAATGCAAACTCTAAAAATCGAGTTGCCTCCCAAAAAGTGCTTCTTTTTGAGAAGTCATGTGCTGTATTCCTTCCCACTTTACGTTGTTGTGGTTAAGAGTGGGATCTCCATTTTATCCCTTTTCTCATTCCATTTTCGTTTATAAGCTTGAACCCTTCTCTTGTATGCCCTTTTCAAATTCTCTTTCTTATTTTTATTGGCACTTTCCTCATGTTTGCGCTTTACCCCTTTTCCTTGCTTCTTTTCCTTGTTAATCTTCTTGTCATCTTCCTTAGGACCTTCCTTGTCTACCTCCATCGTGACCATAGTTGGCTCCTTCAATTCCCCACCCATGTCTTCATCAATTATCTCCACTTCTTCATACGAATCCTCTTCCACTTCATAAATTTCTTTATCTTCTAGAACCTTAGGTATAGTAAAAGTGATCACCTCAAATGTCATAGGAATTGAGGCTCTTGATTTCAAATGTTTGGCATTTTGACCATGGGGCGCCTCCTAAACCTTCAACTCTTCCTCCATCATTTTTTTCAATTGCAACAAGCTCATCAAAATCTTCTTCCATAGCATCAATATTTGACAATTCATCTTTTGGCGATTCATGACTGATTTTTAGGACTCATCTCAAAGGTAATTGCTGCATCTTCCACACGAAGTGTGAGCTTTGAGTCGTGGATGTCAACTAATTCCCTTGTGGTACTCAAAAATGGTCTTCCTAAAACAATGGGAAGTTCTTCATCTTCCTTTATGTCAAGAACCACAAATTCGACTAGAAAAACAAATTTTGCCACCGTTACTAATAAGTCTTCGATGATTCCTCATGGGTATGTGGTCGAGTGATCTGCCATTTGAATGGTCATCCTTGTGTCTTGGAGCTTTGGTAATCCGAGCTTTTGGTAGAAAGAGTATGGCATGAGGTTAATGCTTTCCCCCGAATCGGCTAAAGAATTAATAGAAGTAGAGTTACCAAATTTAAAAGGCAAGGTGAGTTCACCTGGATCTCCGATCCTGATTGGTAATCCATTAAAAATTATGGTTGAACACAACTCATTAAGAACTATTGTTGAGGATTTTTCCAACTCCTTCTGATTAGTCATCACATCTTTTGCAAACTTTGGAAGTTTAGTCATCAATTTGAGGAATCGGGAATTAATCGACAGTGAGAGCACTTGTTCCATAAATTTCCTTTGCTTGGGCTCCAGAGAATACTAGATTACTCGAGAAGGGAATGGAAAAGGAGGCTGATACGAATGAAAAGACGGAATTTTTTCATCCTCTCGAGACCATGATGTGGTGAATCATCAGAGAACAATTCACTTTTTGAACTTTTTGCTTCAGGCTTCTCTTATTCCAAACACAACTTAGGTTATATTGTAGCTGTTTCATAGGTCATTATTGGCTCATAATGAACCTCTTCTTCGGTGTAGATCGCAACGACATGAGATTGTGACTTTGGGTCTTGATTTTTCGGTGGTAATCTTTCATTGACAAGTGTAGCTAGTTACCCAAGTAAAGTTTCTAAATTATTAGTGAAAGCTTGTTGATTTATCACATTGAAATCAGTAGTATTATGTCTCATTTTAGATGCTTCCATAAGTCTATGCAGTACCGACTCAAAATCCATCTTTTTTTTTCGGGTGGTGGTTGCTCTTTTTGATAGAAGCCTCTACCGGTTTGTCTATACTTTTCATCGTTTTGTTTCTCGTACTCTTCATATGGAAACCACTCCTTCTTGGGCTTCCTCCAGTCTTCAACATACTTGTCACCACTCGAGTAGAACACTTGTGCCTTCTTATTCCCATTTTCATCCAATTCACAATCCTTAGTCAAATGTGGACCACTACAATTATCACTCCCAACTATTATTGCATGGATCCTTGGTTTAGCTATGATTGCAACCAAATTCTCGTTCCCTCCATCTCCTTTTCCTCTTGTAACATCGTCTCGTGGGTTGAGGTACTCACGTGAGTGCTTTGCAAATTCTTCAATTAATTGTTTTATAGTTTTCGGCTCCTTCTTCGTCATTAGCCCTTGTGAGTGAAGAAGTTTTCTAGTGGTTACATTTACCTTATCATAGAAGATGGAAACTTCTTTTTGAACGTTAAGATCATGTTGACGGAAACTTCTAAGCAACTCCTTATATCTCTCCCATGCTTCACATAATGATTCTCCAACCTCTTGTTGAAAGTTAGCAATTTTATTTTTAAGCTTTGAAATCTTTGAAGTTGGACTAAATTGCTCAATAAAATCATCACAAAGGGTTTCCCATGTAGTAATGGATCCGGGTGGAAGAGACTTCAACCAAACTTTATGTTCACTAGTAAAATTCAACGGAAGCATCCTTAGTAACACTGGTAAAATTCATACTCTTTCCCAGCGAAAGGTATGTCCTTAATGTGACCTTTGATCTCAAATCTTCTCTCAACTAGTATCTCGGGTGGTACTAGACTAGGTCCATGTTCTTCACATATCCTCTTCTTGTAATCGCCAATCGCATTCTCATAATGTTCGTTGTCTCTTCAACCTCGCTTTTTATCGCTAAATCGTCTTATGTACTTTCTTTGGTACATGTTTTTGTATCATATCCTAGTTCTTTCTTACTTGGAGTCTTCTCAAATAGTTCGAATTTTTTGGATTTGAAAGTATTTCTTGATTCACCCTTCTTGTCTTTGTTCTTGTGGAAAGTGGATTATGTATCTTCTAGTGGAGTAAAATTTGGGGTTTTAGATCCTCGGGTCATAAATCACTAATACAAAACAAAAACAAAACAAAAATGCATAAAAGGAATAAAAATCACTAAACTAATAAGTTAACTGAAGCGAGACCACGACGTGGTGAAAATAACCACGACGTTGTTGTACCTCGGAGAGAAAAGAAAAATTAACTAGGTGCAGAAAAGTAACTTCTTGTGATTCTTACCCCACAAAAAGGATCGAATGAATAAAAGAAATTAAACTATAAACCAAATAAATTGTTCCCCAGCAACAGTGCCAAAACTTGATATGCACAAAAGTACCTATTAGTCTTTAATTTATAACCTAACAAACTCTTAATAATTATGCACCTATAGGCAGTGTACCTAGTCAGGTTATAGTTTAGCTTAGGTAAGTCGGATGTCGATCACAGGGAATGAAATTCAATTAAATAAATTAACTACTTCTAACTTAAACTATGAAACAACTACGATTAGGGGTTTTTTTTATTGATTTTTTAAGATCAGAATAACTTAATATCACCTAACAAGTAAGCAAGAAATGAAAACAATGTAACTTCAAGAATTAAAAGAATACTTCTGCCTAAATCTGATTTCACTTTAACCTATGGTTAATTTCTAATGGATAGATTATATTGATTACCAATTTACTAGCTATTTTGATCAAATATCTAGGCCTACCAATTTATGAATGACAAAGCAATGATCACGCACAAGTGAAACACCAAATTGATAATAGCACAATTAGACTATGAATGATATTAGTTACTCTCTTATGATCAAGTTAAGCAACCAAGCACTAATTAAGACTAATTATGATGTCTAACATAACTAAAGTTACTAGGTTTAATTACTTAAACTAAGATATGATTAATCCTAGCTCTAACTATTTAATGATAATAAATAACTAGGAGATAGATTCATGCAATTAATATGATAAATTAACACATAAAACCTAATTTATAAGCAATATAAACTAGAACTAAACATGCTAGGGTTTATAAATATCAAACACAAGTAAAATCAAATATAATAATCCAATATCGTAATCAACACATATGGATCAAGTTCATCTTCACCAAATAGAAATAAAAGGTGGTTAGCCTCTCTTTGCAGCAGAAAAATACAATAGATCTAAGTAAAATATGCTAGACATGAGTATAATAAGCAAACCAACTCGATCGATGTTGAATTTTTCTAAATCTTCTTCAATCCTTGAGCTTCACTTGAAATTTGATCTTATTCTGGGTTTCTAATGGTTTTTAATCGCAATTCACCTCAGAAAGTTGAATGCGTGCCCTTAATTTTGACCTAGTGTCTGAGTTTTTATAATTGTATCAATCTAATCACCACGTCATGGTGACTGTCACCACGACGTGGTCTTCGAGTAAATCTCATGTCTGCCAAATCAGCCTGATGCGTAGCGAATATTCCACCCGCCACGTCATGTTCATATCACCACGACATGGTCTCCAGTCATCTTCTTTTCTTCTTTTGTTTTAGCTCCTGTTTCATGCTTCCATCTCCTCGTATGCTCCTTTTTTTTTCCCGAGCAAGTCTTCATCGCGCAAAACATATTTTAAATATAATAAGTATCTTTTGTTCCATATTTAGCATACTTGTATCTAAAAGTATTAGAAATATGCATTAAATATGTAGTTAATTATGTACATACCAACTACGATCCGTATCTCTTGCTCAAAATGATGTATGCGACAAAGGGATGACTGATTACTTACCTGATACACCAATTGTAGCTTTGTGCTTTTAAGGAACATGATGTTTGTAACAAAGGGATGGCTGATTACTTACCTGATGCATCAATTGTAGCTTTGAGCTTTTGGGGAATTAAGTTAGGGTGCAAAGTCACGCTTGGATGTAGAATGTTAGGCTTACCTTCTTGTATGTGTAAATAGGTTGAGTCTTTTCCTATAATTAGGAAGTGAGTGACTCCCATTATGCAAGGAACCATTTGGAGTGTTAGGCCAGAGAGAGAATTTGTACAAAACCCACTTTGTATGTTCTTTCTAGATCTAATATGAGCTTAACAATATTTATTTACTCTATGTGTTCTTGAGTTCGTATGATGATTCACTAGATATTTTCTTATTTCACACATTCCATCATAAACAACACCACTACAATTGGAATTAGAGATGGTTTTCTTGATTAGATCAAGAATTGACCATGGTGGCATTGTGGATTTGGTGATTCTTCTTTTTGATATTTGATCTTCGTGTTTTAGAGTGTTTGGATTCTAGAAATCGAATTCATCTTTGATTCTATTCATAATTCGATTTTCTTCACTAGAATTCAAGTGATTTTTGATTTCTCTCTCTAGAAAACCCATTCACAATCACTTTCTCTCTCTATAAAAACTCAAGATCTTATCGATTGATCAAATATGGTGGACTTGCCATATGATTCTTGGGTTGTGATCGTTGAAGATGTCAAATACAAAGTCAACGAAAATCAATTTTATGGGTTATTGTTAAGTGTGTTGATTTCATGGAGTAATCAAGTTTCTTATGGAGGTTTTAAGGATGATCATGGAAGCTTGATATTTCAATCACTTTTTAGGATTGAATGGTTGGCTGAAATTGCCTTGTCCATGTTAGTCCTTAGTAGAATTCAAAAGGAAGGAGAAGAAAGAGATTAGTTTAATAAGAAATACATTTCTCTTATTGAAAACCCGAATGATCTTCTTGCTCTTAAGTTTGTTGAAGTTCAAGACTATGGAGTTCACCGTGATGTTCTTGATGTTCATGATAAGAAGATTCAAGTTGATTCTCATGAAGATGAAAAAGTTTTTTGCTCCATTGGAGTTCAAACCAATGATATTTTGTGTTCTTGTGATTTGTTTGAAGGAATGATTCCTTATCGGAAGTCGGTGATCCAAGAAATTCACAAGTATCAAACTCCAAAAGATTTGATTCAAACTTGCAAAGTTGAAGTTGTCAATAATGAAGGTGTCCTTGAAATCAAATCTGCAACATGCAAAAAGATGAGAAAGAAAAAGAAGAAGATGATTAAACGAACAAGTGGGTTTATTCACAAAAATCGTCAAATGTTGTTGTGCATCCAAAATTCATGAATCAAATTTGGGTTCCAAAGCTACAATCTCCAAATGTTGCATTAAATTTGAAGTCAAAATCCGAATGTGTTGGTGGTTCTTTTGAAGATGTTCTTGGATTGTTGAAGAACACGAAGAACGAGTTGTATATCACGCATAATGGGTGGTAGAATATTCAAATCAGAGATTTTCTCGTTCCAACAAAAGAACCAATATCTTCTAAATTTGATTCGTTCGTTGAAAGTGGAACTCGGTTCGTCAAAAAGGTATCACAAATTCTCAAATGGATTCCAAAACATTCTTGATTACGATTCATTCTTTATGTTTTTCGTTTTTGATCGATTTGTCTCATTGGATCGAATTCATTTCAACCCCGTTGATTGATCCAATTATTTTTATTTAGATCAAAATTCCAAAAATCAAAATCATTTTATCAAATTCGAAATTCACTGTTCATCATTCTTTTATTTTGAAATTCATTGTTCATTGTTTAATCCAAGCCCATTCCTAACAATTATTTGATCCGATATTGTTGATTCAAAGTCAAATTGTTGAACTCGTCATGTTGGGATCATGATGTTGCATCTTGGGCTCATTCCTTTTAGCCTAGTTTTGTAACCGGTTTGGGCTTGTCCAACCGTGCATTATTTTATTCTAGGGTTTTAGTATTTAAGGTGCATGCATGCATCCTTTGTTAGGAACGCTTTTGATAATTCTCATTATAGTATTGTAAACCCTAGCTTGCCTCTACAGTGGAAGTTCTTAATCGAGCTCTGGTGAGGCATGACTATGTTTGAATCATAAGCCTTATATTGATTCTATATTGTGTTCATTGTCCCGTTTGATTTAATAGTTTGTTCTTCATTGATTTACTTGTGAAAGATCTAAATGATCAAGAGATTATATCTCATCAATTGGTATCAGAGTAGGAGGCTGTGTAATTCATATACATCTCTTTTTTCGAAGAAGTTATTAGGGTTTTTCGCGCTGATTGATATTAATTGAGCCGTCATTCCTCATTGGTGTATCTCATTAATTGTTGATCTTTCCCTAACTATAAATGACAAGTCTGATCTTAAACAGTTTATCAATCAAACATCTTCACAATGTCTATGGACGATTCACAATCCAATCCGATAAATATATCTAATAACATTGGATCAACAACAAGGATTCCAATCCTATATACTCAGGATTATGAAGTCTGGACGCACCACTTCGAAGATTATTGTAACATCCCGAAATTCAGATAAAGCTATTTAACCCTTCTCCCTTTCCAAGTTGTCAAGTTAAGTCCTTTAAGTATATGTTACGCTTGTGAGTATGCTGCGCGTGCTCGCACGCTTATTTTGGACGCGGAGTTGCCTGGGTCCGCTGGGTGTACCCAGGTTACACCGGGCGTAATATGTCCAGATGTAAACCCTGATTTGGGGCTTGAGCACTATAAAAGGAATGCTATAGCTGCAACCTCAGCCTCCATTCCAGAGAGAAAAACCCTAATAGAGATAGTGCCTTCGTTTTTAGCAAGTGTGTTGGTGTTCTAAGCTTCTAGTGTCATTTCAAGGTGGTGGAAGGAAAGTAGAGGTCATTTTGGAGGCTAGAAGCTTGTGGGAAATAGTAGATATGAGCTTTTCAGAGGTTGGAGGTTCTTCCTGAGCTAAAATGCTCAAACCTTGCCTTGTTATTTGAGTTATGTGCTTCTTGGACCAATTTCTAGGGTTTTTGGTCCCAAGATGGAGACTTTATGAGCAAATGGTCTCTATTGACCAAGATCTATCATATTTCTGGTCTATAAGTGTTGTATGTTCATAAAAATGCAAACTTGGACGTAAAGATGGAGCCATGCATGAAATCTAGACGTTTGGAGGGAAAAGGAAAGAGGTTTGAGGGTGTAGGGACCTTTACAGCCATGCAAAGGCTTAATGGTTCCGACTTTATGGATTAAGTGGTTGTAAGAGAGTCAGATCTGGAAGTTGAAGGAGTGTCTTAATCGTTTAAGACCAAAATCTAGGAAATGACTGAACTGGGACTTACACTGGGCGTAACTCCCAGTACGCGCAGCGTAATGGGTTGAAGCCCCGATTGTGGTTCGCTGGCGTACGCCCCGTGTACAGAGAAGGTACGCGCCGCGTACTGCCTTCTGTTGAATTTCGTTGACTTGTAGGGTTTTGGTCAACCTTTGGACTTTTGGGTTAGGGAGGGTTAAAATGGTCTTTTACCCTTCTATGGAAATTATAGAGTGGATTTAATCTAGCCTTTGAGAGCCGTTATTTCTTTGTGAGTATTGTTATGTGTTTAGGCGGGGGCTAGACCAGTCTAATCGAGTACGAGACTATCCGAGATACCGAGGTGAGTCTTCTCACTATACTGTACCTGGAAGGGTACCTATGTGTGACCAGAAGGTCTTGTATGCTATGAGATGTATGTGTTATATGTTATGTGATATGTATGTGTTATGTATGTTATGTATGGTATGGACAGGAAGGTCAAGATGATATGGACCGGAAGTTCAAGAAGGTATGGACCGGAACGTCGATACGGGTAGGACCGGAACATCTATCGGAGTTCGGGACAGAAGTTCCCTGAGACACTCGGATCGGAAGATCCCATAGAGTTATTGCCTGGAAAGGCGTATGTGTGGTATGTGGTATTCTGGGGAACTCACTAAGCATTTATGCTTACATTGTTGTGTGATGTGTTTCAGGTACTAGTGACGACCGCGGGAAGGTGCCGACATGATCAGTACACACACGAGGAGTTTTACATGTTATGATCTTGGGATGTAATGTTATGGGTTGGTATGTGATACAATGATATTTTTATAACTATTATGAATGAAAGAATGTTTTTAATAAGTGAAAAATTGTTTCGAAATTTTATGTCGTTACAAGTTGGTATCAGAGCCTTGGTTTGAGGGATTCGGGTGCATCTTTGGATGAATCTGAAGTCAAACTGAGGATTTGAGAAAGTTTTCATAAAATAAACAATTTTTCTAAAAGAGTAAAAGGTTTTGAGGAAGACAGAACGGAGCAGTGTGTGTACGATCAGCCAGCGCCCGAACGATGGTTTCCCAAAATACCCTTACACTATGTGTTATGAGATATGTTATGATATGATATGCATGCTAGAGTTGGCTAGGTATTCATATTAGGACTAGAGTGGCCTGATTTTGTGATGCCTTAGCCTAAGAAGGATTGTGCTGCTATGTGATGCTTGAGAGCGAGTAGGTAGCAGTGAGGGTTGATAAGAGGTCTACCGAAGGGTAGCCTATGCCAGTGAGATATAGAGTACTTTTGATCTGGGATCCATGAAGGAGGAGTTAGGGTGAATACTGATGCGGTGTAGTAAGAATCCTTTGGGTACTAAGGAACAAGTAGGGTCAAGGGTAGCGCCCGTACTACCGAAGACACCAGAGTAGTGCGCACTTTAAGTAAGAATCTTTTGGGTACTAAGGAACAAGTAGGGTCAAGTTATCGAGTGCGAGCATGCTCGAGCGAGTCTTTGATATTATTATGTTATATTTCAGAGACATCATGGTTGGGACGCGCCACAGACCTGAGGCGGGTGGTGTGAGTGATGAGGAGCTTCGACAGATGATCCACGATGAGGTGGCGACAGCGATTAGGGCCAAGATTCCGGAGATGTTTGGTCCACACTAATTGACACTTTCGATGAGCGGTACGCCGCGGTGACTGAGGTTGCTGCTGCTGCAGCTACCACAGCTGTGGTTGCTGCCAGGCCTCAGGGAGGTGATTCGTTGTTGTTTCGGGAGTTCAGCAACACGAAGCCACCCGAGTTTGATTGGACGTAGGATCCAATCGCTACGATGAAAAGGATTGCTAATATTGATGGATGCTTCTATACGTGTTCATGTACGGAGCATCTGAGGGTTCGGTTCACGTTGAACCAGCTTCGCTTGGGAGCAAAGGACTGGTGGAAGTTCGTGACGACAAGCTTCACAGTTGTAGAGATTTCTGAGGTGACCTGGGAGAGGTTCACCACCATGTTCAGAGATGAGTATGTTCCCCCGGTGGAGAGGGAACGGTTGGTTCAGGTGTTCTTGACCCTCAAGCAGGGTACTGATTCAGTTACTGTGATTACCAGGATGTTTCATGAGAGGGCGATGTGTTGCCCTGAGCAGGCACGTATGAGCCGGTATTTGGGCATTCCGAGGAGAGACATTCGGGAGTTCGTGTAGAACTTGACGTACTGGACATTTGCTGAGCTCCAGGAAAATACCCGGAAGAAGGAGATTGAGTTGGAGACTCAGGCCAGGGAGGAGGCCGAGTCTCAGAGGATGGATCGGTGGCCGGCTCAGTCTCAGCCGGCGGCCACGCGGACCAAGTCCGCTTATTTGAGGACTGGAGGCCAGAAGGGCCGCACTTGTGGCAAGTGTGGCAAGGGACATGATGGGGTCTGTCGATCGAGTGCTTTCCTCAAATGTGGCAAGGAGGGGTATATCGCCAAGGATTGTACCAAGGGATTTATGGTTTGCTTTCATTGCAAAAAGACTGGCCATCGGAAGGCCGAGTGTCCGCAGTTGCATCAGGGGACAGCACATGGATCTGCGCCTGCTGCTAGGGTTACCGAGGTTCGGCCAGTGAAGGCCGAGGCACCGAAGCCTCGTGGGAGAGCTTTCCAGTTGACAGTGGAGGAGGTCCATGCAGCGCCCGATGTTGTGGCTGGTACGTATTCTTTATTTATTTTTGTTGAGTTCAGATATTGTGCTTATATGATGATGTGCGTAGATACTTTTCTTGTGAATTTTGTACCTGCTTTGGTGTTATTTGACTCGGGTGCGAGTCGGTTATTTGTTTCCTTGACATTTGGTCAGCACATTAGTATCAGATGAGAGGCGTTGAGTCGACCTTTGTGAGTTTCTATAGCTGACAAGCGAGCGATGTATGCTAAGGATGTGATTCGAGGATGTATACTTGAGATCTTCAGTGTGGAGTTCCCGATAGATCTGATCCCGATTTCTATGGGGGACGTATGTGTTATAGTGGGCATGGATTGGTTGAGCCGATTTGGAGCTGTTATAGAGTGCGAGCGTCAGTTGGTGACGATACGAGACCCTAGTGGGGGAGTACTTACGGTGTACGGCGAGGGTACCCGGTGCGGGTCAACGTTTTGTCCGGCTGCCAGGGTGAGACAGAGTTTGCAGCTGGGCTGCAGCGGGTTCGTAGCCTATGTGATGGACACGCGAGTGGTCGCTGGGAGGCCGAGTTTGATTGATAAGGTTCCGATAGTGTGTGAGTTCCCGGGTGTTTTTCCTGAAGAATTGTCGAGCGTGCCTCCCGAGAGGCAAGTGGAGTTCCGTATCGATTTAATTCCAGGAGCAGCGCCTATCGCAAGGCGCCTTATCGCCTTGCGCTGCCAGAGATGCAGGAATTATCCTCGCAGCTTCAGGAGCTGCTAGGGAAGGGGTTTATTCGACCGAGTAGCTCGCCATGGGGAGCGCCGATCCTTTTTGTCAAGAAAAAAGATGGTTCACACCGGATGTGCATTGATTACCAGGATTTGAACAAGTTGACGGTCAAGAACCGTTATCTGTTACCGAGGATCGATGATCTGTTCGATCAGTTGCATGGGGCGTCTTGGTTCTCCAAGATAGGGCGTCTTGTTACCGAGGTCGGGTTATCATCAGATGAGGGTTCGGGATGAAGATATCCAAAAGATGGCATTCAGAACTCGTTATGGGCATTACGCGTTCGTGGTGATGCCTTTTGGGCTCACCAATGCACCAACAGCGTTCATGGATCTCATGAACAGGGTGTGCAGGCTGATGCTGGATCGGTCGGTGATCGTGTTCATTGATGATATTTTGGTGTATTCGAGATCTAGAGAGCAGAATGAGGAGCATTTGAGGGAGATCCTTGGAGTTCTGAGATCGGAGAGGCTTTATGCCAAATTCTCCAGCTGCGAGTTCTGGTTACGAGAGGTCCAGTTCTTAGGGCATCTCATCAACCAGAATGGGATTTTGGTCGATCCGGCCATGATTGAGGTGGTCATGAGGTGGGAGGTGCTGAGATCGCCCACCAAGGTCAGGAGCTTTCTAGGATTGGCTGGCTATTATCGGAGATTTATCAGGGATTTCTCCAATATTGCCGTGCCACTCACCAGGTTGACCCGGAAGGGTGTTTCTTTTTCATGGGGTCCGGAGCAACAGACCTCGTTTGAGACACTTCGCCATAGATTGTGCGAAACCCCGGTGCTAGCCCTCCTGGAAGGGATGGAGGATTTTGTGGTGTATTGTGACGCATCAATATCGGGGTTGGGTGCAGTACTTATGTAGAGGGGGCATGTGATAGCTTATGCATCGAGGCAGCAGAAGCCTCATGATACGAGGTATCCTACCCACAATTTGGAATTGGGGGCTGTGGTGTTCGCCCTCAAGATCTGGCGACACTATTTGTATAAGGTTCGGTGTACCATCTACACGGACCACAAGAGTTTGAAGTATTTGATGGGTCAGCCCAATCTAAATATGCGCCAAAGGAGGTGGCTGGATGTGGTAAAGGATTGTGATTGTGAGATCCTGTACCACCCGGGCAAGGCTAATGTCGTAGCTGATGCCTTGAGCCATAGGGCGGAGAGCTCCCCGATTCGTGATATTTGTATGCGGTTGACAGTGACGACTCCGGTGTTGGACACCATTTGGGAGGCCCAGGCGGAGGCTATGAGACTAGAGAACCGCAAAAGGGAGAGAGTGATTGGGCAGGTGTCGGAGTTCGTTACCGATAGTCGCGGGCTGATGACCTCTCAGGGTCAAATTTGGGTGCGATATGCAAGCGGAGCGCGCACCACTTTGATGGAGGAGGCGCATAGATCGAGATTTTCTATACATCCCGGGGCCACTAAGATGTATTTGGATTTGAAAAAGGAGTATTGGGGGCCATGTATGAAGAGGGATGTAGCATGGTTTGTTGAGACGTGCTTAACCTGTCGCAGGGTTAAAGCCGAGCACCAGCGACCACATGGCATGATGCAGCCACTGGAGGTTCCCCAATGGAAGTGGGAACAAATTTCTATGGATTTCATCACCATGTTGCCGAGAACCGCAAGGGGTGTTGACGCAATTTGGGTGATCGTCGACCGGATGACGAAGAGCGCTCACTTTCTTGCTATCAGTGAGAGCTTTTCTGCTGAGAGGCTAGCAGAGTTGTATGCGAGAGAGGTGGTATCGCAGCATGGGGTACCGATCTATATATTATTGGATCGTGATGTACGTTTTACTTCCAGGTTCTGGAAGACGTTCCACAAGGAGTTGGGCACGAGGCTATATTTCAGTACCGCTTACCACCCACAGACGGACGGACAGTGTGAGCGGACGATTCAGACACTCAAAGACATGCTTCGGGCATGTGTGTTGGACTTCGGAGGGAGTTGGGACATGTATCTGCCTTTGGCTGAGTTTTCCTATAACAATAGTGTCACACCCCCAAAACCGATGAACGGCGTAAACGTTCTGGGGTGGAGGACGTCATGTACATTATCATAACAATGCAAAGTAGTAAACAAGCAACAACATCATCCATTTCATTAATAATTTAATTTCATACAAGTGTGTTCTGTCAAGTTATATAGACACCAAAAATTATATACATCAAAATAAAAGAGGAGTCTTGAACTAGCTCCTTCTTCTCAAAACCTGGCACCTGTACCTGTCTACTGGTGACCTGAGAATACAAGTTATTTTGAAAGCGAGTATCAGCTTTAACGATGGTGAGATCATAAGTATATTAGTGTCTGTGTTTGTATGAAAGCATTTGTTAGATGTTTGTAAGGTGTGATGTATAAGTTTTGTGAAGTTTGTATTTGTTTGAACTCTCCTAGAAAACCCTATGTTTTCTACTAAAAGTAGCCTTCTACCAAGGCATCTAGTATTCTGTGTGTGTGTCTCATGTAAGAGTGTGTACTTTCCCGAATCCAACTATCATTAACCAAAAATATAGTTTTTTTACATTACCGTGCATCGTGTGCATGTTCACGAAGTGAATGTAATGGGAAAAATATTATAGTGTCGTAGTGTTGTATTAAGTAACTACTGCTGTACTAACTACCTTAAGCAATTGTAAATTTTAAGGTAACATGTGATCGGCCTGTATCTTGCTACCGACTCAATAGTAAAACGACAATGTAAGATGCCGTAGAAATGACGTTTGGCACCCGTAGACTTGCAAGTCCTACTATAGCGAGCAACAAGGTGTAGGATAGTCAATCCAGTATAGATCTATACACAAACTCTTACACTCCCCAATTAAGGAGATTCTGGTACAAAAACAGTCACGGAAGGTAGTGCGATGCCCTGTTTAATGGCTCACATAAATGTGTTAATGTATATGTAATGTATATGTTTGCTAGCTGTATTGTGACTTCTCTCTCTGTCTAGCGTGTATGTTTGTTTCTCGACATAGTGTCTATTGTTTGTTTCTGGTCATAGTGTTAACATGTTTGTATACCCTTGCTACCAAAGGGCATTGTATCTTTTGACTCATGTATGAACTAACTCATTGTAGGTTTCATTGTTCTATTAATAGTATTAGTATCTTCCTAAACTACTCCTATAGTAGTTTACTAGCAATGTATGATCATGTTTGTGTACCCTTGCTACCCAAAGGTATAGAACTGATTGAAGGAACTTTTATGACTATGTAAGTATACATGATATACAACTAATATTTAAACGACCTTCGGAGGGATAACCAATGCCCTAAAGCCACATCCAAACAAGGAAAAGGAATTAAAGCGAGCTGGCATTCCTAAGTCTTTTAAACATTTCTTATATAATTATACATACATAGACATGCATTTGACAATATATAAGTATTTAACTTGTATCCCCCCCCCCCATAAAAGCATTTAAAAACATTTAAACCATTGATTAAGGGGTTTGAACTCACCTGTAGTGAGTGGTTTGGATGAAAGTGTCGGATAGGTTGCTATGTGTCAAGCTGAGACTTGAACACACATGCAGATCCTATTTAACATATAATGATACATATATGAATATCATTAGTGTTTAAAACAACTAATTATTGAATTGGACCACCTTAGGGACTAGTAAACACTTATATTGAAGTGTTACAACCATATATGATTGTATGAAGGGGGTATATGGCTTTGCAAGGGAGTTTATGGCCGAAATACACACTATATGTGTGTGTGCGGCCAGGTGTGCGGCCATACATGGCGTGTGCGGTTGGGTGTGCGGCCATACATGGTGTGTGCGGCCTAACACCTAGTGTTCTTGGTGTTCTTGGCTAAAGATGTTACCTTGTATGAAGATCCTCAAGGAGATTTGGATGATACTTGAGAGGATTTTCGGGTCCTAGCTTTGTTGAAGTGTAGAAAAGTGTTCCAAATGGCTAAGTGTTGAATATATAGGAGGGAGTGTGCGGTTGGGATGGGTGTGTGGCCGCACACTCTTGTGTGCGGCCGCACACACCTTGTGTTGGTGTGATTGGCTCAAATGCAAGGCGATACACCCACAATACTTATCCCACGACTCAAATGCAAGGCGATACACCCACAATACTTATATCGATCTCGTCGAATGGAATTACAAGAGTCTCATCGGACAGACACTTTTTCAAGTTCGAGACGTGGAAAGTAGAATGTACGTTACTGAGTTCGTTCGGTAAGTTTAGTTTGTAAGCTACACGGCCGATTCTTGCGAGAATCTCAAAAGGCCCAATGTACCTTGGATTTAGCTTTCCACACTTTCTGAAGCTTATCAAGCCCTTCCAGGGTGAGACCTTCAATAGAACACGGTCACCCACCTGAAATTCCAACGGTTTCCTACGTTTATCAGCGTAGCTTTTCTGTCGGTCTCTGGAGGCTTTCAATCATTCGCGGATCTGAACGATCTTCTCCGTCATTTCCCGTATGATTTCCAGACCCGTGAGAGTGCTGTCAGGAACTCATCCTTTAGCTAACTGGGTATCACCCACCTCAGCCCAGTATAGAGGGTATCTGCACTTTCGGCCATAGAGGGCCTCGTGTGATAATTGTTGCTGTAGGAAAATTCGACAAGGGGTAAATGAGTATCTCATGCTTTCCCAAATTCTATCACACAGGCTCGCAACATATCTTCCAAGGTTTGGATAGTTCTCTCACTTTGCCCGTCGGTATGTGGATGGTAGGTTGTACTCATGTCCAGCCTAGTTCCTAGGGAACTTTGTAACGACTGCCAGAATCTCGAAGTGAATCTACTATCTCTGTCCAAGATAATGGATAAAGGAACACCGTGAAGTCGTACAATCTCTCTAATGTAAGTTCTTGTAAGTTTCTCCATCTTGTCTGTTTCTTTGATTGGCAGGAAGTGCGTAGACTTGGTCAATCTGTCGACGATGACCCATATATTATCAAGTCCACCCGTTGTCTTGGGCAACTTGGTTATGAAATCCATAGTTATCCGCTCCCACTTCCATTCCAGTATCTCAGGCTGTTGTAATAGACCGGAGGGTTTCTGGTATTCGACCTTGACCTTTGCGCAAGTAAGGCATTTACTCACGAAGTTAGCAATCTCTGCTTTCATGTTAGGCCACCAATATAACTTTTTGAGATCCAGATACATCTTATCTGAACCCGGGTGCACGGAATAACGAGTGTTGTGCGACTCGTTCATGACCAAGTCTTTGAAACCACTGAGTTTCGGGGTCTAGATCCGGTCCATGAAATAATAAGCTCCGCCACCCTTAACCTCCAAGTTCTTATCCATTCCTCTTAGGGATTCACCCGCCACATTTTCAGGCTTCAAAGCGTCGAACTGAGTTGCCTTAATTTGTGTGGACAAGTGTGAATGGATAGTCATAGTCAATGATTTGACTCTACGATTAGAATATTCCTTCCGACTCAGGGCGTCAGCTACTACGTTGGCTTTACCCTGATGATAACGAATTTCGCATTCGTAATCACTGAATAGCTCGACCCACCATCGTTGTCTCATGTTGAGCTCCTTCTGGTGGAATATGTGTTGTAAGCTCTTGTGGTCTGTGAAGATAGTGCTTTTCGTTCCATACAAGTAATGTCTCCAGATCTTCAGAGCAAACACAACTGCTCCTAGTTCAAAATCGTGGGTCGTGTAGTTGACCTCATGTGTCTTTAGCTGTCTCGAGGCATAGGTGATGACCTTACCTCGCTGCATCAGAACACATCCGAGTCCTTGATTCGACGCATCACAATAGACGACAAAGTCTTCTATTCCTTCTGGAAGGGATAGTATTACTGCGGTGCACAAGGCTCGTTTGAGCGTTTGGAATACTCTTTCCTATTTCTCTTCCCAGTCAAAGGCCACGCCCTTCTGGGTCAGTGTTGTAAGAGGTTTCGCTATGCGGGAGAAGTTCTGAATGAACCTACGATAGTAGCCAACGAGGCCTAGAAATTAACGAATATCTATAGGCGTCTTCGGTGCTGACCAGTTCTCAATGGCCTTGATTTTGGAAGGGTCCATGTGTATACCCTCTTCGCTAACCACGTGCCCTAAGAATTCGACTCTTCAAATCCAAAATTCGCATTTCGAGAACTTCGCGTAGAGTTTCTCCGAACGTAATGTTTCAAGGACTTGACGCTGATGTTGACTATGCTCCTCCTTACTACGAGAGTAGATAAGTATGTCATCGATGAAGACGATGACGAACTAATCCGAGTAAGGACGACACACCCTATTCATTAAGTCCATGAATACAGCGGGCACGGTTGTCAATCCGAACAGCATCACTACGAATTCGTAGTGCGCATAACGAGTTTGGAAGGCTGTCTTCGGAACATCCTCCCCTAGCACTCGTAATTGGTGATATCCAGATCTCAATTTGATTTTTGAATAGAAGTTCGCCCCTTGAAGTTGGTCAAATAAATCGTCGATACAAGGCAATGGATAACGATTTTTGACGGTCAGCTTGTTGAGCTCCATGTAGTCGATGCACATACGAAACGATCTGTCTTTCTTCTTGACGAACAAGACTGGAGCTCCCCAGGGTGAGAAGTTTGGTCTTATAAAGCCCTTGCTGACCAGTTCATTAAGTTGACCGGACAGTTCTTACATCTCTGCAGGTGCTAGATGATAGGGCGATTTGGCTACGGGGTTAGTCCCTAGAACTAAGTCGATTCGGAACTCGACTTTTTGTTGTGGAAGTAATACTGGGAGTTCTTCTGGAAAGATGTCGGGAAATTCGCGTACTACTGGGATGTTCTGAATGTCCTTCGTTTCTTGGCTCACATCGACCACATGAGCAAGGAATGCACGACATTCCTTTCGCAATAATTTTTGAGCTTGAATGCTCGAGATGATACGAAGGTTCGTGCCGGGTTTGTCGCAATAAACTACTAAGGCTTCGCCATACAGCAGATTAAGGCGAACAGCCTTTTCGTAACACATGATATTGGCACGATGAAGACTCAACCAATCCATGCCGATAATGACTTCGAAACTTTTAATGGAGACCGGCATGAGATCGATAAAAAATGAATGGCTATCTAAAGTTAGTGTACAACCTATGAATATACTGCTAGTGCTCTCTGTCCTTCCATTAACCATTTCTACAGTGCACGGTTCATTAAGTGCTCGTGATTCTTGCTTAAGTAAATAAGCAAATTTTTGGTTCACGAAACTGCTCTCCGCTCCACTATCAAATAGAATGCATGCATAAGAGTTATTGAGGAGGAACGTACTAGTGACCACTGTGGGGTCGGCAACCGCTTCCTCATGGCCTATGGCGAGAACTCTTGCCGCTCCACCAGCAAACCCTGCCTTCGGGCAGTTTCTTTTGAAGTGGCCTACCTCACCACATCCGTAGCAAGTTTGGCCCACTCCAGTACCGGGGGCTTGGTTGATTGGCTTCGCCGGAGCTTTACAGAAACGGGTTATGTGCCCCTTCCCATTGCAGTTCAGACACTGCATCTCCTGGAATGTGCCGACGTGATGAAAGTTGCACTTGTTGCACCTAGGCAAACTTCCAGCATACTGCTTTACCGGAGCAGCAGCGGCAGGTGCTATCGCAGTATGTATTGCCATGACCTGCTACTTTTTGGCAGCCTTAGCCTTCTTCTTGTTATCCTAAAACTTCCACTTGGAGTCAGCGGTTCTTGCAGGTTCTAAGATGGCCAGGGTAGTTGTTGCGGCCGGGGTACGAACCCCATGGTCTATGAGCCGTTGTGCTAATCGCTTGGCACTATCAAATGTAGTGGGGTGTGATGCCCAAACATTTCCCTGGTATGGTGGCACCAGCCCCCATATGTATCTCTCGATCTTCTTTCCCTCTGAATGAATAATGTTGGGACAGAGGGCCACCAGTTCACAGAACCTGGCAGTGTAGGCAACTACATTGGAGCCCGTCATGGTTAGGCTCCACAGTTCTTCCTCCAACTTTTGGATCTCGCCCCTCGGGCAGTACTCCTCAATCATGAGGTCCTTTAAAGTTTCTCAGCCTATACCATTAGCCCTTATAAGAGATAGTGACTTAACATGGTCATTCCACCATGTTAGGGCTTTCGTTTCGAAGGTGCAAGCAGCGAAATTCACCTTTCTCTCCTCGGGACAAGAGCAGATTCCGAAAACTGATTCTGTTTTCTCGAACCATTGCGAGAGGGCAATGACTCTGCCAGTCCCCGTGAAGGACAATGGTTTGCAGTTCGTGAAGTCCTTGTATGAGCACTCTTTCAAGCGCATCAGGATTTCACCATGAGTTGACAGGACATGGGTTCCTCCTCTAGTGGAACCAGATGAATGATATTGAGCCATGGCTGTAGCCACAGCTGCAGCTACAGCAGCATTTAAGGCTGTCGTGTCGAACTGAGGAGTGGGTGGTTGAGGAGGCATCTTTGATCTATAAGTTTATGAAGATGAAAACATTGATAAGAATTTAATGGAAGAATTGATGTGAATGACTGATGGACCAACTCTTCATAACCCAACTATACGATTGAATAATATACTTGAACGAAGATGGAAGCATTTCGATAATAATTTCCATTAGATTAGATATCTGCCAAAGGTACTGGGATTACCAATGTAATAAGTTCGGGAAAAGTGACCTAGAAGTAGGTCTTACGTCAACCAATATGGAAAATTTTGACATAACTACGACCTAGTCAAGACCTAACAGGTCTAAGATTTACAAGGATAGGAATTTAACTAGGGTTGTTAGCATAAATAAGTTATATCCAAAAGAGAAGTTGATGATAATCTATCGGCGCCGAGAGCTGCTAGAGTGAGTCTTGGATTCCGACAGAAGGTGTTCAATGTCCCTCACATGCCTATCAGACCTAACTTGTTGAGCTCAAAGTTCTCAGACTTCAGCTCGGGTTTCAGCGAGTTCCCTCTGGAGCATTACATTGCTGACCTGAGTCCTTTCCTGAGCGGACTCTAGTTGGCGAATGCGGAAAGTGTTAACACCAGAATTGGCATCAACCTCCATTACTCGGTCGATAGCTGCTCGACCTTGCTCGGTGTTCCGAGCAATCCTATGTACCATGATGGGTAGGACTTTGTCAGCTGAACCTCCCTCAGTGAGGTTGTAGAAGCTTCTGTCTCCATTGTAGGGAATGGGTTGTCTTTGTTCCTGACTCCACGTATTCAAGTTTGTGGCCCACAGAGGTGTGGGTCCTTGAAATGCTGGATGAGGGTTTGGGTTTTGATTAGCTGGGGGCAGGTTGTTGAGTTCTGGCTCTGAGTCAGAACCATCAGAAAAGCCTTCAGCTTCATGATCATCCAAAGGAATTGGGTGATCATCTTCTGGTTCATCTTCTAGCCATCCTGCATTGCCGTGGTTGGGATAGTACGGGTCTCCGGGAAGGTGGAATCCAACCATTAAATCTACGCGAGAAGGGAGGTATAAGAATCTAGCACATAAGTAACTTACAGTAATGCAAAATACTCCTATAGTATTTTAAGTTTAGTTTCTATTGTTCTCATTGTGGTATTGTGGGAAAGTTTTTAGACTTGTTACAACCTCACAACCACACTTAGGCACATGCTAGTCATCCCTCGGATAATATAGTTGATCAGGCTATATCTTCCTAATTTTGACCATATGTCTCTAAGCCTAATTGTGTTGCCCAACAATCGTAATACTTTTGTACTGTTTTAGTGATACTTATTTTAGTATGAATGCATGCATGTATACTTAATTAAATATTTTAATATTTAAAGTATAAACTCTTAGTCAGAGTATTTTAATCCCAATGTATTTACAGTTAGTATATCTTTTATGGGTTGATATACTCAATTCACTATAAATAATGCTCTGATACCAATTTGTCACACCCCCAAAACCGATGAACGGCGGAAACGTTCTGGGGTGGAGGACGTCATGTACATTATCACAACAATGCAAAGTAGTAAACAGGCAACAACATCATCCATTTCATTAATAATTTAATTTCATACAAGTGTGTTCTGTCAAGTTATATAGACACCAAAAATTATATACATCAAAATAAAAGAGGAGTCTTGAACTAGCTCCTTCTTCTCAAAACCTGGCACCTGTACCTGTCTACTGGTGACCTGAGAATACAAGTTATTTTGAAAGCGAGTATCAGCTTTAACGCTGGTGAGATCATAAGTATATTAGTGTCTGTGTTTGTATGAAAGCATTTGTTAGATGTTTGTAAGGTGTGATGTATAAGTTTTGTGAAGTTTGTATTTGTTTGAACTCTCCTAGAAAAGCCTATGTTTTCTACTAAAAGTAGCCTTCTACCAAGGCATTTAGTATTCTGTGTGTGTGTCTCATGTAAGAGTGTGTACTTTCCCGAATCCAACTATCATTAACCAAAAATATAGTTTTTTTACATTACCGTGCATCGTGTGCATGTTCACGAAGTGAATGTAATGGGAAAAATATGTCGTAGTGTTGTATTAAGTAACTATTGTTGTACTAACTACCTTAAGCAATAGTAAATTTTAAGGTAACATGTGATCGGCCTGTATCTTGCTACCGACTCAATAGTAAAACAACAATGTAAGATGCCGTAGAAATGACGTTTGGCACCCGTAGACTTGCAAGTCCCACTGTAGCGAGCAGCAAGGTGTAGGATAGTCAATCCAGTATAGATCTATACACAAACTCATACGCTCCCCAATTAACGAGATTCTGGTACAAAAACAGTCATGGAAGGTAGTGCGATGCTCTGTTTAATGGCTCACATAAATGTGTTAATGTATATGTAATGTATATGTTTGCTAGTTGTATTGAGAGTTCTCTCTCTGTCTAGCGTGTATGTTTGTTTCTCGATATAGTGCCTATTGTTTGTTTCTTGTCATAGTGTTAACATGTTTGTATACCCTTGCTACCCAAGGGCATTGTATCCTTTGACTCATGTATGAACTGACTCATTGTAGGTTTCATTGTTCTAGTAATAGTATTAGTATCTTCCTAAACTACTCCTATAGTAGTTTACTAGCAATGTATGATATTGTTTGTGTACCCTTGCTACCCAAAGGTATAGAACTAGTTGAAGGAACTTTTATGACTATGTATGTATACATGATATACAACTAATATTTAAACGACCTTCAGACGGATAACCGATGCCCTAAAGTCACATCCAAACAAGGAAAAGGAATTAAAGCGAGCTGGCCTTCCTAAGTCTTTTAAACATTTCTTATATAACTATACATACATAGACATGCATTTCAAAATATATAAGTATTTAACTTGTATCCTCCCATTAAAGCATTTAAAAACATTTAAACCATTGATTAAGGGGTATGAAATCACCTGTAGTGAGTGGTTTAGATGAAAGTGTCGGATAGGCTGCTATATGTCAAGCTGAGACTTGAACACACACGCGGATCCTATTTAACATATAATGATACATATATGAATATCTTTAGTGTTTAAAACAACTAATTATTGAATTAGGACCACCTTAGGGACTAGTAAACACTTATATTGAAGTGTTACAACCATATATGATTGTATGAAGGGGGTATATGGATTTACAAGGGAGTGTATGGCCGAAATACGCACTATATGTGTGTGTGCGGCCAGGTGTGCGGCCATACATGGCGCGTGCGGTTTGGTGTGCGGCCATACATGGTGTGTGTAGCCGTACACCTAGTGTTCTTGGTGTTCTTGGCTAAAGATGTTACCTTGTATGAAGATCCTCAAGGAGATTTTGATGATACTTGAGAGGATTTTCGGGTCCTATCTTTGTGGAAGTGTAGAAAAGTGTTCCAAATGGCTAAGTGTTGAATATATAGGAGGGAGTGTGCGGTTGGGATGGGTGTGTGGCCGCACACTCTTGTGTGCGGCCGCACACACCTTGTGTTGTGTGATTGGCTCAAATGCAAGGCGATAAACCCATAATACTTATCCCACGACTCTTACCCTGCTTATACTGAGCTTTAAACACTTTATTTGACACCAAATAGTGCTAGAAAATAGCAAAAATGAGTTTAACTTTGATAAGAAATGAAGAATGTAAGTTAGAAATTTTCGGGTAGCCACAAACAGCCACCATTCGAGCATTGGTATGCCTCCCTTCGAGTTGTTGTATGGGAGGAGGTGTCGGACTCCCATTTGTTGGGAGGAGGTAGGGCAGAGAGTAATGGGCAGCACTGAGATAGTGCTTCAGACGACAAAGCAAATACAACAGGTTAGACAGAGATTGCTGACGGCCTAGAGTCGTCAGTTTAGTTACGCAGATAGGCATCGTTCGGAGCTCGAGTTTCAGGTTGGGGATTTTGTTCTTCTGAAAGTATCCCCTTGGAAGGGAGTGATTCGTTTCAGGAAGAGGGTCAAGCTGGGGCCCCGGCATCCTTGGCCATTTAGGGTAATCGTGAGGGTGGGCAAGGTAGCATATCATTTGGAGCTACCTACGGAGTTGAGCCAGATTCATGATACCTTCCACGTGTCTCAGCTGAGGAAGTGTATAGCCGATGAGTCGGCAGTGGTACCGTTGGAGGATATCCAGGTAGACGTGAGTCCGAATTATATTGAAAGGCCGACAACAATCTTGGATCGGAAGATCAAGGTTCTGGGGAACAAGGAAGTGCCCCTGGTTCAGGTCCAGTGGCAACATCGGAAGGGGTCCGAGCTGACTTGGGAGCCAGAGTCGGAGATGCGGGAGCAGCATCCAGAGTTATTTTCGGCATGAGACTTCGAGGACGAAGTCTGGTTCTAGTGGGGGAGAATTGTAACATCCCGAAATTCAGGTAAAGCTATTTAACCCTTCTCCTTTTCCATGTTGTCAAGTTAAGTCCTTTAAGTATATGTTAGGCTTTTGAGTACGCTGGGCGTACTGAGGAGTACGCTGCCCGTACTCGTGCGCTTATTTTGGACGCGGAGTCGCCTGTGTACGCTGGGCGTACCCAGGTTACGCCGGGCGTAATATGTCCAAATGTAAACCGTAATTTGGGGCTTGAGCACTATAAAAGGAATGATATGGCTGCAACCTCATCCTCCATTCCAGAGAGAAAAACCCTAATAGAGAGAGTCCCTTCGTTTTTAGCAAGTGTGTTGGTGTTCTAAGCTTCTAGTGTCATTTCAAGGTGGTGGAAGGAAAGATGAGGTCATTTTGGAGGCTAGAAGCTTGTGTGAAAGAGTAGATCTGAGCTTTTCAGAGGTTGGAGGTTCTTCCTAAGGTAAAAAGCTCAAACCTTGTGTTGTTATTTAAGTTATGTGCCTCTTGGACCAATTTCTAGGCTTTTTGGTCCCAAGATGGAGACTTTATGAGCAAATGGTCTCCATTGACCTAGATCTATCATATTTTCTGGTCTATAAGTGTTGTATGTTCATAAAAATGCAAACTTGGACGTAAAAATGGAGCCATGCATGAGATCTAGACCTTTGGAGGGAAAAAGGAAAGAGGTTTGAGGGTGTAGGGACCTTTACAGCCATGCAAAGGCTTGAAGGTTCCGACTTTATGGATTAAGAGGTTGTAAGAGAGTCAGATCTGGAAGTTGAAGAAGTGTCTTAATCATTTAAGACCAAAATCTAAGAGATGACTGAATTGGGACTTATGCTGGGCGTAACTCCCAGTACGCGCAGCGTAATGGGTTGAAGCCCCGATTGTGGTTCGCTGGCGTACGCCCCGTGTACAGAGAAGGTATGTGTCGCATACTGCGTTCTGTTGACTTTCGTTGACTTTTAGGGTATTGGTCAACCTTTGGACTTTCGGGTCAGGGAGGGGTAAAGTGGTCTTTTACCCTTCTATGGAAATTATAGAGTGGATTTAATCTAGCCTTTGAGAGCCCTTATTTATTTGAGAGTATTGTTATGTGTTTAGTTGGGGGCTAAACCAGTGTGAATGAGTACGAGACTATCCGAGATACCGTGGTGAGTCTTCTCACTATACTGTATCTGGAAGGGTACCTGTGTGCGACCGGAAGGTCTTGTATGCTATGAGATGTATGTGTTATATGTTATGTTATATGTATGTGGTATGTATGTTATGTATGGTATGGACCGGAAGGTCAAGATGATATGGATCGGAAGGTCAAGAGGGTACGGACTGGAAGGTCGATACAGGCAGGACCGGAAGGTCTACCGGAGTTCGGGATGAAAGTTTCCTGAGACACTCGGATCGAAAGATCCCATAGAGTTATGGCCTGGAAAGGCATATGTGTGGTATGTGGTATTCTGGGGAACTCACTAAGCATTTATGCTTACAGTGTTGTGTGATGTGTTTCAGGTACTAGTGACGACCGCGGGAAGGCACCGACATGTTCAGTACACACACGAGGAGTTTTACATGTTATGATCTTGGGATGTAATGTTATGGGTTGTTATGTGATACAATGGTATTTTTATAACTATTATGAATGAAAGAATGTTTTTAAAATGTGAAAAATTGTTTCGAAAATTTATATCATTACAATTTGGTATCAGAGCCTTGGTTTGAGGGATTAAGGTGCATCTTTGGATGAATATGAACTTAAACTGAGGATTTGAGAAAGTTTTCATAAAATAAACAATTTTTCTAAAAGAGTAAAAGGTTTTGAGGATAACTGAACGAAGCAGTGTGTGTACGACCAGCTAGCACCCGGATGATGGTTTCCCAAAATACCCTTATACTATGTGTTATGAGATATGTTATGATATGATATGCATGCTAGAGTTGGCTAGGTATTCATATTAGGACTAGAGTGGCCTGATTTTGTGATGCCTTAGCCTAAGACGGATGGTGCTGCTATGTGATGCTTGAGAGCGAGTAGGTAGCAATGAGGGGTTGATAAGAGGTCTACCGAAGGGTAGCCTATGCCAGTGAGATATAGAGTACTTGTGATCTGGGATCCAAGGAGGAGGACTTAGGGTGAATACTGATGCGGTGGAGGCGGTAGTATAAGGTCCTGTACTACCGAAGACACCGGAGCAGTGCGCACTCTAAGTAAGAATCCTTTGGGTACTAAGGAACAAGTAGGGTCGAGTTATCGAGTGGCCGTGTATGAAGAGGGATGTAGCATGGTTTGTTGAGACGTGCTTAACCTGTCGTAGGGTTAAAGATGAGCACCAGCGACCGTATGGCATGATGCAGCCACTGGAGGTTCCCCAATGGAAGTGGGAACAAATTTCTATGGATTTCATCACCAATTTGCCGAGAACCGCGAGGGGTGTCAACGCAATTTGGGTGATCGTCGACCGGATGACGAAGAGCTCTCACTTTCTTGCTATCAGTGAGAGGTTTTCTGCTGAGAAGCTAGCAGAGTTGTATGGGAGAGAGGTGGTATAGCAACATGGGGTGACGATCTCTATTGTATCGGATCGGGATGTACGTTTTAGTTCCAGGTTCTAGAAGAAGTTCCACGAGGAGTTAGGCACGAGGCTATATTTCAGTACCGCTTACCACCCACAGATGGACGAACAGAGTGAACGGACGATTCAGACGCTCGAAGACATGCTTCGGGCATGTGTATTGGACTTCGGAGGGAGTTGCGACACGTATCTGCCTTTGGATGAGTTTTCCTATAACAACAGCCACCATTTGAGCATTGGTATGCCTCCCTTTGAGCTATTGTATGTGAGGAGGTGTCGGACTCCAATTTGTTGAAGAGAGGTAGGGCAGAGAGTAATGGGCAGCACTGAGATAGTGCTTCAGACGACAGAGTAGATACATCAGGTTAGACAGAGATTGTTGACGGCCCAGAGTCGTCCGAAGATTTACGCGGATAGGCGTCGATCGGAGCTCGAGTTTCAGGTTGGGATTTTGTTCTTCGGAAAGTATTCCCTTGGAAGAGAGTGATTCGTTTCAGGAAGAGGGGCAAGCTGGGGCCCCTATATATTAGGCCATTTAGGGTGATCGTGAGGGTGGGCAGGGTAGCATATCATTTGGAGCTACCTACGGAGTTGAGCCAAGCACATGATACCTTCAACATGTCTCAACTGAGGAAGTGTATAGTCGATGAGTCGGCAGTGGTACCGTTGGAGGATATCCAGGTGGAAGCGAGTCTAAATTATATTGAAAAAGGATTATTGGTGGCCATGTATGAAGAGGGATGTAGCATGGTTTGTTGGGAGGTGCTTAACCTGTCGCAGGGTTAAAGCCGAGCACCAGCGACCGCATGGCATGATGCAACCACTGGAGGTTCCCCAATGGAAGTGGGAACAAATTTCTATGGATTTCATCACCAAGTTGCCGAGAACCGCGAGGGGTGTCGACGCAATTTGGGTGATCGTCGACCGAATGACGAAGAGCACTCACTTTCTTGCTATCAGTGAGAGTTTTTCTGCTGAGAGGCTAGCAGAGTTGTATGTGAGAGAGGTGGTATAGCGACATGGGGTGACGATCTCTATTGTATCGGATCGGGATGTACGTTTTACTTCCAGGCTCTGGAAGAAGTTCCACGAGGAGTTGGGCACGAGGCTGTATTTCAGTACCGCTTTAACCCTGCGACAGGTAAAGCACGTCTCAACAAACCATGCTACATCCCTCTTCATACATGGCCACCAATAATCCTCTTAATAAGAGTTCTACCGAAGGGTAGCCTGTGCCAGTGAGATATAGAGTACTTGTGATCTGGGATCCAAGGAGGAGGACTTACGGTGAATACTGATGCGGTGTAGGCGGTAGTATAAGGGCCCGTACTACCGAAGACACCGAAGCAGTGCACACTCTAAGTAAGAATCCTTTGAATACTAAGGAACAAGCAGGGTCGAGTTATCGAATGCGAGCATGCTCGAGCGAGTCTTTGATATTATTATGTTATATTTTAGAGACATCATGGTTGGGACGCGCCACAGACCTGAGGCGGGCGGTGTGAGTGACGAGGAGCTTCGTCAGATGATCCACGATTAGGTGGCGGCGGCGATTAGGCGGCGGCGGCGATTATATTTTAGAGACACTGATTGAGATTTTCGATGAGCGGTACGCCGCGATGACTGAGGCTGCTGCTGCTGCAGCTACCACAGCTGTGGCTGCTGCCAGGCCTCAGGGAGGTGACTCAGTGTTGTTTTGGGAGTTCAACAACATGAAGCCACCCGTGTTTGATGGGATGCAGGATCTGATCGCTGCAATGAGATGGATTGTTGATATTGAGGGATGCTTCTATACGTGTTCATGCCCGGAGCAGCTGAGGGTTCGCTTCGCATTGAACCAACTTCGCTTGGGAGCGAAGGACTAGTGCAAGTTCGTGATGGCAAGCTTCACAATTGCATAGATTTCAGAGGTGACCTGGGAGAGGTTTACCACCATGTTTAGAGATGAGTATGTTCCCCCGGTGGAGAGGGAACGGTTGGTTCAGGAGTTCTTGAACCTCAAGCAGGGTACTGATTCAGTTACTGTGATTACTAGGAAGTTTCATAAGAGGGCGATGTTCTGCCCTGAGCAGGTGTCTACTGAGCAGGCACGTATGATCTGATATTTAGGCGTTCTGAGGAGAAACATTCGGGAGTTCATGTCGAACTCGACGTACCGGACATTTGCTGAGCTCCAGGCAAATGTCCGGAAGAGGGAGACAGAGTTGGAGACTCAGGCCAGGGAGGAGGCCGAGTCTCAGAGGATGGATCGGTGGCCGGATCAGTCTCAGCCGGCGGCCAAGTGGACCAAGTCCGCTGATTCGAGGACTGGAAGCCAGAAGGGCCGTACTTGTGGGAAGTGCGGCAAGGGGCATGATGGGGTCTGTCGATCGGGTGCTTGCTACAAATGTGGCAAGGACGGGAATATCGCCAAGGATTGCCCCAAGGGATTTATGGTTTGCTTTCATTGCAACCAGACTGGACATCGGAAAGCCGAGTGTCCGCAGTTGCATCAGGGGACAACACAGGTCCGTGCAACGCTCGATGTTGTGGATGGTACGTATTCTTTATTTATTTTTGTTGAGTTCAGATATTGTGCTTATATGATGATGTGCGTAGATACTTTTCTTGTGAATTCTGTACCTGCTTTGGTGTTATTTGACTCGGGTGCGAGTCGGTTATTTGTTTCCTTGACATTTCGTCAGCACATTAGTATCAGATGAGAGGCGTTGAGTCGACCTCTGTGAGTTTCTATAGCTGACAAGCGAGCGGTGTATGCTAAGGATGTGATTCGAGGATGTATACTTGAGATCTTCGGTGTAGAGTTCCCGATAGATCTGATCCCGATTGCGATGGGGGACGTATGTGTTATAGTGGGCATGGATTGGTTGAGCCGATTTGGAGCTGTTATAGACTGCGAGCGTCTATTGGTGACGATACGAGACCCTAGTGGGGGAGTACTTACGGTGTACGGCGAGGGTACCCGATGTGGGTTAACGTTTTGTTCGGCTGCCAGGGCGAGACAGAGTTTGCAGCAGCGCTGCAGCGGGTTCGTAGCCTATGTGATGGAAACGCGAGTGGCCGCTGAACGTCCAAGTTTGATTGATCAGGTTCTGATAGTGTGTGAGTTCCCGTATGTTTTTCCTAAGGAATTGCCGAGTGTGCCTCCCGAGAGGCAAGTGGAGTTCCGTATCGATTGATTCCGGGAACATCGCCTATCGCCAAGGCGTCTCATCGCCTTGCGCCACCAGAGATGCAGGATTTATCCTCGCAGCTTCAGGAGCTACTGGGGAAGGGGTTTATTCGACCGAGTAGCTCGCCATGGGGAGCGCTGATCCTTTTTGTCAAGAAAAAGGATGGTTCACACCGGATGTGCATTGATTACTAGGAGTTGAACAAGTTGACGGTCAAGAACCGTTATCCGTTACCGAGGATCGACGATCTGTTCGATCAGTTGCATGGGGCGTCTTGGTTCTCCAAGATAGGGCGTCTTGTTACCGAGGTCGGGTTATCATCAGATGAGGGTTCGGGATGAAGATATCCAAAAGATGGCATTCAGAACTCGTTATGTGCATTACGAGTTCGTGGTGATGCCTTTTGGGCTCACCAATGCACCAGCAGCGTTCATGGATCTAATGAACAGGGTGTGCAGGCCGATGCTGTATCGGTCGGTGATCGTGTTCATTAATGATATTTTGGTTTATTAGAGATCTAGAGATCAGCATGAGGAGCATTTGAGGGAGATCACTGGAGTTCTGAGATCGGAGAGGCTTTATGTCAAATTCTCCAAGTGCGAGTTCTGTTTATGAGAGGTCCAGTTCTTAGGGCATCTCGTCAACCAAAATGGGATTTTGGTCGATCCGGCCATGATTGAGGCGGTCATGAGGTGGGAGGTGCTTAGATCGCCCACCGAGGTCAGGAGCTTTCTAGGATTGGCCGGCTATTATTGGAGATTTATCAGGGATTTCTCCAAGATTGTCGTGCCACTCACCAGGTTGACCCGGAAGGGTATTGGTTTTTCATGGGGTCCGGAGCAGCAGACCTCGTTTGAGACACTTCGCCAGAGATTGTTCGAAGCCCCGGTGCTAGCCTCCCAATGGGGATGGAGGATTTAGTGGTGTATTGTGATGCATCAATATTGGGGTTGGGTGCAGTACTTATGCAGAGGGGGCATGTGATAGTGTATGCGTCGAGGCAGCTGAAGCCTCATGATACGAGGTATCCTACCCACGATTTGGAATTGGGGGTTGTGGTGTTCGCCCTCAAGATCTGGCATCACTATTTGTATGTGGTTCGGTGTACCATCTACACGGACCACAAGAGTTTGAAGTATTTGATGGATCAGCCCAATCTAAATATGCGCCAAAAGAGGTGGCTGGATGTGGTAAAGGATTGTGATTGTGAGATCCTGTACCACCCGGGCAAGGCTAATGTCATAGCTGATGCCCTGAGCCGTAGGGCGGAGAGTGCCCCGATTCGTGATATTTGTATGCGGTTGACAGTGATGACTCCGGTGTTCAACACCATTCTGGAGGCCCAGGCGGAGGCTGTGACACTGGAGAACCACAAGAGGGAGCGGGTGATTGGGCAGGTGCCGAAGTTCGTTACCAATAGTCGCAGGCTGATGACCTTTCAGGGTTAGATTTGGGTGCCGTATGCAGGCGGCGCACGTACCACTTTGATGGAGGAGGCGCATATATCGAGCTTTTCTAACCATCCCGGGGCCACTAAGATGTATTTGAATTTGAAAAAGGAGTATTGGTGGCCATGTGTAAAGACGGATGTAGCATGGTTTGTTGAATCGTGCTTAACCTATTGCAGGGTTAAAGCCGAGCACCAGCGACCACATGGCATGATGCAGCCACTGGAGGTTCCCCAATGGAAGTGGGAACAAATTTCTATGGATTTCATCACCAATTTGCCGAGAACCGCGAGGGGTGTCAACGCAATTTGGGTGATCGTCGACCGGATGACGAAGAGCTCTCACTTTCTTGCTATCAGTGAGAGGTTTTCTGCTGAGAAGCTAGCAGAGTTGTATGTGAGAGAGGTGGTATAGCAACATGGGGTGACGATCTCTATTGTATCGGATCGGGATGTACGTTTTACCTCCAGGTTCTGGAAGAAGTTCCACGAGGAGTTGGGCACGAGGCTGCATTTCAGTACCGCTTACCACCCTCAGACGGACGGACAGAGTTTGCGGATGATTCCAACACTCGAAGACATGCTTCGGGCATGTGTGTTGGACTTTAGAGGGAGTTGGGACACGTATCTGCCTTTGGATGAGTTTTCCTATAACAACAGCCACCATTCGAGCATTGGTATGCCTCCCTTTGAGCGATTGTATGGGAGGAGGTGTCGGACTCCCATTTGTTGGGGAGAGGTAGGGCAAAGTGTAATGGGCAACATTGAGATAGTGCTTCAGACGACAGAGCAAATACAGCAGGCTTGACAGAGATTGTTGTAAGCCCAGAGTCGTCAGAAGAGTTACGCGAATAGACATCGATCGGATCTCGAGTTTCAAGTTGGGGATTTTGTTCTTCTGAAAGTATCCCCTTGGAAGGGAGTGATTCGTTTCAGGAAGAGGGGCAAGCTGGGGCCCCGGTATATTGGGCCATTTAGGGTGATCGAGAGGGTGGGCAGGGTAGCATATTGTTTGGAGCTACCTACGGAGTTAAGCTAGATTCATGATACCTTCCACGTGTCTCAGCTGAGGAAGTGTATAGCCGATGAGTCGGTAGTGGTACCGTTGGAGGATATCTAGGTGGACACAAGTCTGAATTATATTAAGAGGTCGATTGCAATCTTGGATCGCAAGATCAAAGTTCTGAGGAACAAGGAAGTGCCCCGGGTTCAGGTCCAGTGGCAACATCGGAACGGGTCCGAGCTGACTTGGGAGTCGGAGTCGGAGATGCAAGAGCAGCATCCAGAGTTATTTTCGGCATGAGACTTCGAGGACGAAGTCCGATTCTAGTGGCGGAGAATTGTAACAACCCCAAATTCAGGTAAAGCTATTTAACCTTTCTCCTTTTCCAAGTTTTCAAGCTAAGTCCTTTAAGTATATGTTAGGCTTGTGAGTACGTTGGGCGTATTGAGGATTACGTTGCGCGGAGTCGCCTGGGTACGTTGGGCGTACCCAGGTTACGTCGGGCGTAATATGTCCAGACGTAAACCCTAATTTGGGGCTTGAGTACTATAAAAGGAATGATATGGTTGCAACCTCAGCCTCTATTCCATAGAGAAAAACCCTAATAGAGAGAGTCCCTTCGTTTTTAGCAAGTTTGTTGGTGTTATAAGCTTCTAGTGTCATTTCAAGGTGGTGAAAGGAAAGAAGAGGGCATTTTGGAGGCTAGAAGCTTGTGGGAAAGAGTAGATCTGAGCTTTTCAGAGGTTGGAGGTTCTTCCTGAGGTAAAAAAGCTCAAACATTGCCTTTTTATTTGAGTTATGTGCTTCTTGGACCAATTTCTAGCGTTTTTGGTCCCAAGATGGAGACTTTATGAGCAAATGGTCTCCATTGACCTAGATCTATCATATTTTCTGGTCTATAAGTGTTGTATGTTCATAAAAATGCAAACTTGGACGTAAAAATGGAGCCATGCATGAGATCTAGACCTTTGGAGGGAAAAAGGAAAGAGGTTTGAGGGTGTAGGGACCTTTACAGCCATGCAAAGGCTTGAAGGTTCCGACTTTATGGATTAAGAGGTTGTCAGAGAGTCAGATCATGAAGTTGAAGAAGTGTCTTAATCGTTTAAGACCAAAATCTAAGAGATGACTGAATTGGGACTTACGATGGGCGTAACTCCCAGTACGCGCAGCGTAATGGGTTGAAGCCCCGATTGTGGTTCACTGGCGTATGCTCCGTGTACAGAGAAGGTATGTGTCGCGTACTGCGTTCTGTTTACTTTCGTTGACTTTTAGGGTTTTGGTCAACCTTTGGACTTTTGGGTCAGGGATGGGTAAAATGGTCTTTTACCCTTCTGTGGAAATTATAGAGTGGATTTAATCTAGCCTTTGAGAGCCATTATTTATTTGAGAGTATTGGTATGTGTTTAGGCGGGGGCTAGACCAGTGTGATCGAGTACGAGACTATCCGAGATACCGAGGTGAGTCTTCTCACTATATTGTACCTGGAAAGGTACCTATGTGCGTCCGGAAGGTCTTGTATGCTATGAGATGTATGTGTTATATGTTATGTGATATGTATGTGCTATGTATGTTATGTATGGTATGGACCGGAAGGTCAAGATGATATTGACCGGAAGGTCAAGAGGGTACGGACCAGAAGGTCGATACGGGTAGGACCGGAAGGTCTATCGGAGTTCGGGACGGAAGTTCCCTGAGACACTCGGATCGGAAGATCCCATAGAGTTATGGCATGGAAAGGCGTATGTGTGCTATGTGGTATTTTGGGGAACTCACTAAGCATTTATGCTTACAGTGTTGTGTGATGTGTTTCAGGTACTAGTGACGACCGCGAGAAGGCTTCGGCATGATCAGTACACACACGAGGAGTTTTACATGTTATGATCTTGGGATGTAATGTTATGGGTTGTTATGTGATACAATGATATTTTTATAACTATTATAAATGAATGAATGTTTTTAAAATGTGACAAATTGTTTCGAAAATTTATGTCGTTACAATTATGTAATCGGTACAGAAGATAATGGGTATTTGATCTGGGAAGCAATCACAGTTGGTCCTTTTGCTCACTCAAGCACTTCAAAAATTGTCAAAACTCAAAAGGAGTACAATCAGCTAGTGAATGATGTGAAGGACATTCCTCAAGACGAGAAAGAGAAGTTTTAGTGCGACATTAAAGCTTTGAGAATGATTAGGTTTTCTTTGCAATCGGACACGTTTCGATTGGTGAGTTCATGTGCTACAACGAAAGTTATATGAGATAGGTTAAAGGAATTGTATTCTACTGATGAAGATCTGGAACATTCGATTCAAACTTTGTTACTTTCTGAATTTGGTGATTTCAAACAGAAGCCCGAAGAGAAACTTATTCAGGCTTTTGGTTGACTTAATCATCTTCTCAGTAAGATGATAAAGCATGGGATCGAAAGGAAGGTTATTGAGCAGAAGGTTACCTTCATGAATGGTCTTAGACACGAATAGAAGGCAGTTGTGTTGTAACACTCGTGTTTCTAGGCTAGGCATTAATATTGACATTATAGTCTAGGTTAACCTTTGTAAATCATTTTGAAGAGATGAAAAGGAATTATGTGAATATTATGTGAATTATGTGTTTTATGCTTAATTATTAGGGTTTAATTAATTAAGAATAAAAATAAGCGTCAAAATTAAAGAGTGAGATAAGCCCGATATCTTTAAATAAAGTTGTAGTGGTCGAAACAAGGATTTCGACAAAACCGGCACGTTAAACCAAGAAGTTATGACCTATCAAAGTTTCACGACAAAACCGGATCTTCATCAGTAGAATACAATTCCTTTAACCAAGAAGTTATGACCTATCAAAGTTTCCGAGTTATAACGAAGAAGTTATGACCTATCAAAGTTTCACGACAAAACCGGCACGGTGCTGAATGTCGTAAAAAGTGAGTTTTTTATAAACTACTTTTTAGCCTTAGTGATCTAAACGAAAGTCGTAGTATTCGTTAAACCAAGAAGTTCGATAAAAAGAACGCCCAAATATGACTTCGTATGAGGAAGTTATGATTTTTCGAAGTTTCAGCTTAGCAGTAGACAGCTAAAAACTAGAATTTTAGATCAAGTGATTTTTAGCCGACATGACCTAAACGAGAATCAAAGGTCTCGTCATTAGTAGCACAGCGGTAAAAAGTCTGACGAAAACGGACGTCAGATGAAGAAGTTATGAATTTTTAACGGATTCCATGTCCCGGTCTGTTAAAAATAATAATATAAAAATCAAAGTCAAAATTAGCCAACAAATTCTAAATGAAAGTTGTAGAGCGTAATTTTACGTACGTGTGCATATAAAGAACGTCAAAAACAGAGCTCGTATGCGAAAGTTATGAATTTTAGAAGATTTTGGCACAAAATTCGAGAAATTTCGCATAGATAAGCTTCACCCGGAAATGCCACGTCACCCTCGCTGCATGCTTGCCACGTATCAAAAATGGTTGAGGCATCCGAGCAACTGGCAGTCCCGTGCCACTTCCGGATTCGACCAAAGTCTCGGCCCTCGTACATCCGACGCGTGCATAGTGACTCATCACATCTGAAGCCTTCGCATGAGCCACAACCCACCCACCTCAGATCCGAAGTTAGGTCCAATCATATCCCTCCAGCGAGGCCCTCGCATGCGCAACCCATGTACGAGCAAGTGCTGCCTCCTTCGGATCTGATGCCGCGTGGCTTCTCTCCTGACTGTCCGATCAGCAGCTCACAGCCTATAAATAGGAGGGTGCGAACCCTCCCGGCTAGAATTTAGAAATTGGCAATTTTGGCCCCTTTTTCACTATTTTGGCTATTTTCACATCCCCCAAAGCCCAGGTACTTATTCCAAAGCCCGGAATACTCCACGAAGTGCCCGAGAAGCTCGGAAATTTTATCTTTTCGGTTTCGAAGCCCGACCTTCGCAAAGCCCGGTTTCTCAATAAAACTCCCGGTTTTATTAGAAACGATCGTTTTAAGCAACGAATTGCTGCCCGATTATCATCAAATCATGTGAGTGTGTAGTCACTCTCATGTTACACCTAGATATGAGGTATTTTCTATAAAATACCTGCTATGCGTAATTATATTAAGTGTTTATTTGAGGTGACTGTTGAATAAATGTTTTATACAAGTTTTAAACTATATATGTATTTTATCTACAAATATGTTGGGTAGAACATGGGTAGATGAAATAGTTAATGTGTGTTAAAATGGTGAGAGGCCTCGATGTTGTTGTTGTTGTTGTTATTGTTGTAGTCATCTATCGGAGTATAAATGACGAACACGGACCTTTCTAGACCGTCCAGTGGAACACTAGCAGGTTCGCAACTTGTAGGTGTTGATGAATTAAATGTTCTTTAGCGTACTCCATCCCCCTCATGGTTGCCTTTAGGATATGTATGGCTGAGGAAACCCCTTAGCAGTAGTGTCCATCCCGATGATATTCTTTAGGCTACGTCCCTTGTGATAAGTGTTTAGGGACGTAAAGTGAGGATAATGGGAACGGGTAATCAGGGTTATTATTGATTGGTGAACTTAATAAGTCTATTATTATTGTGGGTTGAAAACCCTATATGCTCACCAGGCTCCCAAGCCTGACCCACTCAGCTTTTTATGTTACAGGTAGTGGACCCCGAGCATAATCGGAGGACGAGGAGAGATTTTTGGATTATAGGCCAGTAGTTGTAAATAACTGTTGAAAGGCTTATAATGTCTTGTTTATGCTTTTGATCTGTATCGGAACATGACATACCGAGGTTTTGATTTGAAATGAAACTATACATTTCTTAAAGAAAGGTTTTCCTAAACTTTTATCATGTTTTGTTTTGGGGACTAATTCTGCAACATCTTTTAAAAGGATTTATCTGATTTTATTTTAAAAAGCATAAATTAAATCGGTCTTTTCTGGCCGAGAAATTTGGGGATGTCACACGTGTCTATGGTGAAGGCACACGTGTTATTCAAATCCTATTCTCTGGCGAAACTAGTGGGAATACTGAAGTCCCATGAAAGTAGTGTCAAAGGAAACGAATGTGGTTTCCATCTGGGGTTCGTTGGCTCTTATCTCCAAAGGAAAAAGTGCCTGTTGAAGAAGAAGAAGAATTAGATCTTGCTGAATATGATCTAACTGGTGAAGAGTATGCCCTAATGGTTTCCAATCCAAGAAAGTTTGTCAAAAGGTAGTTCCCCGCCAATAAGTACCGAAACTGGCAGGGAAGTTATAGTTCAAAAAAGGTGAAGGAGGCACCGAAGATGGGTTCAAAGTCTGAAGAATCTAAGAAGGAAACAAAGATTGGTGGTGACTCATGTTTTGATTGTCATTATTGTGGATGCAAGAACCACTTTGCTAAAGACTGCATGCTGAAGAAGAATTATGAAAGAGTTGATGAAGACGATGAGGAAGCGAACCTCCTGAGACGATTGGAGGAGATCAAGAAAAATAAATCAGCAGCTAACAATAACACCATGAATACTTTGGTTGTGCAGGATATAGGTGATAATAATGAATTTGGTGGAGTGCAAGTGTGGTCCATAGATTCAGAGGAGGAAGAAATAAGAAAGCCCACTCATGGAAAGGCTCTGCTGGTGAAAGAAGAAAAGGTTGGGGGAAGATGTTTGATAGTGACGGATGGTGTATCTCAGTTGCGAGGATACACAACAGATGGTGGACTGAATGATGAGAAGGAGCGAGAGGACAGATGTTTCGCTGCGAAACCTGTCAGTGAACAAATCAACGAATGTGATGAGTTGATCAAGAAGGTACAAAATATTCTCATTTCTATGAAAATTCCTATTACTAACTATGAAAAGGAACTAAATGAACTAAAATCTAAATTTTCTTGTTTAATTAGTAGTCTTACCCAAAATCGTGTCACAATCTCTAACCTAACTTATCAAATTAGCAGGATATCATCGAAGATTGATGAGAGGAGAAACTAGATTGAGCAGAAGGAGAAGGAATTAATTAGGTCTAGCGATGAGTCAATCTATTTGCAACGAGATAATCTTAAGCTTTTAAAACAACGAAACGTTTTTTGTTTGATTGCGAAAAAATTATATTTTAATATCACTCAGTTATGTACATCTCGATTGTGAAATAGGAAAGAAGATACATCGCATGATTTTACCCTTCCTCGAGTTGAAGGAGGATGAAGTCGATGCCGAAGCTTACAATTGTGAAAATGTTGTATCTTCTGATGAAATATCTCCTGCCTATAAAATTGGTCTTGAAAAAATAGAGTCCTACATTAAGTCAAAAGACCATAAGGACATGCTCAAAAATCTGTTGGATGAAAGCGATAAACTAAAACTGAGAACCGAAATTGTACAAAAATTTGACTCGTTGAATGCCAAATTAAGTTCAGAAAAAAAAAATTGATGTTGAAAATTCTTCTGAACTTAATGAGGATGATGAAATGAGTGAAATCTCTGTAGAGGATGTGGTGGACTGTTCTGAATTTGTCAAGAGCAAACCCGAAACAAGTAAAAATCTCATTTCTGAAAACTCTGTTGAGTTCGCTCGCTCATCGATAGACAAGACTTAAATCCTCAAAGCAAAAGCTGTTGTATATCAAAAGGTTCAAACCACTCCAAATCAAGTTTACACAGTTCAAGGAGTCACACCACAACAAACAGCCACACGAAAGAGACCCAAAAGCATGTAGACTTCAAAACCTCATATCCTACATCTAAATCAACTGAGTCCAAGTCAAAGAAAATTAAAGTTTTTACCATAAAAAGAAAAGATGAAACAATGGTTATAAAATGAACTTATCTAGTTAGTGTTTCTCTTACTATTCCTTGTCCTGTAAAAGACTCACAAGGACCCAAGAAACTTTGGGTTCCTAAATCTGCTTGATATTTTGCAGGTTATTTGTGCGAGCAGTTTGACGAAGAATGGTACATTGACAGTGGTTGCTTGCGTCACATGACATGAAGGAGGGAAGAACTGAGGGAGTTTCGATCTCTCAAGGATGGTGGAACGGTGAAATATGGAAATAATTCATTTGGAACAATCAAAGGATATGGTATGATTACAAATGGTGACTTCTCGATAAGAAAAGTTGCATACGTTGAAGGGTTGCAGCTGAACCTCATCAGTGTCTCATAGATGGTGGTTGGCACCGGATTGAAGGTCTCCTATGATGACAAAGGCATAGAGATTGTTGAAACGATGTCAAATAATATTCTGCTGAAGTCGAAGTGAAAGTGTAACATCCCCCTCTGGCACGTATCACAATATTGTCCACTTTGGGCCGCTCGGCATGAGGACTTCCCAAAAAGAATGGAAGTTAACACTTTATCAAACGTATAAGGACTGATTCTGTAAATTGAAATTTCATGAAAACAAGTGTTGCAAGTCTCGATCTTTGACACGTCCAATGACCCACCCAAATAAAATTAAAACCCATAAACACCTTTTCTTCTTAACCCGGAATTTTAACTCATTTCCACCATTTTTAATCTGTAAAAACTTTTAAATATCCTCCAAATTGTTTCAAATAATTATATAAAAACCAAAATACTTCTTTTCGTTCTTTTCTTCAAGTTATCTATATTCATTTACCAAAATTTTACTCTAAATAAGATGGAGTCAAACATTTGTTTCAAACAAAATTTATTCCTTTAAAATTCTCATGAAACTGTGACTTATTGGCTTGAATCGAGACATGGGATTGAACAAGACACAAAATGCTTACATATAAACCTATTTTAACAATTATAACGAGCTGAAACTAAAGAATCTTACCTTAATTTTGAGCACCACTTCCGAAAATACTTTACGAACTTCAAAGCCCGATTTCTACTTCATTTCTCCAACCTTTCTTGCAATTTTGGTGGGGTTTCTAGTCGATTTTTCGAGCTCTTTATAATTCCTAAGGCCTTGGAAGTTATAAACCCTTCAAATGCTCGAATTTATTTCCACAATGAAGGTGACGGGTTTGGACATTAAACCTCATAACTCTCTACTAATTAACTCATTAATCCTTGAACTAATTATTTTATTATAATAATATAATCTAATTACATATATATTTATATATTTTAACTTTGAGTTATCACAAACTTCCCCCCTTCGAAAAATGTCGTCCTCGGAATTTCAACTAAATAACCAGAAAAGGGTATTTGGTCTTCTTATCGCATATGTTTCCCCATGTCGCATCTGACCCTTTATGTTAGTTTTATTGAGAATTCATGAGTTGTATCTCCACATTCCCTAACTTCTTGACCAACTAATCCATTTCTCGTTGTAATCTCTTCCAAAATTATGACATGAAACTAAGGTTCTTATCATAAATAGACAAGCGAATGATCTCATTAATAACTTTTCCCACAATTATATTTCACCCGATGACACAGTTTAAGGGAGCATTTTATATATCCAGAGAAAGAACCAATGGTCCGCTTCCCTTCCCACTTGGTACAACCCGTCCGTTGTGCTGGCACAACCCGTCCGTTGTGCTCAAGCATTTAAATATCCAAGGAAATGAGTAACGTCTCAATTTCCTATCTCCCGCCGGTCATACCACACTCGTTATGTTCCTGACTATCACACACCCATGTCCTCATTAAACGTGTCATCATATATTAGGAAAACAATTCTAAAAAATTTTCCACTTCTCCTCTACCGAGGATTCTTCCGACTCCTCTTCAGTCCACCCAATACACCGAAGGTTACATCATCCTCATCAAATAAATCATACTTGGTTCCTTCCTTACATACGACTTAGTGAATAAGTGACAACATTAATCTTCCGTAATTCATAATGATCTTACACCTTCTTTGACTTTTGGTAATCCATGCGCATATATATCGTCCCCTCTTTTTTTCGTGATGAGCACTACTAGTGCACCCCATGGTGATGTACTATATCGAATAAAAACTTTATCAAGCAGATCCTCCAACTGCTAAACAAATTCCTTCATCCTTATCGGTGCTAGTATAATATATCACTGTCACATTTCCTTGTTCCAGTCTCAAGAATGTTTCCTCTAACTACTTGATCGCCGTTCAAGGACAAAACATCTCTTTAAAGATTCCTGCAAACTCATCCCATGAGATCCTATTGGTTGTATGCGAGACCCTAATTGCTTTTACCCTCCCCATCAGTATAAAGCCTTATTTCCACACTTACCGGTATCTAATGTTTCCTCTATCTCCGTGATCTACATTGATGATACGATAGGATCAACGTCCCCGCGACACGTTTGTGGTTTACAAGTCATGAACGTCTTGTAACAATTACCTCATCATTTGTCGTTTACATCTTTGCGTGATCGTAGTGCAACACTAGGGTTAGAAATTGAAACTGACATACCATATCCATAGCCTTCCTCTTCATCAACCCTGTTACCACCGTTCGCATTCTATAGTGCATCTCGGTCCTGAACATTTACTTTCGACAATGTAGCTTGCATATCTTGAGCAATCTCGTCAATTAATTACTCTCGCGTAACCATATTTGATGCACGAACTTGTCCGCAATCTTGACCCGGACCACAACCTCGATGGGAGTTAGAGCTCAGTTTTACAATTATGCCCGTCCGTTGCTATGATGACTCCTAGACCTCTTCCCTTACACCTGCCTCTACCTGGAACCTAACCGCGCCAACAACTGGAAATAGGGTTTACGGGAGTCTCCAGTTCTTCTTTGGGTGCAGAAACATCGGCTCCAAATTGGAATGTCTTCCCGAACTAGTGTTACCTTAGTAAGCCTCCCTAATATCCCTGAGGATATGATGCCTACAAGTAACATATGGTCTAAATTAGTTGCTAGCTTACTTCTCGCTCCTTCCGTCTAAGCTTAAGTGTTTACGGAAACACCTAATCTGCTTAAACAACGCTCTGATACCCACTTGTAACACCCCAATTTTCAAATATCGATTAAATGGCAAATTGTCGTTCCAACATCTCTCAAGATCAATTATGAATTTACTTATAGACTAAACTACAGGGGAAGCAAAATAAAGTAATATAATTTCTTCAACCGAAGAGCTTCGGGTGTTACGTCTTTGTGGAAATCCTTTGTCGCCTTGTTGATCAATCCTTCTCCATAGCCTTCTTACTGCCACTTGTTAAATAGTTCCCTGGGTTGCGCACATTTAAAGTTTCTAAATGGGTAAGCCTAGGGCCTAGTGAGTTCGTGTTGCACATACATGTTCATCACTTAAAAAAAACAAATAGTTTTATCATATATGTTCAATAAATCATACAACAAACATATCACCTGATGACATAATTTAGGGGAACGATTAATTATCCTGAGAAAGAACTAAAGGTTCATTTCCCTTCTCCTTGAGACAACTCATCATCCATTGTACTCAAGTATTTTAAATATCCAAGGAAATGAGTATAAATCTCAATTCCCATCCCCGCCGATCACACACATCCGTCATGCTCACGGCGATTAAACACCCCACCCGTTCCCACTAAACATGTCACCCCAAAAAAACGCACAATAGATAAACAACTCAAATAACATTTTGACACAACCATACTTATCATAAAATATACTATGAATAAATAAATAAATAAACCACATAATAAACGCATGACAAATATTTATGTGCGAGCAACCACAGAACACGAGAAACTCACCTTGCAAACGATAAGTCCTAACTGAAGCTTTGTTGCTAATTTGCACCCTACATTCCACGAACAAATTTTCTAAGGCAATCGTCCTAGAAAATATCCTACACGTCCGTTTCGATTCAAGTATCCACATGTCTCATTTGGCCGACCAAAATAATTTTACATTGACGTTCGCAATTAAACTATGCCTCTCTCTTTCCAACTAATTGATTTCATTTTTAATACTTAAAAGTTAAAACAATTTAAATCTTAAAAACACAAGACAAACTTGTGTCTCTTTTTTTATAAATAAAAGAAAATACATAGAACTAGCAAGTAATCAAACCTCTATACCTCATTTACGTAATTTTTATTAAAATGCAATGGTTTTAAATGTATGAAAATAAATATTGAGACATCATTAAAACTATAAGGACCTTTTCCATAAATTGATATTCCAGTTTAAATGAAAAGGAAGAAACGTACATTTTCCCAAAAAAATATACTTATATATGTAATTAGATTATATCATTATAATAAAATAATTAGTTCAAGGATTAATGAGTTAATTAGTAGAGAGTTATGAGGTTTAATGTCCAAACCTGTCACCTTCATTCTGGAAATAAATTCGAGCATTTGAAGGGTTTATAACTTCCAAGGCCTTAGGCATTATAAAGAGCTCGAAAAACCAACTAGAAACCCCACCAAAATTACAAGAAAGGTTGGAGAAATGAAGTAGAAATCGGCGTTTGAAGTTCGGAAAGTATTTTCGGAAGTGGTGCTCAAAATTAAGGTAAGATTCTTTAGTTTCAGCTCGTTATAATTGTTAAAATAGGTTTATATGTAAGCATTTTGTGTCTTGTTCAATCCCATATCTCGATTCAAGCCAATAAGTCACAGACCATGAGAATTTTAAAGGAATAAATTTTGTTTGAAACAAATGTTTGACTCCATCTTATTTAGAGTAAAATTTTGGTAAATGAATATAGATAACTTGAAGAAAAGAATGAAGAGAAGTATTTTGGTTTTTATATAATTATTTGAAACAATTTGGAGGAAATTTAAAAGTTTTTATAGATTAAAAATGGTGGAAATGAGTTAAAATTTCGTGTTAAGAAGAAAAGGTGTTTATGGGTTTTAATTTTATTTGGGTGGGTCATTGGACGTGTCAAAGATCGAGACTTGCAACACTTGTTTTCATGAAATTTCAATTTACAGAATCAGTCCTTATACGTTTGATAAAGTGTTAACTTCCATTTTTTTTGGGAAGTCCTCATGCCGAGCAGCCCAAAACGGACAATATTGTGATACGTGCCAGAGGGGGATGTTACAAATGGTATCAGAGCCAGGGCACGGGTCGATGTGTTCGACGGGGACGTCGAACCCTATAATGTGGGGTGAAAGTGGGTTAGATCTAATCCCACATCGGTTGGGAAGGAGAACTAAACATTCCTTATAAGGGGTGTGGATACCTTCCCTATCACAACGCGTTTTAAAGTCATGAGGGCAGCAAATCCCATAAGAACTCTGCAGTTAAGCGTGCTCGGGTGGGAGTAGTACCAGGATGGGTGAACCCCTGGGAAGTCCTCATGTCGAGTGGCCCAAAGCGGACAATATTGTGATACGTGCCAGAGGGGGTGTTACAAAAAGGGAGAAATGTACCCATTAAATCTCAATCCAGTTCGAGGGAAACCAGTTGTTTGCTTGCTAACAAAGGCACACTCGGACGAAAGCTTGTTATGGCATCGAAGGCTCTCACATCTCAATTTCTAAGATATCAACAAGCTGGTACTTGGAGATCACGTTTGAGGTCTTCCAGTTCTCAAATTTGACAAAGAACATTTATGTGCAGCTTGTGAAATGGGAAAGCAAAGTCGACAAAGTCATCCTTCTATTATCAACACAAAGGTGATAGAACCGCTTGAGCTACTACATATCGATATATGTAGTCCTTCCTCTATCGAAAGAATTGGTGGAAACATGTATATACTTATTATCGTAGACGATTTCTCATGCTTCACATGGGTATTTTTTTGAAGAAAAAATCAAAGGCCACTCCCAAGCTCAAACTGTTTATAAAGAAAGTAGAGGTTCAACTACTAAAAGTGGTTCGTAATGTGAGAAGTGAAAACTGTTTGGAATTCAAGAACAAGGATTTCGAAGATTTTCTAGTTGTGAAGGGAACGACTCACAACTTTTCTGCTCCATATAATCCACAACTGAATGGAATCATTGAATGGCAAAACTGTTCATTGTGTGAAGCTGCCCAAACTATGCTGAACTTCGCTTCTTTACCATTGTATTTCTGGGTTGATGCTATTGTTGCTACTTGCTACACACAGAATAGATTGTATCTGAACAAGCGCTTCTCACTCGCTCCTTATGAGATCTTGAACAACCGCAAGCCTAATGTGAAGTTCTTTCATGTGTTCAGTTCACGATGCTTCATCTTCAACTCAAAGGAGAACCTAAACAAGTTTGATGATAAGGCCGATGAAGGGATCTTTTTGGGCTACTCCTTGAACTAAAAGGCATATAGAGTTCTGAATAAACGATCGAAGAAGATTGAGGAAACATACTATGTCACTTTTGACGACAACTATGTCAAAAAGTTGAAGGAAAAAGAAGGTGTTTTGCATGAAATCTTTCCAATGTCCGGTCAAGTCACAGTGTCGATTTCAAATCTTTTCGAGCAATACATGCTACTCTTTGATGAACCACAAAAGGCTATTGATTCTGAAGCCAAGGCTAAAGATAACCAGGTCGACCATCTGAAGCAAATCATTGACGATGTTGCAAAGAAGATGGTAGATGAACACCCGAAGGCAACTGAAACGCCCACCTCAAACGAACCTTCCGATGATAGTCCTTATATCCAGGGGAGGGTTTGTCTCTATCAAATAATCAAGATTCATCATTCCAGGGGGAGAATCCATCATCATCATCATCATCCAGTTCAACCGAAAGTCCAAATGAAAGGGAGAGTTCTGATCCTGAAATTCAACTCGTGTCATCATTCGAGGGGGAGAATACAAATGCTAATGATGATGATACACAATCAGAACTTGAAGAAGAAATTAATGCAAAACTGGATCCCTCTTGTGATCCAAATTACCCTCCTCTTATCAAATTGACCAAAGACCATCCTCAAAGTCAAATCATTGGAGAATCTGCTGAAAAGGTCTTAACTCGATCACAGCTGAAAGCAAAGTAAGCTACACTATTCTCTCAAGTAGAGTTTTGTATGTTCAACTCGTTTGTCTCCAAATTCGAACCGAAGACGGTGAATACAGCTCTTGATCATTCTGATTGGGTTCAAGCCATGCAAGATGAGCTGAACGAGTTTGAAAGAAACAAAGTATGGCGACTAATTCCAAGTCCAAAGGATACTTCAGTTGTCGGTCTCAAATGGGTATTCAGGAATAAGATGGACAAGGAAGCGAATGTGATTCGCAACAAGGACCGGTTGGTTGCGAAAGGATACTGTCAAGAAGAAGGTATAGATTATGAAGAGACCTGCGCTCCAGTTGCAAGATTAGAGTCAGTTCGAATCTTTCTTGCTTACGCTGCACACAAGAATTTTGAAGTCTATCAAACGGACTTGAAGTGTGCCTTTCTTAATTGAGAACTTGAGGAAATGGTGTACGTAGAGCAACCGCCAGGCTTCGTGAACGAGAAGTATCCAGATCACTACTATATTCTAGACAAAGCAGTATATGGCCTGAAGCAGGCTCCCAGAGCATGGTATGAAACTCTTACTCGATTCTTAAAAATGTCCAAATTTAAACAAGGTTCGGTTGACCCAACCTTTTTTTGTAAGAAAGAAGGTAACCACCTTATGATAGTCCAAATTTATGTTGATGATATCATCTTTGGCTCCACGAATTCTAGCCTAATAGCTGAATTCAGGAAGTTGATGGAAACTAAATTTGAGATGAGCTCAATGGGTCCGATTAACTTTTTCCTTGGCTTGAATATTAGACAGGGAGCCGAAGGCATTTTTATTAATAAGGAGGCGTACATAAAGTCACTGCTTGCCAAGTTTTGCATGATGAGAGATTCAAAGGTGAAAGCTCCTATGACATTTGGAACTAAGCTTACACCATCGTTGGAGAAACCAGCTGCTGACATGACACTTTATCGTCAGATGATTGGGTCACTGATGTATCTCACAGCCAGCCGGCCAGACATCATGTTCTCAGTCTGTTATTGTGCCTGATTCCAAGCTAACCCACGCAAACCTCACATGCTGGCAGTGAAAAACATCTTTTGCTATCTGAAGCGAACCTCCTTTCTTGGTCTATGGTATCCAACCAACTCAGAATTTTTTGTCCAAGCATTCTCAGACACTGAACTAGGGGGTTGTGGATTAGATCGTAAGAGCACTACTGGAGGATGACAATTTTTGGATGGCAAATTAGTAAGCTGGCAATCAAAAAAACAAACATGTGTTTCTCTCTCCACAGCTAAAGCTGAATATATTGTTGCAGCATCATGCACATCTCAAGTCATTTGGATACAAAGTCAGCTTAGAGACTATGGGTTGAACATGAAGAAAATCCCACTATATTGTGACTCAGAAAGTGCAATTAGGATTTTTCATAACCCAGTGAAACACTCAAAGACAAAGCACATAGCACTGAGGTATCACTTCATCAAAGATCATGTGGAAGATGGTAACATAGAAATCCATTTCGTCAGAACCACTGATCAATTAGCAGTCATCTTTACTAAGGCCTTACCTGAAGCAAGTTTCAATAAGATCCTCCAAGGCCTAGGAATGATGGAAGCTGAATCAGTACCGAAATGCCTTCGCTTCATTAAAGGTTAGAAGCAAAATGGATCGAACGCTCGGTCTATTTCGAGTTCGGTTCACCCGGGAACCGAAATGAACCGAACGCTCGGTCTATTTTGGGTTCGGTCCTACTGAACTCGGTTCGCTTTCTTTTTCTCAAAGGAATTTTGGTTGTATTCTTTTTTACACTCTTTTTCATACTCATTTTTTTGTTTTTGTTTTCAATTTTTTTTTTTTTATTTTTTTTTCATAAAATCCAAAAATAATTTTCTTTTTGTTCTTATTTTTCTTTCTTTAGAAATTTTTCACAAAATACAAAAATATTTTCCATTTTATTTCATTTTTCTCCTATTTTTCTTTCTATAAAAGTTTCTTTCAATGATGGAGCTGGAGCAGGTATAAATTCTTTTCTCTTGATTAGTTAAGTGTCCCTAGATGCATGTTGCAGCATGTTGACCAAAGCCTCTAAACATTATGAGTGAAGCCTTAATAATGTGATATATACAAATTATATTTTCCTAATTAGGTTGTTACATTCACTCTAATTGTGAGCTACCTTACTCTTCTCATATTGAGTTTAGAGTTTTCTGCTTGGTCCTACTTTTATAGCAGAGGTACATTTGGTTCTCAAACCACCTACATCATTTTTCTCCATCTCACTTCATATCATTCATGTAACCCTTGAGACTCTCAGCGCTTTGAGGTTTATGGTTACACAAAACTCTGTGTTTATGATCTTAGTCTCGTGTCACTACGTACTAAGTGAAACCCACAATTCATTACCCTTAATGCATTGACGGTTAACAAGTACTATGTTCTAGCTTTCACCAATGAAATCTCTTTTTATTTTAAGTGATCTTTTTGCAATTGTTTATCACCAAGGCTTTTCTTCCCCAAGGATCCAGTTTTATTTTATTTTATTTTTTGAGATTTCTTTCTTCTCCACAAGTCACTAAATACATGTCAAACCTACTTGTTCAATAGGCCTCATTGGTCTCACAAGTACTTCATTCTTTTTCGGTCTTATATCAAGAACTAAAAATTGAATTGAAGCGAAAGCCACCCTTACAAGCCTAATATATAAAATATGCCTTTCATTGTGTCTTAAAAGGCACTTGATCGTATTCTAACGGGAAACCATACTGACACTTTGAAGTCTCTCTTGACTTGAAAGGAAGAGATTCGTGCCCGGGATCCACTGTTTCATGTCTGAATTTACATCACAATATCCCACAAAGTTCGTTTTATTTCTTTATCATTCACACTCTATGCACGAAAATATTTGATTTTCCAAAAATCTAGTTCTATTTTATATGAGCTATTTTTCACATAGCTTGGGTTCTAAAAGCATTATGGTGGTTCTCGAATGAAATAATCAGGGTGATAAGGGTTCATGCTATTTCTGTTGGTGACGTTTCAGATAAAGTACAATGGATGAGTCAGTAGTTATCCAAAAGTGTCGTCGATTTTAAAAAGGTGATATCTATGGAAAGGCGCGTAAAAGTGAAACGTTTTTCTCTCTCCTGGGTCATCACCGGGGTTGCCACCTGTCTAATCCCCATTGCATCAGGATTTTTCTCTCTCCTACTCTCATGTATAAAAGGGTTTCTCACAATCAACTTTACTCTTTTACCATTCTCAATTCTTCCAAAAGCAAACGACGATCTCTATCACTATTCATAATCTTCTTCTCAAGCTTCATCCATCGCGGAGTCCTCTTCTGTTAAAGATCATCAGTTCGTTCCACTCTTCTGACCATCAAGCCTCAACAAAACCTATTGGTTGACCTAACGTCCTTCACCTATGAACCATACATGTTGCAGGTTGTGGAATGTCTCAAATATCTTCCTCTTTTCAACACTCTTACAAATGTGGAAGTAGTTCCCATGTCCTATCTCTCTCATATCTACCCCACTGCCCACTATGATAAAGTTGCAGAACGAATCCACTTCGACATTCACAATGTAAAGACTTCGATTTCCAAAAATCGATTCTTCTCATTGCTAGGTCTTGACCATGAACCGACTATGGTAAACCCTGATTCCATCACTACTGGTCAATTGTTCTCTATGTTCTACAACATGGGGTACACTGAAACCCTAACCACTGTAACAAAGTTCAAGAAATCCTACCTTCCCCCACAATGGAACGACCTCTTCATTGTCTTGTTCAAAGGTCTTTCAGAACGCAATGTTGGATCAGATGGGGAGAGTAAATCATTCATGACTATCCTTTATGGATTGTACAATGGGGTACATCTTGATTATGGTTCAATCTTATGGCAGCAGATTGTCCAGATCTTAAATTCCTCCTCTCGCCAGTCAGAAGTCTCATGTGGTAGGTTCTGGTCGATTGTCACGAAGTAGGCGATGGATTGGTTTCATGTTCCAATTAGGGCCGACTCGCTTCTCTCCTCCATTGCCACTTTCCATACGACAAAGATCATTGTCACTGATCCATCAAAATTTTCGTTCATTGGGTCCATTCCGTCATCCATGTATGCTTGTGTGTCTGAGGCGAGCCTGGTTATTCAAGAGTACAAGAAGCTTCCTTCTTCAGGTCCAAGGGAACTCACACCTGCTATGATTCGCTCCATAGAGGAAGCAGACAAGCCGGCAAAGAGGGGAAAGAAACAAGAAAAACAAAAGGAAGTGAGGGTTATCAAAGCAGCTAAGAGGCAAACTCCAAGGAAGCGAAAGTTAGAAAAGGAAGCTCCTTCGCAACCTAAGTGGAAGAAATCCAAAAAGCCAGCCCGGAAGCTTATCCTTCAATCTTCCAGCAACTCAGACTTTGAATATCTTCTTACTGGAAATAAACAACCTTCTCCTACTTCATCTGAGAGTAAAAGCTCTAATGATGAGGTTTCGGTTCGTGGTGATACTCCACTAAGGTCACCCACACCCGAGGTACCTGTTCGCTCCCCAGTACCTTCTTCTCCACCTTCTTCTATTCCTATTTCCTTACCAACAACCGTCCCAATTATCACATCACAACCCACCTCTACCATTCCCATTCCCACTCCTCTATTTTCTGAAACAACAACAACAACCACCACTGGAGTTCCATCCAACGTATCTGATATGGGGGTTCGGTCTTTAGTACCCGAGACAACCAAACCACTATCTCCCACACCTTCAACCGAAACCAACACTGTCCTTGGTGGCGAAGACATGGAATTTGATTCTTTCTACCACAACCCCTATCGTGTTCAGAGTGATGAAGATGATGATGCTCCTATTACCAAAAAGCACATCAAGGAGCTGAATGCCAAAATCGACACTCCATGGCCTCTTCTTCATCTCACCATCCCTATTCTGAAGCTGCCATTCAGACTATGCTTGACTCGTTTGTCAAGGCTCATGATGGTTCCATCTCTAACGTCACAGCAACTATTACCGCTTCAACCAAAGTGTGTACAATCGCTGAAAAAGTCGATAAACTAATTCAAGATGCTAATATTTTTCTTGAGTCCTTACAGGGAGCAGCTGAGTTGAATGCTTATAAAGTGACCAGCTCAATCACCATGTTCGAAGAAACATTTGTTGTTGAGAAGAAAAATTTTGCCACTCTTCGCCAAGATATTCAAAAGGACAATGCTGCTCTTTTATCCTCTCTCAATGAACGTTTCACAAAGCTTCAAGCTGGTCTAGCCATGGAGAACTCACTCAGGCGAACAACGAGGTCAATCAACTTCGCTCTGAAAGGGCTGTCGTCAAAAGATGTGTCTCAGACGTACACGCCATTCTATCGAATGTCATGGAGGCTCATGATCCTATTCCGACAATCTCAATTCGACGTCATCTTCCTGACAAATTCCGTCCTACCCTTGGGATGTTGAGCCGCATTGAAGGTGTTTCAGAGTCTATGGTCCCTCTAAAATAAGGGAGAGAAGGACTAACATTTTCGTCTCAACCTCCTCCTAAGTCTCAACCTCCTCCTACTTCCTAGCCAAAACCAAAGAAAGCTGAGCATGCTTCGGGTTCGGGCTTTATGGCTAAAGGCAAGGGTACTGTGGATGATAGTGATGAGGAAGAGGAGACAATCGCTGAAGCCTTGAAGTGAAAGGCAAGGGAAAGGGATATCGATCTCAATGCCAAGATTGTAAAAGAAGCTGAAGATAAAGAAAGAAGATTAAAGGAGGCTCATGATCTCCTAGAAAGCAAGAAACCCCTCTTTCCCTTTTGGACTCTGGAGAAGCTAATCAAAGAAGCCATTGAATACCCTATCACTCATTGGCTTGAGCCAGTAGTGTCTTTGGATTGTGAAAACACAAAGGACTCTCAATTGGATATGTTGATCACCCGAAAGGCGTTTGTGTTTCATTGCTTCCTTCCCATTGCAGAAGTCCCACATCCAGACCCGAAGGTCGATCGTGATCAAATCGACTATTATTTGGAGTTCGCTCAACCTCAATATCTCACTTGGAGTGCTCAGAAAATCATCACAGTTCGGTTCCTTAAGCCTCAAGCAGCAGGGAAATATATCAACATCAAGTTCAAGGTTACCAGAGGTTCGGCTATGTCTGAGCATACCTTCTCCCTTTCTGATCTACCCAATCTCAATCCTCATGATTCGATTGCTCTGCACAACATTCTACTCTCCAACCCAGTTGAGTATGAGCCAATAATTGATCCTCTTAAAAAGATTGCTAGTCTGCTACATTCTGGAGGTAGCTAAGATGGATTAGGAGATCGCTTCGGTTCTTCGGAAGAAGCCTACCATTTTTCCTGTTGGTTCTGCAAGTGATGTCAACAAGATGAAGATGGGAAAGATTGACCCAGTGTTAAACTCTGTGATGTTCACCAAGCAGGATGGTAAGAGGTGGTTTTTCGCTCTGACTGATAAACACCTCTTTACTACTTCATTCTTGGAGTATGTTCTGGGAATTATCCACAGATTATAAAGACTTTAACTAGCTAGAATAGGGAAAGTATTGTTTCATGGGAATAATAATTATAAAGACTTTAACTAGCTAGATTTTAATCATGTTCTTTGATTTAAATGTTACTCACAACATATTGGACTTCTAATGGACCATTTCAACATGTTATTTACAAGTTATTGAAGAGATGATGTGGCTTCCACTACTTCTCTTTCTTCTCTCTTAAAATCGCCAACTAGGAGGAATATAGTTTGGGATTGCTTCTTTGACATTCTTACACCATCACCTTGTTTCTTGCAAGTACTTGATGTATTAAATAAAAGCATGGGGTTTCTTATAACTCATGAAGTATATAATAAGAGAGATAACTTTTGATAGTTACTTCTTCTTCTTCTTCCTTTTTGAGTGCAAAACCAACAACAAAAAAAGAGTCCCCTTTCCTCTCTCATTTTCAAGTTTGTTGCTATTTTGTGCTTACAGTTTGATCTCCTTTCAAGGTTTATTTTATATAAGTTTGAAGGCTTAAGATAAACTCTAATCAACTGAAGAACTAGCATTCATTAGTGGCTTGGAGACTTATTTGGGTGGATACATATAGAGAGCTCCTAGCTTGGATATTTGCCTTCTCCATCAACTACCAAGCGTCCCCTTGAGGAACCAAAGGACATCAAAGGTAGTTATTATTATAACCCCTTTATGGTGGTTGTTTTTGTTTCCAACTTTTGCAAGATGATCCTTGGTGGGATTAACTAGTTATATTGTTCAATGTTTTAAGTCTTCCATTTGCTAAATCTTGAGTTTTTGAAACCCATTTTGAATAAAATCCCAATATATATATATATATATATATATATATATATATATATATATATATATATATATATATATATATATATATATATATATATATATATATATATATATATATATATGATACATTTATTTGTTACATTTGTAGGCATACAAGTTCTAAACAATGTCATTGAAAATAATGCATTGATAAATGTAGAAAATATTATGAAAAGAAATTGTTGCAGCTTACATAGATTTCATGAAATGTCATATCTGGTTGCTGATACATTTTTACTAAATCAAAATAGCTAGCTCGGTCCAAATTCAATTAGCATATGATCAAACAAATTTGATAATAGAGTATGAAATGTTAGTGGATCAACTCACACATGAACAAAAGGACACATACAATATAATCATAATTGTTATAGAATATAATAATTGAGGAATGGTTTATATATATATATATATATATATATATATATATGGTGCAACTGGAATACATATGTTTGGATGTAACAATTACGATAACTGTCTCCAATCGATAATTACGGAAAGTGACAAACGTCGTAATATATAGCAATCTATAATAAAAATATAAAGTTTTGTATTAACATAAATAGGAAAAATCAACTAAATCATCTGTAAACCGTAAAAATAAGTGAGCAAAAAGTTATGTTACTTATAACATTTTTCAAAAGTACACGTTGTTTCGATCCCGAAAATTTTAATTTCGTAGAAATCCAACACCATATGAATTAAATATGATTTTTATAAGATATAAAGGCAATCACATACAAGGAATATGTGACATCAAAAACTACGATAATAGTGATTGAATTTTAGCTAAACTACCAAAAGGAGAATCGTAGTACTCCTCAAGATTAGAATTTAGAGAAATAGAGCACAAAAATCGGAGTCCGTACGAGAGAGGTATGATTTTTGAAAAATGATTAAATCGTATAAAATATGGAATAAAAATAAAGTCAAAATTAGTCGATACAACCTAAAGGGAAGTTGTAGTGCTTGTCGATAGCTATGTGTGGATATAAAGAACGTCGAATATAGAGTTCGTATGAGGAAGTTTCGGAATTTACAAAATCTGCATTTTGCGGGGCGCGTACAGCATGCACGACGTGTGTAAGTTTTAGAATGGCAATGTGGACCTACCAGAATCTGACACATGGCAGCAGCTGACTGAAGCGACGTAGGAAGCACGCAACGTGCACCCAAAATGCATGGGGCGCATCTAGAAAATTTTCACTATAAAAGGCGTTGCCTGCTACATTCATTTCTCACTCCTAAAAACTTATTTCTCTCTCGTTTTTATGTAAAAAATCATTCTAAAAATATAGAAAAATTCCTATTTTAATTATTATTTAATATTTTCCCTCAAACCCGGTCAATCTCGAGCCCCCGACGCCACCAGCCGTAGTCTAGGGTCTAGTGCATCATGCTACAAGGGTGAGTTTCATGGCCCCTTTTTCCAACTTTTATCAAATATAGAGGGAATACATAACTAATTATTTTATCATTATTATCATTGCGTTATAAAAGTTTATATTTAACAAATGTACTTTATATCACTATTATGTTCAAATAAAATAATAGAAATTATACTTTATTGTTATTCTACTAAACCGTTATGGTATAATATTATGTCTGGAAGATACTCTGACCAGTTTTCATGAATAATATTATACCTAGACGTTATACTGGCCAAATCTCTAAGATAACTTAGTACCAAGCTGTTATTCTGGCCAAACCTCTCGGATAACCAAATAACTAGTCGTTATACTGGACAAATCTCTTGGATAACTTAGTACCTAGCAATTATTCTGGCCAAACCTCTCGGATAACCTAAAATCTAGTCGTTATGTTATCCATTTCTCTAGAGTAATATATTACCTAGTGTCGGCCTAATCTAAAGAAATTGTGTTATATCTTTATACTAGCCACTCCTCTAGGGTAACATATTACCTATGGCTAGCCAAATCTAAAGAATCAGATAATACATAATCATTATACTAGCCCATTTCTCTAGAGTATCATAGTACCTATAGCCAATCAAAGAAATAGCATTGTATCCGATCAATACTCTCTTCGAACAGATAATGGTAATAGATTATACCGTCTCTATGACTGATTTAAACGTATAATAGTAGTATGTTAGGCCGTCTCTCAGGTTTTATAATGGCTATATCGCCACTCTGCCAATTTGGATTTGCTAAGAATATCTACTTCAAATAATAATTATAAAACCGTTAAGATTCGAATGGCATCATAAGTATACTGTTATATAGGTTAAGATTGGACGGTATATGATTAACTTATATGGACCATGGAAGTTCACTCCCAGTCACCCTACCTTATAGATAAGAATACTCACATTTCCGTAAAATAAACTCCTAAAGTATGAATACACGAATAATACCTATAAGAAATAAGAATTTCATAAGCCATAGTACCCATAAATAGTAGATTACTACTTTGAAGGAATCAAAATACTTTTACAACCTAACAAGGTTATAAAAAAAGTATTTTCAAAGTATAAAAACCTGTGAACTCACTAACATTATGTTGACATTTTCAAAACCACATGTATTCTTAGAAAACCAAGAGATGGAAGATTGCACCTCCGAAAGCATCGGTTGATCAACGAAGCTACTGAAGAGTTATTACCGTTATAGTTATGTCTACCGTCAATGCACCTTTTGTATTAGAATTTATAGTATTTTAGAACTACATTTTAATGTAATATTTTTGTCCATAATGGAATTGATATTTATGTTTTATATTGTTTTGTATTGTTTAATGTATGTTCAATATCTGTTATCCAACATTCTAATGTTGCACAGCTTGGCGTTTCCGCCACCGACCGAGGGTGTGACATTGGAGGACCTAATTTGCAAGTATGCATTCCAAAGGACATATTATTCTTATTGTTGGATCATGTGGAATAACTTCATTATTGCTTACGGGAGGGTACAATGCTTTTTCAAGATTCAGAATTCCAGTTAATGTTGACGAAGACTTAGCATGACCCATTATTATTAACAGTGACATGTGTTAATTGGTTAAGGAGACAAAATTGATTATTTGGGATGAGGCTCTGACGGTGAATAAACATTGTGTTGAAGCTTTATATCGCACCCTTTTTGACATTTTAGGAGTCCAAAAAACTTGGTTGAAGTACAAAAATTTGCATAGTGGATACTCAACATTGGTGAAGGTGTCATAGGTGAGGATAATGATAGGCAAGCAGAGGTTCGAATCCTGAAGTACATGTTGATTAAAAATGTTTGTGATCTTATTAAGTTAAGTGTTGATTTTGTGTATCTTTCTTTCTTACCATAATTACAAAGTATTGATAGTATTAACTATTTTCATCAACATGATATTTTGGCACCTTCAAATGAAGAAGTTGACAAGATAAGCAAGTATATGCTTAATCATATGCCTAGCGATTTGCAAACATATTTAAGTTCCAATAAATTATGCATTTCTATGTTATACATTTCTCTGACCAAAGTGTTGTACTCACCTGATTTTTTAAACTCCATAAAATTTTCAAGAATACCAAGTCGTGAATTAAATTTGAAAGTAGGTGCACCAGTAATGTCGTTGAACAATCTTGATCAATCTCTCAAAATATTTAATAGGACATGCATGTGTGTAATCAACCGATCAACGTGTGTGATTGAAGTAGAAATCATCTCGGGAAATAATGTTAGAGCTCAAACATTCATACACAGGATCCATTAATCCATCTAACAAACGAATGTCATTCAAACTCATTCACAAACAATTATCATTGGTGTTGTCTTAAGCAATAACAAACAATGAAAGCCAAACTCAATCACTTTCTATAGTTGGGTTATTCTTACGAAACTCATGATCACCCACGGAGAACTATATGCTACATTGTCTAGAGTAAATACCAAGGAGGATTTAAATATGGTAATCATGGATGAAAAGAGGAACATATCAAACACAACGACCAACAATGTCTATAAGGAAGTACTTCAAGGTTTAAAAACAATTAAATACTACATTTGTCATCAAGATTTGGTTGATGATGTTTGAGTGTATGTTACAATATATGGTACATAGATAGATATTTATGTTTCATACGGTTTGTAATTTCTTCATTTTAATTCAAATAATATATGTGTATGTCGTAAAACATTTTTCAAGATCAATATTATTACATTCATGTTCACACGGTCGTATGACTTAGTATGTGTGTGTGTGTGTGTGTGTGTGTGTATATATATATATATATATATATATATATATATATATTAGTGTTATAAAAATCTTGATTAGGTTCCGATTAATCTCTGATTAATAATCCCTAGGCGCTACTCGACCGATTAGAGAGCGCATAGCAATTAATCCATGCATACACAATGACTGAAACAGTAGAACCCGATGAAATTTTAACACGTTGAAAAATTTATATCTCAATAAAAACTATTTGAAGAATGATTAGAGTTATGTTTATCATATTAACCTATTTTGTTATGATATTAGTGGCATTTACGAACTTTTATATGTTATTAGTCATATTTAATTTTTTAAAATCTAACAAATTAACAATTAATGGTCCCCGATTAATCTCCGTCTAGCCGATTAATCCTCTACCCCCAGTCCACAGACTAGCTAACGTCGAACGATTTTTACAACCTTTATATATATATATATATATATATATATATATATATATATATATATATATATATATATATATATATATATATATATATATAGTGTGAGAACCAATAGAAAATACATAAACCTAAAAAAACTAGAAACTCCAAAAATAGATTTAAAAAAAAAAAAAAAAAAAAAAGAAAAAAAAAAAAAGAACTTTGAGATATCTAATCTTTTTTTTTTTTTGACTTTACAAACCTAAAAATCACAAATTTTTATTCAAAATCGCTATATATATATATATATATATATATATATATATATATATATATATATATATATATATATATATATATATATATATATATATATATATATATATATATATATATATATATAAAACTTTTTTTCAGCGGTATAAAAAGTTGTGATTTTAAGCCTTGTAATGTTAAAAAAAATCCTCTAGATATCTCAAATTATTTTTTTCTATGTATTCTATTAATTTTCTAGGTTTTAAGGATTCCAAAGGTTTATATATATATATATATATATATATATATATATATATATATATATATATATATATATATATATATATATATATATATATATATATATATATATATATATATATATAAGTGTTATAGAAATCGGCCTTGAACAGATTACGATTAGAGTGCTTGGTGGAAATTGATCAAACTCGGACTTGGTGGTTCTCGGCAGCGAATGTTTAGAAAATTCAAAATTTTAATTTTTAAATTAATAAGAAAATTTTGAATTTTCAAAATTTTAAGGTTTTAAATTTTTAAATTTTAAAATATTATACCAAAATTTTCAGAATTTTAAGATTTTAAATTTTCAAATCTTTATGTTTTTAAGTTATATTACTTTTTTTTTAAATAATTTTATTAATAGTTAAGGGTTCCCGATTAATCGTCGATTAATCCCCGTCTAGTCCGAGTAATCTATTATCACCAGTCGACTGCCGAGCTACCGTCAAACGATTTTCACAACCCTAATATATATATATATATATATATATATATATATATATATATATATATATATATATATATATATATATATATATATATATATATATATAGATTATTTTACCTTATAAAGCATATTTAGTCAAATGTTGAATTTTAAGTCGTATAAGTAAAACTGCACTATGTACAAACCTTTTATGCAATGCAGAAAAAATAAATTTGATCAGTCAACACCACCATTAATCGAAACCTTATTGATATCGCTACCACCACCTTCGTCGCCAGTTAACACAACCACCACCACTACTTTCATCCTTCTATGTTCCATATTTCTCTTTCTCGATTCTGATTTGAAGGTAACAAAAGGTTCTATCTTTCTTTCAGTCTCCATTCCGATTTGAAGGTAAGCAATTGTTCTCATATTCCCTATGTTGATTTGTTTTTTTTTGCTGGAGCATAACCCATGACCAATCCCATTGTCAATTTTTATGTAATTTTAATAAGCATTATAACACTAGAAATTGAATTTTTACTTTTCAGACTTTAATGTACACCGGATTGAACTTGTATCTGTGGGAACAAAGGACCACTTAGTTTTGGAGAACTTGAAAGCACTTGACGACTCAAGATTTGAAAAGGTATTGGAAGTTGTTCATATTGTATTTTGTATGAATCGAGTCTATAGAATGAAATCAAAGTATGAACTGAATCAAGAACACAAAACATAAATATAATATGTTTGGCTCTTTATTGTGTTCAAAGATTAAAGTGTTCAAATGTTCACCAAAGTTACTCTAACTCCTATACCCACCCCTATTTATATGAATTAACAGAAGGACACAAAAAAATACATAAGGATTTGACACTTAAGCATCGAAATCTAAACACGCCTTATGTAATACATACATTCGAATACGTGAATACAGACTTCGAAACTAGACATTACAAAAGGTAATTCGACACCTCACAACCTATTTCGAACTAAAAAATATCCCCATTTGTGAGAAATGTCGAACCTAGGTCATTAACATCTTTGTGGCTTAATGAAGTACTCTACGAATCTTCGTGTACCAAATAATCGTCTTTCGAATCTCAACCTTATCCCCTACTAAATTCCCTTTGCAATTATTAAGATGAACAAGAAGACTCGTGTATTGTGAATTTCCATACCTTTCCACTGTTGGGTTTTGAGCATTCTAACACTCCTAAGTGTACATGCAACCCTAAATACCTTGGATCTATGTTTTCTCTATTATACATGCAAACATGAACTTTCCAAGGTATTACCCTATCTAGCATATAATACTTGATACTTGGATAATCAAATGGATAGAATACATACCTTTTTTTGATGTAGCTTGTCTTCATGAAGCTTGAGTGCCTAGTGCCCCAAGTGTGACACCTCAAATGGTTCACACAACACCAAATGCACATGGAATGACTTGAGAGAAATGGAACACTCCTTGAAATCGTCTAGCCCTCATATTCACACTCTAGTGCATGATTTCTTGAGCCATGGGATTCTTTTATATGGTGGCTATTAGGGTTACACCATGTAACTCATAACTTTACCCATTCCTTATGCTCCATGGATTTTAACCTCCATGGAGTATCCATGGGTCACCCCATGGACTTAGTCCAACATAAGGAATCTTGGATCACAAGCCCACATATATAAGAATGAATGATTTTCACAATCAACCCATATATTTAATTAGTCTCCTTTTGATCACTTAATTAATTCTTGATCAATACTAATTAAATAACCTTATTAATATATTAGAACTTATAGTATATTAATAAACCTTAAGTGTTATTTCTTTCATTATAGTCTATCAAATGCATGATTCCATGCAACCAAAATGGACCATGTCGGGTCGGGTCAAGTCTTACCAATTATAGTTATGGACTTAGACATTAATCCAATAGTCTCCCACTTGGATAAGTCTAAAACTATTATTGTGTATGACTTCAAGAATCGACAGGCAATCGTAGCTCTCAAAAGCTTCTGTCGAACTCTGACCTTGTCAATGAACTCTGACCTTTGTCAATGACTTGTCCATTAGATAAGGTATCATATATTCCTACATTCTAGATATCATATGGACTGAGACATGGATTAAAATCACTCTCTCTGTCTATTTGTTGATTCCCGATTTCCGATTCATGATGACTGACTGATTGAACATATCAAATCAGTCCTGGCTTGGCCAAGAACTCACATGTATCATCATTAAATCATCGAGGGCGCACATATATCGCTTTTATCCTTAAGGTAAAAGGAATAGATAAACTTCGACTCATATGGCTTGTTCTACTACTTGTTGAATCATACACAAAGGCAAATTTTATAACATCAAGTTACCGAATGCGTTTTCGTGCAATCAATGTACAACCAACTCATAGTAACAACTCATATCTCTAGGTTTGAAGAATATAAGATATTATCGTCTCATGATCACTCGTGATAAAATCCATGAAGTGATTCCAATGAACGCGGGTCAAATCCAATACCCAAAACTAATGAGCACTCATGAGTGTTGTAGCACAACTTTGTCCACCAACTTGGACCTCTACAAGCCAACCCATGACAGTCTTGATTCATATCTACTTCCAACATATGACTGACTGTGGATGGTTTGAATAACTTTGTCATTCTGAAAGAATAACCTAGTTTATTCTGGAAGTCAAAACATGCAAAATGAAACACAAGAATAATTGAATTTAATATGGTATCAAAACCTATGAACATAAATAAAACACCTTTTATTTATCACCATATGATTACACATTATTCATTGCATACTGTTTCAGCTATCAACTTTATTCTTGAATTAAAACAATAGTTGTCCCATGCTCCGAGCATGTACACTATGTTTTTCTAAACAATAGCTTTGCCATACACCAAGTATGCACTCTATGTTTGTCTATGATCCTTACTTTGTGAAATAAACCAATTGACCAAACTTTCAATGATTCTAATTTCACACTCCCAAATTCTTATGGCAAATGCAGGAATTCCAAATTCATGTCATTTTACCGAAATCTATTAGATTCTAAACTTATATGCAATGATTCTCTTGTAATGATTATGCAGAAAGTCACAAAGACTTGACAACAAACATTACAGATCATTCCAAAGGAGATCAAATCCTTGGAAACATCCTTCTTTCATTAAGTTTTCTAATCTTACACAGATTTATTGAACAACTTCCACCAATGGGATCATTTCCACATTCTCTTTTTGACTATCACTTCTAAACAAGAGTTGCCTCTTTTCAGAATATGTCAATATGGTCCTTCCAACAATTAACACTATACTTCCAACTGTCCCTGAGCAACCAATCTTTGGTTAACCTTAGATTGTCCTCGACAATTGCTTAATCGTTTTAGTCATATCCAGTTCTAGACCTTTTCCCTTCATAATGCCCCAGGCATTTAGGAAATTTTAGAAAGGATGAATATAGCACATGTAATCGATCCTATATCCGAAGCATATGGGACACGACTCATGATGTCTCACATAAAGACTAAACCAGTCTTTTGCTATAATATTTTCATTTCTATTTGCCAAGTTCTCATCATTCAGATTATGAAAAGGGATGTCGTAATCATAATCGAATTTTAGAACGCAAATAATGAACCCATATATAGAATTTCCTTATGTTGAGCCATTCCAACATGAAATTCATATATATTCTTGACTAAATTTGATTAAAATCTCAATCTAAGCTTTTAGAATTGAAATGAAGTATAATTTCCTCTCCCTTAATTATACCAAAACAACTTTTTCAACCCCTGCAACCTCACGAATTGAAACTTTTGTTTTCTATAATTAACATTGCTAACTTGCAACACTTATCATAATTATCATGCTCCCACTAACATGATGATTATTAGCATAACACTTATGCTCCCACTAGCTTTGACATGTACTCAGAAATCAACTAGGCTTCTAGAAATCAATACTTTATTGAATTTCTTACCAAAGTTCATATTTCTGATACTAGATTGTTTTGATAAGACTTTATCAAAATCATACACCTTTCATTAGATAGCTCACAGGTGTGTCTAAACAATTTAAGAACTATGAAAAAGGATGTCGTAATCATAGTCTCAATTGTTTAGACCTTTGCCACTTCTCACAAGTCCAGCTTAGTGTGTCGGTTAACCACACACGCTCCACTAACGACTTTGAGAATGCAAATATCACAATTGCTATCTAGCTAAAATCTACTTAGTGAAAGTGTTTCCTCACCATCATTTTCATGAATTTGAGAAAAACCTTGTGACACTTAGATTTAATGGTGTATGTGTTCTTATCCATGTGAATTGTCAAAACCATAGTCACAAGACAAGGATAATGATAAATCCAAACTCATATGGACTGAACTCAATCTTAATTTCTTGCCATCTGGCAACTCAAGGGCCTGCCATTGCTTCCAAGTTGTTATGCAACCAATTGAGAACTCTAAGAACTCATATTCAAGGCCAACTTTAATTGGAATGGGCACATAATATGTCAACACGATAGGTTATAAACCTCAAGTCGTGTGCTAGTGAAGAACTTCAGGTTTTATTCTTGATTAGTTCTTGAGACTTTCAAGACCTTTAAGAATCCCACTGTCCTCTTGACATATAACACTTTCTTGTCAGATATTCAAGTGATAGTGTGGATTCTAATCATGACAAACACTTCACACAATTGGCCTTAGTTGGTCTTTGATTTATCCAAAACATCACAACTTACCAATTTCAAATGTACAAGAGTACGAAACTTTTACTCTTACATTTGACAAGTGTTTTAAACCTTCTTTAAGACATGTCACTCAAGTTACAATCTTGGAGTATGACTCTAAGAATGGTTTTGGAATGAAATATGACTCATCTTCTTGATTTAACCACTTCAACAATTCATAGCTCCTCTTCTTAGATATCAGAATGCACTTAGAGGATGAATTGCGATAAGGTCTCTTAATCATTAAGATGATCATATGACATCATACTAAAGTACTCCCCATCTTTTCAGATTTGAGAAACTTTTATCCTTCTGCCTAATTTGATTCTTCTTATTCGCTCTACCATACATTGGAACCTTTTCCAATATCTCAGAATTACACTTAAGCTTGTAAGTGTAACCATATTTACTGAGCTTTAGTAAATTATGACAAATAATCTTATCGATCTTTTGTGGTGGACTTGCCCAGTGCACAAGAATGTGTACTCGATCCCTTAGTCCTTCACTTGATTCACATAACATGTGAACAAGGGACTAGTCTTAATTTTCCAAAGATGAAAAATTCTCATTCATCATGCTATACAACTTGCATGATTCCAAGCTTCGGTCCAATTGAAACTTGGGTGATGAGGATCTTTCCTTATTTGGTAAATTTAGACACTACCACAAATGAAAGAATCAATTTCATATTTCCACTCTTGCTGTTAATGGAATCATATAATCAACAATTTTTTTCCTCAAATGCTATTGTAAGGATATTTTAAAATAAATAAAATCATCATTTTTCCTTTTATTTTAAAAACTTTGCGGAAAAACTATCTTTACAATGCAAAAGAGCATGAAAACTTTGTTGTTATCTATTCCTAAGCAATATATCATAACTCCTAAGAAGTAGCTCAAGAAACCGATCTTCAATCTACGCGATAGAAATCCATCTACGCGATCAGATTCAACATATTCTTTCTTTAAGTTTCTTCACTTTTCTTTGATTCTTAAAACATCAACATGTGACCCAGTCACATCATGTATCAAGAATCTTAGAATAGAAACTTAGCAGAGTTAGATAGTGGACTTTACCTAAAGTAGAGTCAAACTTATTGACTTTAACATCCTTAGGTAAAATTTGGCAGCTTCGCAACTAATGCCCCTTCCTTTGGCAATATAAACATATGTACCCTTTGGTAATGGTACACAAGACTATCACAGACTTAGCTTTTCTCTTTAACATTTGGTCAACCGAGTTGACTATGGCAGATGCCTTTCCTTTGGGAAGAGAATGCTTTTTCTGGATTTCCAGTGTCATCATTGTTAATGTCCATAAATTTTTAGGAAGTTGATCTTAGCATATAGATAAGATCATTAAGATTCTTGTCATAGTCTGTTTCATAAGAGTCCCAAAGGAACTCACTACATGATTTAGAAAGTGATTGAACCACCAACTTTCTCAAGACTTTGACACCCAACTCTCCCGGCTTGTCAATATGTGACTTCATCTTCAAGATGTGATCACACCTAGACCTTGCCTTGCCAATAGGGCTTGAGTGACCTTGAACTTTGTGGGTTAGGTAGAATAATTGGAGGAGGTGGAGGAAGTGAAGTTCCAAGAGATTTGGGAGGATCATAGATGTCTGAACTAGACATCTTTTGGGAGACATTCAAGATAATTGATTAAAAGTCCTTAATATAACACCCAATATGAAATATTAAGGCTGGGACCCTACAAACTATTTTATAACTCGGAAGAGGGATGTCGTAATCCAAGCTATAAAATATTTAAAGGTAGGTGAATGACGATTCACCAATTTCCACCATGAAAAACGAAATAAATTATTAGGTTTTAACTGGTTTTAGAAACTCCTAGATTCTTTTGAGATTCATTGAACTATTCAATGGCATGTTTCAATCTCGAGTGTGCCCTTCAGGTTTTGTTACTGGGATGCCGAGGATCACAAAACAAGGTGTGAAGTAACCATGCAAATATACTTGGTACCCTTAATTATTTACCCCTTAATCGATGTGTCGGTTAACCACACACGTTCCACCGATACTATGATAAATATTAAGTTACCTTTTGCCTACCTTGTTAAGTCCAGGTTAGTGTGCCGGTTAACCACACACGCTCCACTAACGGCTTAAACAAAGTGCAAAGTGTAATTTCATGGATTAGCACCTTATTCCCATTTTCCTAAGTAACTAAGATTGAGTATTAATTAGAGTTTAGTTACTTAGTATTTATCATTAATACTTTTAATGGAGGGAGAATTCTAGTCCTTGTCCTACCCGTTCGGCTAACGACCCTCCACCGGTCAAGAAAGCGGTGGGTGAGAGTCGACACCCATTAAACTGTCATTTTATAGGCAGTAACCTTATACCCCCCCCCCCCCCCCCTTATAGACCGACTTCGTGAATGAGGCCTACTAACGGTAAGACTGGCTTTACTCTTATACATATATATAAATATTATTAACTAATAATATTATAAAGTATAAGGGTTTAATTTTAACTTTTAAAATTCTAAGGGCTAACTTGGAATTAAAGTATTCAGAAGTGAAAACTTTTCAAATCCCAAAACTTGAGGACAAGTTTTGAAACTATTCAAAACTAATTAATTCCATAACTTATGTGTTTAAGGTAGTTTTAATTAAAAACTCTTCAAGTTCCATAACTTGAGGACAAGTTATGGAAGACTTTAAACTAATAAAAGAATGTAACTTTTCTGTATTTTGTAACTTATGAAATTAATTAAGGTTGCATCTTATTACTTAATGAAGTGACTCTTGAACCTCCATAACTTGTGGACAAGACTCTTCATTTTTTGTAACCATTGCCAACCTTTATGAGTTTTATGAAACTTAAATGTGACTTTTCATATAACTTGAGGACAAGTTACAAAAACACATTTTAGAATCAACTCTTAGATTAATTTCGATTGAAAACAACAATTTCACATAACTTCCTATTAATCTAAGCAACTCATAAGAACAAGATAATTCAAATCAAACTTTTTCATGTTATTAGTCTAAACCTTAAACTAATAGAAAACATGAATCTATTGACAATTATCTTTTAAATTTTATTAGCATGAACATTACCACATCAAAAACAAGTTTATAAGTCCAAAAACATCTTAGAGTAATGTTCCTAGTCCAATTCCATCCAAAACAATCGAATATATGTTGTCTGGGGGTTCAACTTGTCGAGTGCACGAACCAACTCGGCGAGTTGGATGCATTTTGTCTTGGAATCGGCGAGTCCATCAGTGGACTCGGTGAGTCTGCTGAGCAAACAGCATAAAAACTTGATTTTTCAGCTAATTTTGCAAGTATAACAAGAAAACAAGCCTAGGCTCTGATACCACTGTTGGGTTTTGAGCATTCTAACACTCCTAAGTGTACATGCAACCCTAAATACCTTGGATCTATGTTTTCTCTATTATACATGAAAATATGAACTTTCCAAGGTATTACCCTATCTAGCATACAATACTTGATACTTGGGTAATCAAATGGATAGAATACATACCTTTGTTTGATGTAGCTTGTCTTCATGAAGCTTGAGTGCCTAGTGCCCCAAGTGTGACACCTCAAATGGTTCACACAGCACCAAATGCACATGGAATGACTTGAGAGAAATGGAACACTCCTTGAAATCGTTTAGCCCTCATATTCACACTCTAGTGCACGATTTCTTGAGCCATTGGATCACAAGCCCACATATATAAGAATGAATGATTTACACAATCAACCCATATATTTAATAAGTCTGCTTTTGATCACTTAATTAATTCCAAATTAATTCTTGATCAATACTAATTAAATAACCTTATTAATATATTAGAACTTATAATATATTAATAAACCTTAAGTGTTATTTCTCTCATTATAGTCTATCCAAATGCATGATGCCATGCAACCCAAATGGACCATGCCGGGTCGGGTCATGTCTTACCAACTATAGTTATGGACTTAGACATTAACCCAACATCCACATCTTCAAGTTTAAACAAATTCTATGTAATATTTTGATTATTGTTCTTCCCAATGAACACAACACCCAAAGGCTTAACACATATCTCTTCATCTTCAAAAAAATTGAGACTTCCCTTACCCTAAAGCATTCATTGAGGTACTGTCACTATTCTACCCATTTCCAAAGCGATTTCAACATCAGTCTAGGCAAGACAATCATAATAATTGTCTATGAACACCTTGATATGTGAAAAGCCAATCAAGAAATCTTCTTTACTATTAACTTGAAGCTTTGACACGTCAACATCACTCAGTATCTTTGCAACGTTGATAAGATTATTCAGATTCATGAGAGGAGAATTTGCTACTGAGAAATTGAAAACTACATTATTAGCTCTGACAACATAGTATCAAAAGTTTTGTAGTAAGCGTTTGAACAATGTATCTTTCGAAATATTCAAAACTTTAACAATTTTCACCAAGGACCAGACTTCCTCCTCCTTCATTCCAAGAACTACATGAAATCTCAACTTTAGCCTCTTGTATTCTTCCTTGTCATCAAACTTATCCACCAAATGATATTGAGCTGAGATAAACATCATGTGATTGATGGGAAAATATTGTTGGGTTTTGAGCATTCTAACACTCCTAAGTATACATTCAACCCTAAATACCTTGGGTCTATGTTTTCTCTATTATACATGCAAATATGAATATTCCAAGGTATTACCCTATCTAGCATACAATCTTTTGATACTTGGGTACTATAACAAGTTAAAATACATACCTCTTGATGTAGCTTGACTCCATGAAGCTCGAGAGCCTAGTGCCCCAAGTGTGACACCTCAAATGGTTCACACAACATCAACAACACTTGAAATAACCATGAGAAGAGATACATGAACTCTAGAAATCGGCTTGCCCTCTTGTGTATACATTAGTCCCAATTTCACCAACCGATGGGGTCTTTATATAGTGTGGCCGCTAGGGTTACACCATGTAACTCATGACTTTACCCATTCTTTATGCTCCATGGATTTGAACCTCCATGGAGTATCCATGGGTCACCACATGGGTTAAACCCAACATAAGGAATCATGGATCATAAGCCCACATATATAAGAATGAATGATTTGCACAATCAATTCCCATATATTTTATTAGTCTCTTTTGATCACTAAATTATGTCAAAATTAATTATTGATCAATACTAATTAAATAACATGATTTCATATTAATATATTAGAACTTATAATATATTAATATGTCACAAATGTCCTCTTCTCACAAACGGTCTATCCAAATGTTCTGATGCCATGCAACCCAAATGGACCATGCCGAGTCGGGTCAAGTACATACCAATTATAGTTATGGACTTAGACACTAATCCAACAGTCTCCCACTTGGATAATTCTAAAATTATTATTGTGTATGACTTCAAAAACCAACTAGCAATCGTAGCTCTCAAAGGTCGCTGTCGAACTCTGACCTTGTCAATGAACTCTAACCTTTGTCAATGACTTGTCCATTAGATAAGGTATCATATATTCCTCTATTCTAGATATCATATGTACTGAGACATGGATTATAATCATTCTCTCTGTCAATTTGTTGTTTCCCGATTTCCGATTTATGACGACCGACTAATTGAACAAATCAAATCAGTTCTGGCTTGGCCAAGCAATTCGGGGTGTCATCACTAAATCATCAAGGGACCCACAGATATCGCTTTTATCCCGAAGGTAAAAGAATGGATAAACTTCAACTCATATGGCTTGTTCTACTACTTTTTGAATCATACACAAAGGCACGTTTTATAACATCGAGTTACCAATGCGTTTTCGTGCAATCAATGTATAACCAACTCATAGTAACAACTCATATCTCTAGGTTTGAAGAATATAAGATATTATCGTCTCATGATCACTCGTGATAAAATCCATGAAGTGATTCCAATGAGCGTAGGTTGAATCCAATACTCAGAACTTATGAGAACTCATGAGTGTTGTACCACCACTTTGTCCAACATCTTAGACCTCTCCAAGCCAACCCATGACAGTCTTGATACATATCTACTTCTAACATATGACTGACTGTGGATAGTTTGAATAACTTAGTCATTCAAGAAGAACGACCTAGTTATTCTGGAAGTCAAAACATGCAAAGCGAAACACGGGTATAATCGAATCCAATATGGTCTCAGAACTAATGAACATAAATAAAACACTTTTTATTTATCACCATATTGATTACACATTATTCATTGCATACTATTTCAAACTAACAACTTTATACTTGAATTAGAACAATTGTTGTCCCATGCTCCAAGCATGTACATTATGTTTTTTAAACACTAGTCATGCCATACACCAAGTATGCATACTAAGTTTCTCTATAATCTTTACTTTTTGAAATAGATCGATTGAACATAATTCCAATGATTCTCATTTCACACTCCCAATTCCTTACTGCAAATGCAAGAATTCCAAATCTTGTCATTTACCTAAATCTGTTAGATTCTAAACTTATATGCATTGATCCTCTTGTAATGATTATGCACAAATTCACAAAGACTTGCCAACAGATATTACAGAGTATTCCAATGGAGATCAACTCCATGGAACGAAGTCTTAAATTCGAAGTACATTCCTTTGAACATCCTTCTTGCATTAAGTTTCCTAATCTTACACAAATTTGATGAATAACTTCCACCTATAGGAATATGAATATTTTTTACTATTACTTCTGACCAAGAGTTTCCTCTTTTTAGAATATGTGAATATGGTCCTTCCAAAATTAACATTATACTTCCAACTGTCCCTGAGCAACAAATCTTTCTTTGGTAAACCTTAGATTGTCCTCGACAATTCTTAATCATTTTAGTCATCTCCAATTCTAGACCTTTTCCCTTCTTAATGCCCTAAGCATTTGGAAATTTTAGAAAGGATGAATATTATAGCACATGTAATCAATCCTATATCTGAAGCATATGGGACACGATTCATGATGTCTCACATAAAGACATGATACTAGACCAGTTCTTTTGCTACAATATTTCTATTTGCCAAGTTCTCATAATTAAGATTATGAAAAGGGATGTCGTAATCATAATCGAATTTTAGAACGCAAATAATGGACCCATATATAGAATTTCCTTATGTTGAGCCATTCCAACACAAAATTCATATATATCCTTGACTAAAGATGATTAAAACCTCAATCTAAGCTTTTAGAATTGAAATGAAGTATAACTTCCTCTCCTTTAATTATAGAAAAACAACTTCTTCCTAATTGAAACCTTTTGTTTTTTATAATTAACATTGATAACTTGCAACACTTATTATAATTATCATGCTCCCACTTACATGATGATTATTAGCAGAACACTTATGCTCCCACTAGCTTTTACATGTACTCAGAAATCAGTTGAACTTCTAGAACCTAATACTTTATTGACTCTCTAACTAAAGTTCAAATTTCTGATACGAGATTCTTTGATAAAACTTTATCAAAATCATACACATTTCTTAAGATAGAACACATGTGTGTCAAAACAATTTTAGAACTATGAAAAGGGATGTCGTAATCATAGTCTCAATTTTTTAGAACTTTGCCATTTCTCACAAGTCCATGTTAGTCTGTCGGTTAAGCACACACGCTCCAGTAACGACTTTGAGAATGCAAATATTATAACTGTTATCTACTTAAAATCTACTTAGTGAAAGTGTTTCCTCACCATCATTTTCAAGAATCGGAGACAAACCTTATGACACTTAGATTTTATGGTGTATGTGTTCTTATCCATGTGAATTTGCAAAACCATAATCACAACACAAGGATAATGACAAATCCATACTCATATGGACTGAACTCAATCTTAATTTCTTGCCACCTGGCAGCACAAGGGCCTGCCGTTGCTTCCAAGTTGTTATGTAACCAATTGAGAACTCTCAGAACTCATATGCAAAGCCAACTTTAACTAGAATGGGCACAGAAATAGTAATATGTCAACACGATAGGTTATAAACCTCATGTCATGTGCTAGTGTCAAACTACATGTTTTTATTCTTGATTAGATCTTAAAATCCTTTCAGGATCTTTAAGACTCCCACTGTCCTCTTTGATGGGTTTTATGCATAAGAAACATTCCTATGTGCTCATACAAACCCTAATGCTTGGATCTAGGTTTCACTATTGAACATGCTTTGATTCCAAGACTTACAAACCCTAATCTAGCATATAAACAACTGAAATAACATATAGAATCAGATCTAGATGTTTACCTCTTCAATGGTTGGCTTAGATCTTGTATATCTTCTTCTTTTGAGCCTAGAGTCACAAATGTAACTCCTCTAATGGTTCACAAACCCCACAAGCAAGAAGGCAATATGAGAGAGGGAGAGAGAGGCTAGAAATCGGCCTAGGGTACTCTTAGAATCAAGTGGTGGCCGAATTCATGCCCTAGGGGTCATATTTATACTTACAGGTTACTAGGGTTTCACTCTAAACCCTAATGGACAGCTTAGTCACCAAGCAGCTCATGGAACCTTCTGGAATAAGGCCCTTGGACGAAAATATGATGGATACCCATCATAATTTTTTCCCCCTTACGCCCATTAGGTTTCCTTAACCTAAAACTCAACTATCATACATTTGACAGTTTATACCCCCTTTATTCAATTAGTCTCTTTTGACCACCAAATTAATTCCTAATTAATTTATGATCAATACTAATTAAATAATTATGATTTCTCCTTTAATATATTATTCTTATAATATATCATAATACTCTCTCTTTCTCCTTAAATTACCTTGTCAAGTTGTTTTGGAGAAGGCAACCCAAAAGGACCATGCATAACCGGGTCAAGTACATACCAAATATAGTTACGGGCTTAGACACTATTCCAACAGTCTCCCACTTGGATAAGTCTAGTAACTATATCTCACATATGACTTCAGAATCCAATTAGCAATCGTAGCTCTTATACTTTGCTGTCAACTCTGATCAACTTGTCCTTTAGATAAGGGATCGTATAATCCTCTGTTCTGGATATCATGCTGGCAATGCTTATTGTCCAGCAAAAGTTCCTTGATTTCTGACTTGTTTGACATAGAATTTAGTTGAACACATCAACTTCATTCTGACCGGGCCCGGCACATAAGTCAAACCAATTCATCAAGTGGCCAATATATCACTTTTATTCTCATAGAATAAAAGGAACAGATCAACTTCGACTCATATGCATCTATTATTTACTAATGGATCATACACAATAATGTGTTTTATAACATCAAGTTACTGATGCGTTTGCACATTATCAATGTACAACCAACCAGCAAACAACAACCATATCTCTAATTTTTAAGACTATATGATGTTATCGCTTTGCGATCACTTAAGATAAAACACCACTAAGTGATATAGCAACCTCGGGTTTAATCCAATGCTCAACTCATATTCATAAGCACTCATGAACTTTGCAGCAAACCTTTGCTATGTCTAAAACCTTTTAGACAATCTACAAACAATTCATGACAGTCTTCATTCATATCTACTTCCAAAATATGACCGACTGTGGACCTTTTGAATAATCATATCATTCAGGAAGTCAAAACATGCAAAATGGAAACAATAGATAAATAACCAACACAAGATAGTAACTTTACTCATAAATAATACATTTTATTTATTCATCGAATGTCAAGTACAAACTATCTATTACACATTTCCTATCTAATCCAAACTTATATCATCCTTCAGCCCAATGCTCCTAGCGTGCTGCAAGTGTTTAACCCTACTCAGTCCCTTCGTAAGGGGATCTGCTGGGTTTTCTTCCGATGATACCCTCTTCACAACGAGGAGTCCCTCTTCTACCCGATGTCTGATGAAATGGTATTTTCTATCAATATGTCGAGATCTGCCATGATCTCTCGGTTCCTTGGTCAAGGCAACCGCTCCTTCATTATCACAGAAAATTTCCATCGGCTCCTTTATGGATGGTACAACTCCAAGGTCTCCAAGGAAGTTCTTCAACCATATAGCCTCCTTTGACGCTTCGCTCGCCGCAATATACTCTGATTCGCATGTTGAATCAGCTACGGTCTCTTGCTTGGAACTTTTCCAAGTCACTGCTCCTCCATTTAGGGTAAAGACCCAGCCTAACTGCAATCGGAAGTTATCTCGATCCGTCTGAAAACTAGTGTCACTGTACCCTCGTACCCTTAAGTCATCACTCCCACCGAGGACTAGAAACCATTCCTTGGTCCTCCGAAGGTACTTAAGAATATTCTTAACTACAATCCAATGAGCTCTACCAGGATTCCCTTGATATCTGCTGACCATGCTCAAAGCGAAGGCCACATCAGGGCGAGTACAAGTCATAGCGTACATGATAGAGCCTACTGCAGAAGCGTAAGGTACTCGACTCATATCAGCTATCTCTGTCTCTGTACTCGGGCTCTGAGTCTTACTCAGCTTGGTATTGCTTTGGATTGGCAACTCCCCTTTCTTGGAATTTTCCATACTAAAATGCTTTAGTACCTTTTCCAAGTATGTATCCTGACTGAGTCCTATTAGTCTCTTTTCCACTTTTCTTACTATTCTTATTCCCAGAATATAAGCAGCCTCTCCGAGGTCCTTCATAGCGAAACAATTCCCAAGCCAGGACTTGACTTCCTGCAAGGTTGGGACATCGTTTCCTATGAGTAGTATGTCGTCGACATACAATACGAGGAAGCTTACTATACTCCCAGTGGCTTTAACATACACACAAGATTCATCTTCGCTTCGCAGAAAGCCAAACTCTTTAACCTTCTCGTCAAAACAAAGATTCCATCTGCGAGACGCTTGTTTCAATCCATAAATGGATTTCTCAAGCTTGCATACTCTATTTGGATGCTTCGCATTGACAAAACCCTCTGGTTGATTCATGTAGACATCCTCAGCAAACTTTCCATTAAGGAAAGCGGTTTTCACGTCCATCTGCCATATTTCATAATCATGAAACACAGCTATGTCAAGCATCACCCTAATAGACTTTATCTTCGCAACCGGTGAGAAGGTCTCATCATAGTCAACTCCGGGAGTTTGAGTAAAGCCCTTCGCAACCAATCACGCTTTATAAGTATGCACTTTCCCATCCATGTCCATCTTCTTCTTGAAGATCCACTTGCACCCGACTGTCTTACGACCCGGTACATTATCAACCAAATTCCAAACTTGGTTGTCGTACATGGACTGAATCTCGCTGTCCATAGCCTCTTTCCATTTTGCAGACTCCGGGCCTGCCATGGCTTCCTTATAGCTGCTAGGTTCATCCAAATTTACTAGTGTGCTATCACTAATAAATGTATCCCCTTTAGTAGTAATATGAAAACCATAAAACTGGGGTGGCACACTAGCCCTAGTGGTACGTCAAAGAGGTAGGGACTCGTCAACAGGTTCAACAAGAGTTTTCTCCTCAAGTTGAGTGCCAGTGTCAGAGGTTCCTTCATCGCTTTGATCTTGAATCTCTTCAAGTTCAATTTTCCTCCCACTGTCTTCTTGGCCTATCAATTCCCTTTCTCGGAAAACTCCTCTTCTAGCAACGAAGACAACATTGTCACTCGGTCTATAGAAAAGGTAGCCAAAAGACTTCTGCGGATAGCCGATGAAATAACACTTCTCACTACGAGGTTCTAGTTTGCCGTGAGTCTCTCGTCTTACGAAAGCCTCGCAACCCCAGACCTTGATATGTGCCAACGAGGGAGCCTTCCCTGTCCACATCTCGTGAGGAGTCTTGGAAACCTTCTTGGTGGGAACTAAGTTAAGTATGTGGGCGGCAGTCTCTTAGGCATACCCCCAAAAAGCTATTAGTAACGAAGTCTGACTCATCATAGAACGAACCATGTCCAACAAGGTCCGATTACGTCTCTCAGCCACACCATTCAATTGTGGCGTCCTCGGAGGCGTCAATTGCAAAACGATTCCGCATTATTTTAGATAGTCGTGAAATTCAAGACTTAGGTACTCTCCTCCTCAGTCTTACCGAAGCATCTTGATTTTCCTGCCCAGCTGATTCTCCACTTCATTCTTAAACTCTTTGAACTTTTCAAAGGTTTCTGACTTTTGCTTCATTAAGTAGATATATCCATATCTGCTATAATCATCTGTAAAAGTCACGTAGAAGCGGCAAGCATCCCTTGTGGTGGATCTAAAGGGCCCGCATACATCGGTGTGTATGAGATCCAATAAACCCTCACCCCTTTCACAAGTGCCAGTAAAGGGTGACTTGGTCATCTTCCCAAGTAAACAATATTCACACGTGTCATCGTCCCTAAGGTCGAATGACTCCAACACTCCATCCTTTTGGAGTTCGGCTATGCGTTTCTTGTTGACATGGCCAAGCCGATAATGCCACAAGCATGCTTTGTCTAGACTAGTACACGAATCAATATTCAAAACATTATTTCCAAAATTATCAACAATCATCACAGATTCATAAATCCCATTACAAGGTAATGCATTGAAATAAAAGACACCATTCAAATAAACATTAATAGAACCATTACTATTATCAAAAGAATATCTGAAACCTTGTCTAAACAACCCGTGAAAAGAAATAATGTTTCTTGCCATATCCGGCGAATAACAGCAATTCTCTAAATCTATTCCTAATCCATTACTCAACACTAAAGAATAAACACCGACTTTGGTCACAGGCGACGATCTTCTGTTTCCCATAATCAGGTTCATCTTCCCATGCTCCATCTCCCTACTTCTTTTTAGGCCCTGTAAATCAGAACAAATGTGGTAACCACATCTTGTATCAAGAACCCATGAAGTAGCAAATGATGAGTTATTAGATTTAATAGAATACATAGCTACAAATGTGGGCTTGATCTTCCCATCTCTTATGTCCTGCAGATATTGAGGGCAGCTTCGCTTCCAGTGGCCCTTTTGGTGGCAATAGAAGCACTCTGCTTCTTTAGGATCGGAAGAGGGTTTAACGGAGCCAGCTTTGGTCCCACTTGAGGACGAACCATCACGGGGTTTCCCCTTATGGTGGCTCTTACATGGAGCCTTCCTCTTTTTGCCCTTTCCTTGACCTATTGCCATCACAGGAGCGGCCACAGCAGGGGACGGTGCAACAGATTTGTCTTTGAGGTTGCTCTCAGCAGTCCTCAAGTGCCCTTGGAGCTTGCTCAAGGAGACCTCCTCTTTGTTCATATGGTAGGTCATCCTGAACTGATTGTAGTAGGAGGGCAAGGAGTGGAGGATTATGTTGATGGCCAAATCCTCATCAAACTTAACATTAAGTTTGAGAAGACGATCAACATACCTATGCATTCTTTGCAAATGAGAGGTTAGGGATTCTCCACTCCCCATCTTAGCGGTGATCATGTTAGTAATGATCTCATAGCGCTCTTGCCTCGCGCTCTGGTGATAACTGTCCAGCAAATCCTGATGCATTTCATATGGATACATGTCCTCATAGGACTTTTGGAGTTCGAGGTTCATGGTGGCCAGCATGATGCAGTGAACTTTCGTGGCATCACGCTCGTGGGCCTCAAAGGCGGCCAATTCCTCAGGAGTAGCAATATCTGGGACGATCTTCTCAAGCTTTTCATCGATGACATATTCTTTGTCCTCGTAGTGTGTGATAATGCGGATATACCTCATCCACTCGTTGAAGTTTGAACCATCAAATGTCACTTTCTGACACAAGTTCATCTACGAGAATGACCCAGAAGCGTTGTTGTTGTTGTTTGCAGACATCTGAAAAAGAAAAGGAACAAAGTTTGATTAGAAATTAATCCCTAATTAAACACCCAAATGAGAAATTAGGGCTAGGATCCAACAACATTATTTACAACTTAGAAAAGGATGTCGTACTCTAAAAGTAAATAATTTGAAGGTAAGTGAATGACGATTCACTAATTCTCACCATGAAAAACGAAAAAGCAATTTAGGTTTTAAATGTATTGAAAACTCCTAGATCTTTGAGATTCATTGAACTTTTCAATGGCATGTTTAAATCTCGATATGCATTTCAAATTTGCGACTGGGATGCCGAGGATCGCAAACAAATTTGTGAATAACCATGCGAATCAACATGGCGCACTCAATGTCTCTATCCCCTAATCAACGTGCCGATAAACCACACACGCTCCATTGATCTATGACAAACATCGAGTCACCCTTCGCTACCAATGTCATCCCCAAATTGATGTGTCGGTTAACCACACGCGCTCCATCAACATTTGACAAGGGTACGAAGTGCAATTCCATGGATTAGCATCATTTTCACATTTTACCCTAAAGTAACTAGGAATGGGAATTTGTAAAACATGTAGTTACTTTATGTTCAACATTATACTTTTAATGAGGAGAGGGTTGCCCTATCCTACCCATTCGGCTAACGACCTTCCACCAGTCAAGCAAGCGGTAGGTGTGAGTTTACACCCATTAAGCGCCATTTTATAGGCAGCAACCTTATACCCACCTTATAGACCGGCTTCGTGAATGAGGCCTACTAACGGTAAGACTAGCATTCAAAGTTATACATATATATATATATATATATATATATATATATATATATGTATATATATATACATATATATATATATATATATATATATATATATATTAATTAATCTTGTAATAATATATAATAGTATAGGGTTGAATTTTAAACTTGTAAAATTCTAAGGGTTTGAAATTTAAATTATTCAAAATTAAACTTTTAATTACAAAATTCAAATTTCAAAACTTGAGGGCAAGTTTTGAACTTTTCAAAACATAAGGGATCAAATAACAAATAATTCAAATAAGCCAATTAAGTTCATAATTATCTATATTTGACCTAATCTTAATTTTAGTCATTAGATAATTACCAAATAAGTTTTAAATAATCCATATTTATCACATAAATAACAAATATTCAAAAGGATTTGAAATTATCTATTCTTTTGGCAAGGATAAACACTTAATATAGATAAAATTCGGATTTTAACTTTATAAAACAAATTAAGCATCAAGTCCAAGTCAAAACAGCAACCAAAACCCGAAAAACCCTAATTCTGACGAACTGACTCGCCGAGTCAGGCCTGGACTCGCCGAGTAGGGGCCAACTCGCCGAGTCCAGGTACTGACTCGCTGAGTTGAGTCGGGCAGGGACCAAAAATCGTTTTATTCAGCAATTAAAGCAGTTAAGCATCACATACAACTGAAACCAATCAAAGCTCTGATACCACTGATGGGTTTTATGCATAAGAAACATTCCTATGTGCTCATACAAACCCTAATGCTTGGATCTAGGTTTCACTATTAAACATGCTTTGATTCCAAGACTTACAAACCCTAATCTAGCATATAAACAACTGAAATAACATATGGAATCAGATCTAGATGTTTACCTCTTCAATGGTTGGCTTAGATCTTGTATATCTTCTTCTTTTGAGCCTAGAGTCACAAATGCAACTCCTCTAATGGTTCACAAACCCCACAAGCAAGAAGGAAATATGAGAGAGGGAGAGAGAGGATAGAATTCGGCCCAGGGTACTCTTAGAATCAAGTGGTGGCCGAATTCATGCCCTAGGGGTCATATTTATACTTACAGGTTACTAGGGTTTCACTCTAAACCCTAATGGACAGCTTAGCCACCAAGCAGCCCATGGAACCTTCTGGAATAAGGCCCTTGGACGAAAATATGATGGATACCCATCATAATTTCGTTCCCCCTTAAGCCCATTAGGTTTCCTTAACCTAAAACTAACCTATCATACATTTGACAGTTTATACCCCCTTTATTCAATTAGTCTCTTTTGACCACCAAATTAATTCCTAATTAATTTATGATCAATACTAATTAAATAATTATGATTTCTCCTTTAATATATTATTCTTATAATATATCATAATACTCTCTCTTTCTCCTTAAATTACCTTGTCAAGTTGTTTTGGAGAAGGCAACCCAAAAGGACCATGCATAACCGGGTCAAGTACATACCAAATACAGTTACGGGCTTAGACACTATTCCAACACTCTTGACATATAAGACTCACTTGTCAAATACTCAAGACATAGTGTGGATTCTTTATCAAAACACTTCAACCAATTGGCCTTAGCTGGTCTTTGTTTTATCCAAAACATCACAACTTACCCATTTCAAATGTACAAGAGTAGGACACTTTTACTCTTACATTTGACAAGTGTTAATAATCCTTCATTAAGATGTGTCACTCAAATTGAATCTTGGAGGGTAACTCTAAGACTTGTTTTGGAATGAGGTATGACTCATCTTCTTGATTTAACCATTTCAGCAACTCTTGATTCCTCTTCTTAGCCATAGGAATGCACTAAGATGTCCTTAGAGAGCCTATTGTGATATGGTATCTTAATCATTAAGATGATCACAAACACATGTTATTAAAGTACTCTCCCATCTTTTCAGATTTCAGAAACTTTTATCTTTCTTCCTAATTTGATTTTTCTCATTCGTTCTGTCATACATCGAAACTTTTCAGTGTTTCAGAATTATACTTAAACAGGTAAGTATAACCATATTTACTAAACTATAGTAAGTCATAACGAACAGTCTTATAGATCTTTTGTGGTGCACTTGATCAGTGCACAAGAATGTGTACTCGATCCCTTATTCCTTCACCTGACTCACATATACATGTGAATAAGGAATTAGTCTTAATTTTCCAAATATGAAAATTCTCATTCATCATACTATACAACTTGCATGATTCCAAGTTTCTATCCAACTGAAACTTGGGTGATGAGAATCTTTCCTTGTTTGGTAAATTTAGACACTACCACAAATGAAAGAATGAAATTCATATTTCCACTCTTGCTATTAATGGAATCAAATAAACAACAATTTTCCACAAATGCCATTGTAAGGATATTTTGAAATAAATAAAAGTAAAAACCCCTTTTATTTTAAACTTTGCGGAAAAACTTATCCTTGCAGTGCAAAAGCATATGAAAAACTTGTTATCTATTACTAAGCAATATATCATAACTCCTAAGCAACAGCTCAAAATTCTAATCACCGAACCATGCGATCGAAAACCATTTTTGCGATCAGAATTAGCATATACTTCCTTTAAGTTTCTTCACTTTTTCTTTGATTCTTAAAACATCAACATGTGACCCAGTAGTATCATGTAATAAGAATCTCATAATAGAAACATAACAGAGTTAGATAGTGGACTTTACCTAAAGTAGAGTCAAACTTCTTGACTTGATCAACCCTATGATCTTTCTGGTAAATAGGCAGCTTCGCAATCAATGCCCCTTCCTTTGGCAAGAGAAACATATGGACTCTTTACGAGTGGTACATAGGACTATCGCAGACTTAGCCTTTCTATTTACTATTTGGTCAACCACGTTGACTATAGTCAATCCCTTCCTTTGGAAGAGAAGGCTTTTCTAGATATCCAATGTTACCATTTTCGATGTCCATGGAAGTCTAGGAAGTTGATCATCTTAATAAAATTTGCTCTACCAGTCCTCCAAATCATTGCTGATTCAGTAGCACCAAGCAAATAGATAAGATCGTTAAGGGTCATGTCATAGTCTGTTTCATAGTAGTCCCAAGGAACTCGATATGTGACTTAGAAAGTGATTGAACATCCAACTTTCTTAAGACTTTGACATCCAACTCTCCCGACTTGACAATATATGCCTTCCTCTCCAAGATGCGATCACACATAGACCTTGCGTACCAATAGAGCTTGAGTGACCTTCAACTTGTGGGTTAGGGAGAATAATTGGAGGAGGTGGAGGAAGTGAAGTTTAAGAGATTTGGGAAGATCATAGATGTCTGAACTTGACATCTTTTGGGAGAATTTCAAGATAGTTGATCTAAAGTCCTTAATATAACACCCAATATGAAATATTAAGGCTAGGACCCAACACAATACTTTTATAACTTGGAAGAGGGATCTCGTAATCCAAACTATAAAATATTTGAAGGTAGGCGAATGATGATTCACCAATTTCCACCATGAAAACGAAACAATTTAATTAGGTTTTACTTGGATACGAAACTCCTAGATCTTTTGAGAATCATTGTACTGTTCAATGGCATGTTTCAATCTCAATTGTGCCCTCTCAAATTTTATGACTGGGATGTTGAGGATCACAAAACAAGGTGTGAATAACCATGCAAATATACTTGGTACCCTTAATAATTTACCCCTTAATCGATGTATCGGTTAACCACACGCGCTCCACCGATACTACGATAAACATTAAGTTACCCTTTGTCTACCTTGTTAAATCCAAGTTAGTGTGCCGGTTACCCACACGCGCTCCACTAACCGACTTAAGCAAAGTGCAAAGTGTAATTTCATGCGTTAGCACCAAATTCACATTTTACTAAGTAACTAAGATTGGGAATTTATAAAAGTTTAGTTACTTAGTATTTATCATCAATACTTTTAATGAAGAGAAAAATGTAGTCCCTGTCCTACCCATTCGGCAAACGACCCTCCACCAGTCAAGGAAGCGGTGGGTGAGAGTGGACACCCATTAAACTGCCATTTTATAAGCAGTAACCTTATACCCCCCTTATAGACCGGCTTCGTGAATGAAGTCTACTAACGGTAAGACTGACTTGCTCTTATATATATATATATATATATATATATATATATATATATATATATATATATATATATATATATATATATATATATATATATATATATATATATATAATTAACTTATAATACTATAAAGTATAAGGGTTGAATTTTAACTTTTAAAATTCTAAGGGCTTAAATTGGAATTAAAGTATTCATAAGGGAAAACTTTACAAATTCCAAAACTTGAGGGCAAGTTTTGAAACTATTCAAAACTATTCAATTCCATAACTTATGTGTTTAAAGTAGTTTTAATTCAGAAAACTCTTCAAGTTCCATAACTTGAGGACAAGTTATGGAAGACTTTAAACTATAAAAAGAATATGATTTTTCTTTATTCATAACCTATGGAAATATTTATGAGTTTTATGAATCTTAAATGTTACATTTCATATAACTTGAGGACAAGTTACAAAAACAGATTTTAGAACCAACTCTTAGATTAATTTGGATTGAAAACAACAATTTCACATAACTTTTCTATTAATCTAAGCAACTCATAAGAACAAGATAATTCAATCAAACTTTTTCATGTAATTAGCCTAACCATTAAATTAATAGAAAAACATGAATCTATTGACAATTATCTTTGAAATTGGATTAACATGAACATTACCACACCAAAAACAGGTTTATAAGTTGAAAACAGCTTAGGGTAATGTTCCTAGTCCAATTCCAGCCAAAACAGTCGAAGATTTGATGTCTGGGGGTCTAACTCGTCGAGTGCATGAACCAACTCGATGAGTTGGATGAATTTAGCCTTGGACTCGTCGAGTCCCTTCATGGAATCGGCTAGTCTGCTGAGCAGACAGCAACAAACTTCGATTTTTCAGCCAATTTTGCAAGTATAAAAGGAAAACAAGCCTAGTCTCTAATACCATTGTTGGGTTTTGAGCATTCTAACACTCCTAAGTGTAAATGCAACCCTAAATACCTTGGATCTATGTTTTCTCTATTATACATGCAAATATGAATATTCTAAGGTATTACCCTATCTAGAATACAATCTTTTGATACTTGGGTAATATAAAAAGTTAGAATACATACCTCTTGATGTAGCTTGACTTCATGAAGCTCGAGAGCCTAGTGCCCCAAGTGTGACACCTCAAATGGTTCACACAAAATCGTCAACACTTGGAATAACCGTGAGAAGAGATACATGAACTCTAGAAATCGGCTTGCCCTCTTATGTATACACTAGTCCCAATTTCACCAACCAATGGGGTCTTTATATAGTGTGGCTATTATGGTTACACCATATAACTCACGAATTTACCCATTCCTTATGCTCCATGGGTTTTAACCTCCACGGAGTATCCATGGCTCACCACATGGGTTAAACCCAACATAAGGAATCATGGATCATAAGCCCACATATATAAGAATGAATGATTTACACAATCAATCCCCACATATTTAATTAGTCTCCTTTGATCACTAAATTAAGTCCAAATTAAATCTTGATCAATACTAAATAAATAACATGATTTCATATTAATATATTAGAACTTATAATTTATTAATTCGTCACAAATGTCGTCTTCTCAAAAACGGTCTATCCAAATGTTCCGATGACATGCAACCCAAATGGACAATCCCGAGTCGGGTCAAGTAGATACCAATTATAGTTATGGACTTAGACACTAATCCAACAAATACAACTGATTGAAATCATTATTTTATCAATATTTTCAATCTCAAAGCTCTTCTTCAGAACCTTCTCAAAATCATACATCTCTCTAGAGGAAACAATTTGTTTGATTGTTTCGTAACAAAATTGTTTGTCTGGATCACCTTTACCAAGACCTGGTGGATCACCTTGCCTTTGTCTCAAAATGTTATTAAATTTGCTCTGTCTTTTGATTTCTTTTTCAATGTTCTTCCTTTTCTCCTCCTCTGAAATTTCCTTCACAATTCCCTTTCCTCTATCACCTTTAACTTGTTTCGAAGGTGGTGGCGTTGAACTCGAACCCCCAACAGTAGCACCTATGACTATGCCTTTGGGCAATGGTCTTGAACTCACTGTGGTTGAAGTTGTTGACATAGAAGTAGGAAGTGATGTTGGAATTTGAATGCTTCTCACTTTCCTAACAATCTTTCCTTGATCAGGATCCTTCGATGTGCCAACCCCCTTATCTCCCCCTTGCACCATTGTTTTGACAGGTAGGGCATCCGTTGGCATCAAATTAACAAGTTTTAGGAGACGAGCAATTCCAGCTTTAAAATTGGATTTGAACGAAGAAAATATCTAGGATAAAGACTCCTGAGAAACAGAAGATTTATGAGAATTATTCATCTTCGAAATTGACTCCTTCAATCTCCCAAAAATTCTTCCATCATTCTAAACACCTATGAATCCTTGGTTGAGGATGAAGTATAATTTTCGACAAGGTTCCTGATAGCCTCAACAATAACATCGATTTTTCCATGAAGAGACGAATAAATGTCTTCAAGCTTAGCCACCTCCTTCGACATTTCAGACTTGAGGGACTCCACCTTCAGATTAACAGACTCTTGTACTTTCTTGACCTCTAAAACAAAAAGTATATGTCATTCTTTAGTGACTGCACAAGTTTCTTTAATTTCAAACTAAAACTACTCAACATGACATTTCAAACGTTCTTCATGCTTCGTTTTGATTTGATCCATTGCTTGATTCAATCGATTCTCTTGGGATTTGAGCAACAAATCAACCTCAATCCCAGATACAATGTTTCGACCCCTAATATCAGCCTGAATCTTGAGCTTCAAAATTCGTCACCCCATCACCCTTTTTGACATTTGTGTCCATATTAGATACGTTCACAGGGATTCCTGAGGTTTGAACCACTTCCGAAACAAATTCAGCCATCCAAACCTCTGGTGGTATGACTATTGTCTTCTCAAGGATGGAAGAAATGAAAGGATCACCCAAATTGGTGGTTGTGTGTTTATTAGATACTTTGATAGAGCCACCAAGACTTCTAGTCTCTTCGACAGTCGACATGACTGGAGAGTACCTTTGAGATGATGTGAAGCCAATATCAACAGTACGAAGAGGAGAACGATCACTTACACTCTCGAAATTAGTTTCGTGAACAACCTCATCTAGAGGATCTTCCAATTACTTCTTCTTCTTCTTGATCTTCTTTACCATGGCATGTGCTCTTTAGTTCTTTAAAGCGGGAGAAATAGGAGTAGGAATTTCACGAATGGTCACACCCTTTCTATTGAGATGTGGTTTGTGAATCTTCTTGATTTTTGAAACAGAACCCTCCTTTGGTGAAGAGAGAGGCTCCTCGGGAACTTCTTCCATAGTGGGTATTTCTGATGAGTGACAAGGTATGTGTGTTGGCTTCTTGGTTCGTTTAAGAATGCATGTTTTCGAAGAAACCACTTCCTTTTGAGTTTCATGACCAACAGGATCTTGAACAAGTTTCAAAACCTCCTTTGCAATTGGTGCAGGAGCACTTAGGTTGTTCAGACTTTTTCGATTTCTTTGAAGTTTTACCAGCCTATGAAGATCCTTCTGCCCCTTTAGGTAATAAATCCCCGACTTGTTCATTAGGTTTGATTGTTGCCAAATAAGCAACATGAACTAGACAAGCCAGATCCACCGTTCACAACGTAGCATCAGGGATTCAAGCCACTATAGGAAACTCAACTTGATCATCTTTAGTTGTTTAGATGCTGATAGATTGTAAATTTTGCCTTCGGATCATCAGATGAAACCAATACGCCTTCTTTTGTATACACTTCTTGCAGATTTAATCTCCAATATCGCGCACAGGAAACACCATTCGAAACATTAGTATGAGAAATACGTATTCCAAACTCTTCCCACAAATTTGTAACATAATCTACGTTAATATCATAATATAAGCCAATAATCAAGGCATATTTCTCCAATTTGGCTTTTTCAAGACCAACAGTTCAACCTGTAAGACAACGCAAAAAACCCCCAAACAAAAAGTTCCAGATACAAAGTAGAGCAGACTTGCGAAACTGACTTATTCCTATGAGTGGGGGTTGATGACCCATTTCATTGAACATATGAACCACCTGTTCATTGGTAACCTCGTAAAATGGACTAGTATTGGGAAGCTTCAAGATTTGTGCAAACTTCCTCTCTGTGACTTTGTACTTCTTGTTGTTTTTTAATTGACACGTCACCACCTTGGAAGTTTTGTTAAATACCGTTGTAGAACAAACCAATGATAAACAAGTCATAGGGACAGGGACAAAAGCAGACATCACAATTGAAAGAACTGGGTGATTAAGGGCAAAAATCATCATCTTTAGTTCTTCAGGATACTTCGATACATCAAGTTGAATGCGGTAGTTGGAACTCTGAATCCTCAATAGGGGTTAAGATGCGGCTTCATCAGTAGTGTTTGATGGATCAACATGACGAGCTACTGCCGCCATTGTTAGGGTTTTGGAGAATTGTGTGAAGAGATAAGTATAACAAGGAAAGATTTTGGAGAAAAATTCAACCAGGATGCGTAAAGTTTTGATTTGTGACCCCCAAATGCCTTTTATACGTAGTGCACAATTTGAATTTCAAACGGCCATCAATGAAATTCCGCCACATGTATTCTTGGAAAGTGGACCAGTTGTCGTAAAAGTTGCTACGTTTGAAAAGTAATGAGCACCTTTTCCTGGAAAACCTTGAAGTAACCAAATTGTCTTATCCATCAAACTGTTCGTTTGCCCTAAGAGGATAAGAACCATCACTTTGAACTTCGTTATGATACCAAAAGCATTCGGCATCAAGAAAACATTTTTGTCCTTCGTTTAGAGGTTGGGCTCGTTCTCTTTTGGGATAAGAAGCAAAATCATAGCCAAACTTGCAAAATCTAGGTTTGAGTTGGTACTACCCAAAACCTCGAGGATTTCAGTGCAAATGTGTGCCAAAGATATAGTGGGAATCAAAAGAAAAAATGTGCAAATAGTGACATCAAATAAATATTCGATGTAAAGAAAATGGATCCCATGTAAAGATCGCTTCATTCGACATCAAGAAAGATATCGAACTGTTTATGTTGTATCCCATGAATTACAATTGAAAACTCGTGAATGTGTTTTGAAGGGCTTCGTTTATGTACGCTTCAAAGGTAGGCTAAATTTTGTTCATAACCACAACTTAACATAAGTGTGAGTTAAATGATCAAAATTACCTAAATGACCAGCGTAGTCAGGGACAAGTTTAGGTAGGATGAATTATAAACTGACTAGGATGCAAACAGATATCCAGACGGAAATCATATTCCAAAAAAAATTATGGATCTTGTGGGGAAAAAATGTCTTGGGAAAAGAACATTTTGTCAAGACCTCTCATAATGAAGGAATACGATTTTGAATATCGAAATAAGGTACAAAAAATGTTTCATGAAAATCTTGAACATTAGTTCACTGTTAATGCCCTTATAAGTTAGGAACTTTGGGTTTCACCATCATCGCGGCCTCATGAATCAGGATCACGAACATAGACTTTAGCAATATCTACATTCTGATTGGTGTAAATCAAACATGTTGACGATACACAACTGAAGTGTGTCAATCGTGAACAACAAATTTGGTGAAAAAGATTGGTGAAGAAACATTGTGTACCTCTGCGAATAATATGGACTTAGCAGAAATCTCATAACTCAAAAATGAGAAGAGAAAGGTAGCTTGTCGACTAATGCAAATATAGCCTGATTTGGGAAGGAACCCTCGTAATGAGTGATCCAGTAAGGCTTCGAAACACACTGAGTCTATGAGGCTTAGGCTTACATACAACAACATGCTTCTAGGGACACTTAACTGGTACATAGATTCAAATGTGTACCTGACCCTTTATCATGAAGCAATGTCCACCAATATGTGACAATCAAGATATGCACTGAAAAAAATATTAAACACACAAAACAACAATGAAAATATTTTTGGATTTTATTTTTGAATTTGGGAAAACAAAAATAAGAAAATCTTTTTGGAATTTTTTATGTTAAAATTGAAAGACAAAATAAAGAAAATCATTTTGGAGTTTTTGAATTTTTTAACTGTAAAAAAAATATTAAAATATTTTTCATATTTTTGGTTTTAGAAAGCAATATGAAAAACAATTAAATATTACCACACATTCGAAGTAAGAAGTATCGACTTCCATATAATGGACTTCGAATTAATAACATTTCTCAAACAATGAAGTATGAACTTAACCATTCAGAGGTATTTCGAAAACCAAGTGGGTCGAATGTTGAATAGTGAACAGTAACTTCTAAATCGATCAATAGTAGTTTGACTTCTTAATGTTTTAGGAGGATGAAAAGCTTGGAACAACATTTGCATCGAGCATTCCTAAACTAGACAAGATCCTTTGAAAAGATTTATCATCCAAAGGCTTGGTAAAAATGTCAGCAAGTTGATCCGTTGTCTTTACAAAATGAACCTCGATATTACCATCCTCGACATGATCCTTGATGAAATGATATCGATGTGCAATGTGTTTTGTCTTCGAATGTTGCACCGGATTATGACAGATGTGAATTGCAGTTTGTGAATCACAATACAAAGGTATCTTTTTCATGTTGATTGCGTAATCACGAAGTTGACTTTGTATCCATATGACTTGAGAAGTGCAAGTTGCGGCAGCAACATATTCTACTTCTACTGTGGAAATTGAAACACAGGTGTGTTTCTCCGACTGCCAGCTAACAAGCTTCTGGTACAAAGATGACATCCACCAGAAGTGCTTTTTCTGTCGAGTTGACACCGACCAAGATCTGCATCTGAAAAAGCCTGAATGAAGAAACCATTCTTTGAAGGGTACCATAATCCCAATGATATAGTTCCTTTGAGATAATGAAAGATATTCTTTACAACTATTATATGGGGTTCTCTTGAATTCGATTCATATCTGACACAATTGCAAACAGAAAACATAATATCAGGTCTACTAGCAGTTAAGTATAGTAAAGAACCAATCATGCTCCTGTACAATGTAAGATCAACAACAGGCTTGTCCAACAAAGTTCCAAAGTGTGTGCCAGCTGCCATTGGTACTTTCAAGTTAGAACTTGTTGGGTCGTGTTTTGTGTTATGTATTGCGTCTATTGGGCTCGTTAGCCAGTCCATTATGTATCTCCGGTATGGGCCTGTCCATCCGTGAGTTTAGTAGGGTTTAGTTTATATATAGGTGCTTGCATGCTCCTAGAAGGCAACGATAGGATAGAACGATCAGAGAGTTATTATTCAGCAAGTTTATTGTTATCGTTCTTGTAACCCTAGAATCCTCTACAGTGGAAGTTCTTAGTCGAGCTCTGCTGAGGATTGTTTGATCTAATCATTCGACACATCTTGATTTATACTTGTGTTATTTACTATTTTTACTTCATCGCATTACCTGTTAAGAAGATCTAATCAATCATCAAGTTAATTAATAACTTATCATTTGGTATCAGAGCAGGAGGCTGTGTAATTCATACACATCTTTTTTGTGAAAAAGGTTGCGGCTAGGGTTAATCCGCATTAACTAATATTTATTGAGCCGTCATCCCATAATTGACGTAACTCAGCATTTATTTGTTTTTCCCTAATCTTATATATTACAAGTCTGATCTTTCAAATAGGTTATACGATCAAGCATGTACGAGTCACAATCAAATCCAATAAACATCTCAAACAGCATTGGATCAACGACGAAGATTCCCATCCTTTACACCCAGGATTATGAAGTCTGGGCACATCACTTTGAAGATTATGTCATTGGATCTGAAGACAATGGATATCTTATTTGGGAAGCAATCGTGTTTGGACCATTCGCTCATTCAGCATCGTCTAAAATCATTAAAACTCAGAAAGAGTATAATGATCTGTTGAAGGACGTAAAAGATATTGCTCAAGACGAAAAGGATAAGTTTCAGTGCAATATTAAAGCATTGAGACTAATCAGATTCGCTCTTCAATCGGATACTTTCAGGCTAGTAAGTTCATGCAGCACTGCCATAGAAATATGGGATAGGCTGCGAGAGTTATATTCCACAGACGAAGATCTGGAGCATTCCATTCAGACCTTACTTTTATCTGAGTTTGGCGAATTTAAGTAGAATCCCAAGGAAACTGTTACTTAGACATTCGATCGTTTCAATCATCTTCTCAGTAAGATGATTAAACACGATATTGAAAGGAAGTTGATTGAACAAAAAGTTACGTTTTTGAATGGTCTTAGATCTGAGTGGAGAGCGGTTGTGTCCACTGTTAAAGCTCATGAGCAATTCAAATCATATTCATTGGCTAAACTGGTAGGGATTTTGAAATCCCAAGAAAAGATTGTCTTGCAGGAGAAAAATGTGGTTTCAAGATTGGGTTCCTTGGCCCTTCTATCTAAAAGAAAAAGTGTGGTAGAAGATGAAGATCTTAACTTAGAAGACTATAACCTTACCTCTGAAGATTATGCAATGATGGTGTCAAATCCAAAGAGGTTTATTAAGAAAAGGTTTCCTACCAATAAGAACAGAAATTGGCAGGGAAGCTATAGTTCTGAAAAAGTGAGGGAGGAACCAAAGGCAGAAGAACCAAAGAAAGAGCCAAAAGCTGAAGGAGATTCAGGTGTGAACTGCTACTACTGTGGAGGAAAGAACCACTATGCCAAAGACTGTGTCCTAAAGAAAATGGCAGAAAAGGATGAAGAAAATGATGAAGAAGCTGTGTTGATGAAAAAGCTGGAAGAGATCAAGAGAAAGAAAACTACTGCTAACCCTTCTATGAATGCTTTAATTGTGCAGGGTTCGGTAGCAGATGATGAGTTCGGTGGCGTGGAGGTCTGGTCAACCGACTCTGAGGATGACGAAGTCAGAAAGCCATCTCATGGAAAGGCTTACGTTGCGAAAGGTGAAGGAAGCGGTGGAAAGTGTTTGATGGTGTCGGATGTATCTCAAATGAGAGGATACAACACAGACGGTGGGAATGAAGACACGAAGGAGTGAGAGGACTTGTGCTTCACAGCAAAACCTCTCAGCGTGCAGTTTAATGAGCTTGATGAATTAATCAAGAAGGTACAATCCATTTTTGTCTCATTCATAGTCCCACAAAATTCATATGAAAAAGAATTACAAAATGTAAATTCAAGAATCTCTCATCTAGACAGCAGTTTAACTCAAACACGGGTCACCAGTTCTAACCTAACTGACCAAATAAGTAGGGTGTCTTCAAAGAGTGAGGAACGGAGGATGTGGATAGAGCTGAAGGAGTCGGAGTTGATCAAATCCAAAGACGAAAAATTTATTTACAAAGAGACAATTTAAAACTTTTGAAACAAAGAAATGTATTTTGTTTGATTGCTAAGCGTCTTTATTCTAACATCACTCAACTTCATCTTAACTGTGAAATAGGACAGAAAATTCATCGCATGATTTTGCCCTTCCTTGAGTTTAAGGAAGATGAAATTGACGCTGAAGCATATAATTGCGAAAGTGTAGTTTCGTCTGAGGATGTAAATCCGACTTATATGTATGGTCTAGACAGAATCGAATCTTTCATAAAGTCCAAGGACCATAAGGACATGCTGAAAAATCTTTTGGATGAAAATGATAAACTGAAACTAAGAACCGAAACCATACAAAAGTTTGACTCATTGAATGCCAAATTGAGCTCAGAAAATAAAATTGATGTTGAAAATGCATCTGAGCTTAATGAGGATGATGATATGAGTGAAATTTCTATAGAGGATGAAGTTGATTGTTCTGAGTTTGTCAAGAGCGAACCCAAAAACCACAAAAATCTTATTTCAGAAAATTCTGTGGAGTTTGCTCGTCTGTCCCAACAAAAGTCCCCGATCCTTGAAGAAAAAGTTGTTGTATACCAAAAGGTAAGGACGACTCCAAATCAGGTGTATAAGGTCACAGGAGTTACTGAACATCAGACAGCCGAACTCACGGCCATTGTAAATGAAGATAATGTTGATGGTTGTGATGACTTCTTCTGGTCCGCCCCTATCGATAATGCTGACGAAACCGTTGGTCTGTTGGAGCTAACGTCTTGGAAAACCAAAGGCAGATATGTGCCAGAGCCACTAAACAAGCCTGACAACTTCGACATGCCAAGTACTAGTGGTACAAAAGAAGTTCCTGAAGAAAAAGGAGTTCCTGCAGAAGAAGTCACTCCTTCAAGCGAAACATCATCAGTTCAAAGTGAACCGGCTGAAAAGAAGCAAAAGCAAAAAGCCAATATCCATCGACAGCCAAAGCAAGTGAAGGATCAGAAGCAGCAAAGGAATCAGAGATACAAGAAAAATCTCTCTGATCGAAAACATTTTTGGCGATCTCAAAACGCCCATTTCTCTTATCATGACAGAAATTCAAAGTCAGAGAAAAGTGTTGTTAGGCAGCAAGAAAGTAATAATAACCGAAAGGAAAGGTTCGGTTCTGAGGATCATAACAACCGAAGGGAAAGGTTCGGTTCAGAGAACACTAGCTACCGAAAGCATAAGTTCGGTTCCAAGAGCAAAAGCGACCAAAGTTCGAGATTCGGTCCCACAAATGACCAAAAACAAAAGTGTTACTCAGGACCTCAAGTCAATAAAACTTCTCAATCTAACTTCTCTCGTTCTAATTCTTCTAATTCCTCTCAACCTCATTCTAAATCCAATTCTGTTCATACTCAAAATCCAAAATCTTCAACAGATTTGAAAGGAAAATCGAAGGTTTCCTCAGTCAAGACTGATCAAAATCATTCCAAAGTCCAAATGCCTAAACCTGAATCCCAACCGAGTGTAACAAATCCCAACAAAATTAAAGTTTTCACTGTTAAAAAGAAAGATGAAACAACTTTAATAAAAAGAACATATCTTGTTGACATCTCTCTTACTATTCCTGTTCCTGTGAAAGGCTCACGTGGACCCAAGAAACTTTGGGTTCCTAAATCTGCTTAATTTTTGCAGGTTATCAGTGACAAGCAGTTTGACGAAGAATGGTATATTGACAGTGGCTGCTCACGTCACATGACAAGAAGGAAGGAAGCTGAGGGAATTTCGGTCTCTTTCAAACAGGGGAAATGTCAAGTTCGGGAACAAATCATTCGGCATGATAAAAGGTTATGGAATGATAACAAATGGAGATTTCACGATTAGAAAGGTTGCATATGTTGAAAGACTACAGCACAACCTCATCAGTGTATCTCAGCTCGTTGGAGGTACCGGTCTCAAGGTCTCATTCGACGATGAGGGTTCGGAAATAATAGAGAAGAAAACAAAAAGAGTGATTCTCAAATCGGAGCGCAAAGGCGAAATGTTTTCTCTCAATCTCAAACCTATCAAAGGAAATCCAGTTATTTGCCTTTTGTCCAAAGCACAATCTGACGAAAGCTGACTGTGGCACCGAAGGCTCTCTCATCTCAACTTCAAGGATATCAACAAACTTGTCACAGGAGGTCATATTAGAGGTCTTCCGTTGCTCAAGTTCGATCGTGAACATTTATGTGCTGCGTGTGAAATGGGGAAGCAGAGTCGTCAAAGTCACCCATCGATTGTAAACACTAAAGTTGTTGAACCACTAGAGTTAATTCACATTGACTTGTGTGGTCCATCATCTATCGAAAGCATCGGTGACAGGAAGTATATTCTTGTCATTGTTGATGACTTTTCACGTTTTACATGGGTGTTCTTTCTGAAGCACAAATCTGAAGCAACTCTCAAGCTAAAGATGTTTATCAAGCAGGTTGAAGTGCAGCTGAGGAAAGTCGTTCGCAACATCAGGAGCGACAATGGGCTAGAGTTCAAAAATAAAGAATTCGAAGACTTCTTGGCAGAAAAAGGAACCAGTCACAACTTCTCAGCTCCCTACACCCCTCAACAAAACGGGATTGTCGAAAGACGAAACCGATCTTTGTGTGAGGCGGCCCGAACCATGCTAAGTTTTGCTTCTTTACCTTTATACTTTTAGGCTGATGCTATTGTTGCAGCATGTTTTACATAGAATAGGTCCTATCTCAATAAACGCTTTAGTCTCACTCCTTATGAGATCATCAACAACAGGAAGCCAAATGTCAAATTCTTCCACGTATTCGGCTCACGGTGTTTCATCTTCAACTCTAAAGAACATCGTAACAAGTTCGACGTCAAAGTCGATGAAGGGATTTTCCTGGGATATTCTCTCACTTCGAAAGCCTATCGAGTATTAAACAAGCGTTCGAGGAAGATAGAAGAAACTTATTATGTGACTTTTGATGATAGCTATGTCAAAAAGCTGAAGGCCTGTGAAGACAAAGTTGGAGAATTTTTTTCTCAAACAGGCCAAGTCACAACCTCGATTGCAAATCTGTTTGAGAAGTTTGTTGAGTTATTCGATGAACCAGAGAAGGCTACTCTCTCGGAAGCTAGTGCAGCAGACAACAAAGTAGATCATCTGAAGCAACTCATCGAAGATGCTGCCAAGCAAATGAATGAAAGAGGATCAAGTCCAAACGACCCGCCACAACACGGTGCTTTAGTTGAGGGGGAGAATCCACCTTCTTCTTCACATCCGGGCTCACATGTTGAGGGGGAGAACTGTTCTTCAGCTGCTCCCGAAAGCCAATCTGCACCCGAAAGTCCTGTGGTACCCGAAAGCTCAACACCACCCGTAACTCCTGTAGCTCCGGAAAGTAAAGATAAACTTGAAAGCTCATCGGTCGAGGGGGAGAAAGTCGATATGTCTTATGACGATGATAGTCAATCTGAACTAGAAGAGATGGTAAATGCTGAATTGGATCCATCCTATGATCCAAATTACCCTCCTGATGTCAAATGGACCAGAGATCATCTTGTTTCACAGGTTGTCGATAATGTCTCTTAAAAGGTCCTGACCCGATCTCAACTAAAGGCAAAGCAAACCTCCTTATTTTCAAAAGTAGAGTTCTGTATGTTTAACTCATTTGTCTCAAAAGTTGAACCAAAGACAGTTAACACTGCTCTTGATCACTCCGATTGGGTTCAAGCTATGCAAGACGAACTTAATGAATTCGAAAGAAATAAAGTTTGGCGCCTCATTCCAACTCCTCAAGATGCCTCGGTTGTTGGTCTCAAATGGGTCTTTAGAAATAAGATGGACAAGGAAGGAAATGTGATAAGGAACAAAGCTCGACTAGTGGTGAAAGGATACTACCAGGAAGAAGGAATCGACTGTGAGTAAACTTTTGCTCCTGTGGCTAGGCTGGAATCTGTTCGGATATTTCTTGCCTATGCTGCACACAAGAACTTTGAGGTCTACCAAATGGATGTAAAGTGTGCATTTCTAAATGGAGAACTCGAAGAAATGGTGTATGTGGAGCAACCTCCTGGATTCGTCAATGAAAAATATCCCAATCACTGTTATATTCTGGACAAAGCGGTATATGGACTGAAACAAGCACCGAGGGCCTGGTATGAAACGCTAACCAAGTTTTTAAAGATGTACAAATTCAAACAAGGTTCGGTTGACCCAACCTTCTTTCGTAAGAAGGAAGGTAACCACCTTATGATTGTTCAAATCTATGTCGATGATATCATCTTTGGCTCAACGAATCCTAGCTTAACGGCTGAATTTAGAAAGCTGATGGAGACTAAATTTGAAATGAGCTCAATGGGTCCAATTAACTTTTTTCTTGGTTTAAATATTAGACAGGGACCCGACGGCATCTTTATTAACCAGGAAGCTTATACCAAGACTCTCCTTGCGAAATTCGGCATGATGGGAGACTCAAAGGTTAAAGTTCCAATGGCGTTCGGCACCAAGCTCACTCCATCCTTGGATAAGCCATTAGTCGATATTATGCTATATCGCCAAATGATCAGTTCTTTAATGTACCTTACTGCTACCAGGCCTGATATAATGTTTTCTGTTTGTTACTGTGCTAGATTTCAGGCAAATCCTCGTGAACCTCACATGCTTGCAGTGAAGAACATACTCCGGTATCTCAAGCGAACTACCTCTCTCGGCTTATGGTATCCATCTAACTCAGGTTTCTTCGTTCAAGCCTATTCAGATGCAGACCTTGGAGGTTGTGGACTAGACAAGAAAAGCACCACTGGAGGCTGCCAATTCCTTGACGGGAAGTTGGTTAGTTGGCAATCAAAGAAACAGGCCTGTGTATCTCTATCTACCGCTGAAGCAGAATACGTCGCAGCTGCCTCCTGTACATGTCAAGTGATTTAGATCCAAAGCCAGCTCCGGGACTATGGACTCAATATGAAAAAGATCCCACTATATTGTGACTCTGAAAGTGCAATTAGGATCTGTCATAACCCAGTGCAACACTCGAAGACCAAGCACATAGCATTGAGGTATCACTTCATTAAGGATCATGTGGAAGATGGGAATGTCGAAATTCACTTTGTTCGAACCACTGATCAACTGGCTGACATCTTCACCAAAGCTCTTCCTGAAGCATCTTTCAACAAAATACTATAAGGGCTAGGTATGATGGAATCAGAGTCAGTACCAAAAATTACCTCTCAAGATCAAAATTAAGAAGCGAAATAGACCGAACATTCGGGTTCGGGTCTTGTGCTCATGTACCGAAATGAACCGAACGCTCGGGTTCGGTTGTATCATCTGATCTTCACTTATCACTCAAAGGTAATTTCTTTTGGTTGTAGATCTTATGTATAATTTTTCCAAATTCATTTATCTTATTGTCAAAGTTATTTTCTTTTTCAAACCTATTTTCTTTGGCAACCGAAATAAACCGAACGCTCGCGTTCGGTTCCAAAGTTTTTCTCAAACGAAATAGACCGAACGCTCGGGTTTGGTTCCAACATTTTTTTTGTATAATTTTTTTTATGTCTTATTTTTTATTTTATTTTATCAAAAATTCCAAAAACCAATTTTTTTTAATTCAATTTTTTTTATATAAATTCAAAAACTCCAAAACAATTCTTTATTGGCTCTTATTTTTTTATTTTATTTTTTTTGTCTACTTGTGGGTAAATCATTTCACTAGCTAAATGTTCCTAGAAGCATGCTGCTGTATGTGTCCAAAGCCTCATCTGATTCTGAATAATAGCCTTACTGACTTGGTACAAACAAACCTTGTCTTCCCAATTAGGCTATCATATTTATTCTAATCATGAGCTACCTAACTCTCTTCTCACATGAGATAAGAGTTTTCTGCTTGGTCCTATTTTTTATAGCAGAGGTACTTTGGTTTCTTTATACCATCTACATCATTTTTCTCCATCTCACTCGTTTCACAAACGTAACCCTTGAGACTCTCAGACATTACCACTGAGGTTTATGGTTGCACAATTTCTGTGTTCATGATCTTAGCTTCGTGTCACTACGTGCTAAGTGAAACCCAAAATTCAATACCCATTATGCATTGACGGTGAACAATTAATTTGCTCAAGCTTTCACTAATGAATTGACGAACATACAACATGAAATCTCTATTTTTTTTTTTCTGAGTGATTCCTATGAAATTGTTATGTTCAATAACATTTCTTCCCTTGGGATCCAGTTTTATTTTTTTTGAGATTTCACACATATATTAGTTTATCTTGCCAATTAAATTATCTCTAACCTACTTGTTCAACAGACTACATTGGTCTCACAAGTACTTCGTTCGATTTCTGTCTTATATCAAGATTAGAAACTCTTAATCGAAGCAAAAGCTACCCTCATCGGCCTAATTAAAAGAAGCCTTTCAACACTTCTTAATAAGTGTCTGATCGTTATTCAACAGGAAACCACACAAACACTTTAAAGTCTCTCTTGACTTTGAAGGAAGAGATTCGTGCCCGGGATCCACTGCTTCGTGTCTTTATTGACATCACATCATCCCTCAAAAGTGTTGCTTTATTTCTTTTTCTTTTACACACTCAACACGAAAATCTTTTTGATTTTCCAAAATTCTGGTTTCATTAATTCTAAGGAATTTTAATTGGGTTGGCTGTTATCAAAAGTTGTGGTTAAATCGAAGAAGAGAAGTAATAAAATCGTGTGTTTCGGATGTCCACTTTGCTATCTCAAACATCCTAGAAGCACATGCTCCAATTCTCAACTACACTGTGAGGCGTGACCTTGCAGAGAAGCTCGCTCCCGCCCTCCCCCTACTCAGCAAAATTGAAGGGCTCCTTGATTTCGTGTCCATTCTGAAACAAGGGGGAGAGAAGGAAACAATGTCTCAACCACCTCCTAATTCAGCAACTCACACAACCGAACCTCCTCCAGTAGGCCAAGCCTCCGGTTCTGGTGTGAAAGACAAAGGCAAAAACATTGCTGAGGAGAGTGAAGATGATGATAAAGAGACAATTGTCGACATTCTCAAGTGGCAAAGTCGAAACAATGAGGCTGACATCAGTGCTCGTGTGGCAAGAGAGGCTGAAGAAGCCGAACGTAAACAGAAGGAAGCCCACAACCTTCTTGAGAGCAGAAAAACTTTGTTTCCTTCCTGGACTCTTGAGAGGCTGATTAAGGAAGCCATCGACACACCAAGTATCTTGTGGCTGGAACCTGTGATCTCTTTAGATCGTTCCAACACTGTCGACTCACAGTTCGACATGCCACTGACCCGAAAGGCGTTTATCTTTCATGCCTTTGACAACGTTACAGAGTTCCCTCATCCTCATCCATAGGTTGATCGGGACTTAATCAATTTCTATCTGAAGGCTGCTCAACCCCAATATCAGACTTGGAGCGCTCAGAAAATTGTCAACGTTCGGGTCTTGAAGCCGTACAGTGAAGGTAACTTCATCAACGTTCGGTTCAAGGTACTTCGGGGATCTGCCAATACTAAACATGCTATTTCCCTTGCAGATCTTCCTAACCTTAATCCCCATGATTGGATTCTCTTGCACAATATCCTCCTCACCAACGAAGCTGAATACGGTCCGATCATCGACCATTTCAAGAGGATGCTCGTGTGCTACATCATGGAAGTTGCATTGATGGATCAGGAGATTGCGAGCGTATTTAAGAAGAAACCTACAATATCTCCTGTTGGCTCTGCCAGTGATCTCAACTTAATGCAGATGGGGAAGATTGACTCGAAGAGGAACTCGGTCATGTTTACCAGGAACGAAGGACAGAAATGTCTTTTCGCCTTGGCAAACAAACATTTATACACCACTGCCTGTTTGGAGCACGTTTTAGGGATCATCCACAGATGCAAGCAGAACACAGCGGACGACGTCAAGTACTTTGATGATATGATTCAATGGTACATTCGGTTCAGACAGACTATTCTTGCTCTTATCACACGTCTGTTTGATACTGTCAAGAAGGCTCCCGCTGTTGGCCCAAGCAAGAAGAAGAAGTAGTCTCGCTCCAATTTGACGCAAAGGGGGAGATTGTTGGGTCGTGTTTTGTGTTATGTATTGAGTCTATTGGGCCCGTTAGCCATTCCATTATGTATCTCCGGTATGGGCTTGTCCATCTGTGAGTTTAGTAGGGTTTAGTTTATATATAGGTGCTTGCATGCTCCTAGAAGGCAACAATAGGATAGAACGATCAGAGAGTTATTATTCATCAAGTTTATTGTTATCGTTCTTGTAACCCTAGAATCCTCTACAGTGGAAGTTCTTAGTCGAGCTCTGCCGAGGATTGTTTGATCTAATCATTCGACACATCTTGATCTATACTTGTGTTATTTACTGTTTTTACTTCATCGCATTACCTGTTAAGAAGATCTAATCGATCATCAAGTTAATTAATAACTTATCAAAACTATTCGTCATGCCAAATTTCTCAAGCAAGTTTCAAGAATACTTTTCTTGATTGATGAAAATCCCATCCCTTCTTTGACGAATATTCAATCCCAAAAAATTATGGATCTAACCCACCATACTCATCTCAAATTGACTTGTCATCATATTCTCAAATTCTCTAGACAATGAAGGGTCAGTCGAGCCAAAAATAATATCATCTACATAAATTTGAACTAGCATCAGATGATCCCCCACATTCTTTCGAATTAGAGTGGGATCAACAAATCCTTGTTTAAATTTAGAGAGTTTTAAGAAATTGGTAAGAGTTGCAAACCATGCTCGTGGTGCTTGTTTTAATCCATAAACAGCATTATCGACAATATAGAAATGATCAGGAAATTTATAATTTACAAAACCTGGTGGTTGTTCAACGTACACAGTTTCTTCTAATACACCATTGAGAAAAGCGCACTTGACATCCATTTGATAAACATCAAAATCCTTATGTGTTGCATAAGCAAGAAATATTCAAACATCCTCGAGTCTCGCAACAGGAGTAAAGGTTTCATCATAGGCAATACCATCTTGTTGCGAATATCCTTTAACAACCAACCTTGCTTTGTTTCGAACCACATTACCCTCTTTGTCAGTTTTATTCTTAAAAATCCATTTAAGCCTATAACTGAAACATCATCAGGTTTTGGAACTAATCTCCAAACCTTGTTTCTTTCGATTTCAAGAAGTTCAGCTTGCATGGAAATAATCCAACCTACGAGTTGTTTATTTCAAGAATAGGTTGGATCCAACCAGATGTACTTTTTCTATTATCAAGATCTTCCAAATCAACTTTTACTATTTTCGATTCTATTTTTGACATAAAAAGATTAAACATGCAAAATTCTTGGTGCACATTCAATACCTCATTTTTAGCACGAAGCTGAGCCCTTGTCAAAACTCTAGCTTGGGGATCACCAAGAACTTGTTCTTTAGGATGATTTCATGTCCATCGGTCCAGTGGAGGATATACAGGATCGAAGTCTAAAGGTGCATCTTCAAATATTTCATCCGTCTCAGAACCTTCACCAACATTGGACACATTATTAGACACATCATGAAACATATCAATTAGTATATTTGAAATATTTGGTATCAATCCATTTTGCTCCCTCTCAACAATTGGATTTAAAGTGTGATGTTTTCACAACTAGCAAAAATTAGGGTTAAGATGGTGTTTCATGTACAACAATTTCCTCTATGTAACCTTGCAACACCAAATTGGTAAAATTCAAACTACAATGTTATTTGAGTTCATACGTTCATACATGGAGAACCAAGTTAAAATAACCTCATGCAAGACAAAACTTAATCGAATAGCTAAGTTCAATCAATTTTGGGCCTTAGCCCAAGAATTCTCGGCCCAAAACCCCTATTGGACCAAGACTTCTTCATTGGGCCCTATTGGGCCGATAACTTCTTCACTTGGTCTTATTAAGCTGAAAACCTTTCTTTAGGCCCTATTGGGCCGAAAACATCTATTGGGCTTTCCATTAGACCGAAAACCCTTCCTTAGGCCTTGTTGGGCCAAAAACCCTTGCTTAGGCCTTATTGGGCCGAAAACCCCTACCGTTGGGCTTTAATGAATCGAAAACATCTATTGGGCCAAAAATTCCTATTGGGCCAAGCCAAAAATCGAAGCCCACTATTTTTGGGCCACTTACTTGTGTTTATATGTAAGTTTATGTGTTATAATCTTTTAAAACATCTAGACATGATAACTTACATGTGTTTATACATTTGATTATATAAATCTTCTTAACAAAACATTCATAATAAATTATAATTGGTATAGTTTGGGAGTCACAAACCACACTTTCATCATTCAAGGGTTTAATTATTTCATTTTACAAGAAAAATGAGTCATAGTTCACATAAATCTATTAAGGCTCTTGTGAGACTTTCCTTCACCGTACCTACCTAGCATACACTGTAAGTCCTATAGTTATAACCAGAGTCTCCTCGAGGGAGAGTGAGGTAATTATGTATAGATCGATACGAGTTTGACACCCCCACACCTAAGTTGTTTGCTACACCTAGACGGGCCAGTCTAGGGTGAAAAATATCTTACCAAAACCGACGCATGAAGAACATCATGACAGGCATATCAGTCACATTAAACATGGTTATAGCGAATCACATAGGGAATAACAATACGATTTTGGTTTACGGGAAGCTTACACTTCATCAGTTTTATTAAACTATAAAACTACAACTCATCTTTCAAGTCTTCATTCTCTTACACTTTCGGTATTAGGATTTAAGGCTACAGTTTTTCTTACATCAGAAAATATTGGATTTTCTAGGAACGTACGCTCAACTTTTACAAACAAAAGAAAACAAAGGACATGCATGCATATATTCACAATTTAGAACGAGATGTACAAATTATTTTCATAGAAAATATTGGATTTTTCTGAAAGTGCTACGAGAACTATTCTAAACAAATACAAGACCTTTTTATACAAAAATGCTTATGAACTCACCAACTTTTTAGTTGACGCTTTTCAAAACGACTTATATTCTCAGGGATCCAGTAACATGTAACCAGCTCTGCTATGAGATCAAGTGGTGCAATCTAATGAAGTTTTACTTTTGTCACTTTTGTGTAACTGATAAGGAAGTATAATATATAAACTATGTAAGTGTGTATATTCAATGTATGTCACGTGTAATGTTATGTTTCATTCATATTCAATTGTTATGGTACTATACAATGACGTCATCCGCCCCCGAACGTTTCCGTCATCCTGGTTCGGCGGTGTGACAGACACTCCCCCTCGACAATTGGATTTAAAGTGTGATGCTCCCACTCAACAATTGGATTGAGAGTGTGATGCTCCCCCTCACCATCAGCATTTGAATGTTCAGGCTCCCCTTCGAATGAATGATTGCTTTGACCATGCTCCCCCTCAACATTAGACACACTGAAATGATTGTGTGATATCGAATTCAAGTTCTCCCCATCCACTTGATCACCTTGCAACATCGGGTGACATTCGACATGTATTTGAGAATTTGAGGTAGATTGTGAATCATCATCATCCTGAGTTTTTGTCGAATCACCAGAATGTTTTGATGCTTCAAGAATTCGATTATCACTAGCATGAACTTCTGCATCTATTGCCCTGTCAAGAACACCAAAAATTAAGACATAATCAAAATCAAAAGAATTAGAAATGACTCATCATTTGTTTCAGTAACGATAGGCTTCTGTTCAAAAGTCTTTTCAACACGTTTGACATAATAAATCATCAAAAGTTAGATTCAAAGTTTCTTCAATCTTCCTTTTCACTTATCCAACACCCGATATGCTACTGAATTATGTGAAAATCCCAAGAATATCCCCTCGTCAGCCTTAAACTAAAATTTCGAAAGGTTATCTTTGAGATTCATTATGAAGAACCTACAACCAAAAACAAAATGTCACATTTGGTTTCCGGTTGTTAATGATTTCATACGGGGTGATATTAAAATGATGATGAATAAATGATCGATTTTGAGTGAAACACGCTATCGAAATGGCTTATGCTCATAGATATTGTGGTAGATTCGCATAGGTGAGCATCTTCCTTGCTGCTTTGCATAGAGATCTGTTTCTCCTTTTGACAGCACCATTTTTTTGTGGTGTGTAAGGAGATGAAAAATTATGTGTAATTCCTAGATCAGCCAGAAATGAATCAATAGATTGGTTCTTGAATTCTGAGCCATTATGACTTTTGATTGTTCGAACTTTCTTTCGTAGATTGAGCTCAATGTTCTTGATAAAATCAATCATTACTTGAGCAGTTTCAAACTTCTGACGAAGAAAGAAAACCCAAGTAAATCTGGAAAATCATCAACTATGACCAAGATGTACCTCTTTTTGTTGAGAGACTCAACATTCAAAGGTCCACAAAGGTCTATATAAAGAAGTTCCAGTGTTTCGATGATTTTAGAATCGATGACGATAGGATGACCTTGACGGTGTTGCTTTCCCTTTTCACAAGCTGCACATAATGAATCGTTATCGAATTTTAAAACAGGAAAGGCCACGTACAAGATCATGTGAAACCAATTTGTTGAGATTTTTGAAGTTCATATGGGAGATACTTCGATGCCACAACCATCTTAGTTCAGATGATGCCTTCGAATGTAAGCAAACAAAGGGAACACCAACTATTCGCTTGATGTCGAGAGTGAACATATCACCTTTCCTATTAGACTTAACCAAGACTTCTTTTCTTCTTTATTCTAAATTACATTTCCCTCCTCATCGAAGACTACTTGATTACCAACGCCCACAACAAGTTGTGAAACACTTATCAAGTTGTGTTAAAGACCTTCGACATATGCCACTCGATTGACTGTAAACTTTCCATTCGTAACTTTCCCATAGCCTTTAACTTTACACTTTTAATTATTCCTAAAGTTTACAACTCCATCATTTTCCAAACTTATATAATCTCGCAAATTTTCCTTCTGAGATGTCATGTGACGAGAGCAACCACTGTCGATGTACAAGTGTTCATCGTATTGATCGTCACACAATACCTGCAATCAATTAAAGAATTTAGGTCCCCCAAGGCTTTTTGGGTCCTTGTTTATTAGAGTAAAATGCATTATGAAATGAAGATCCTAACACCCAACTTCGAACATTTGATTTCAAACTATCGATTAAGTCAACTTCGATAGACTTAGGTATCGAAATGAAATCACCCATTACTTTATGTGTAACGTCAACTTTCCCTTTTTCACTAGCACTTCGTTTCGCCTCAACTTTTCCTTTAGGAGCTTCTCTCCATTTTCAAACTGAAGGATTCGATTTCGTTGATGATGAACTTCTAGTTTGTGACACATTCAAGTAGCTTTCATAAGCATACCTAATTTCCTTTTGAGAAAACTTCCCATATTGGTATGGCTTTCCTTGCCTTCGAGCCAATGATTAAAATTCTTCATTTCTGTTTTCCCCTTGACAAATGAAGCTTTGACTTTCTGCTTCAAATCTGGATTTGAAAAATGAGGTTTGTTTTGGTTTAAACGATTCGTTTATCTTTGCTTGAATTTCTAATTTTTCTAAATCTCTTTTTGGAAATAACAATTTTGCATGATTTTGATATCGATTTTGGAAAATTTTGTTATAACTTAAGGATGTAGGATTAAATAATTGTTGACCATTCGAAAATCCTCCTTGGCCATGAGATTTATGAACATATCTTGGTTCCTTAAGTTGACAACCATTTCTTTGGAAGTTGTTTTGAGAAAACCTTGCATTTTGATGATTAGGAACAAAAGTCCTTTGTTGTTGGTTTTGAGCAAAATGTGCATTTCTTGGTCTTTGAACAATAGTTGTTCGAATTGGTTTTTGAACTTTTGAATGATCTTTTGAAAAATTATTTTGTTATTGAGCGGGTGTTTTCTGAACAAAAGGCTTATCTTGTGAAAAATTCTTAACTTCTTCAGACGATTTTTGATGAAAAAATCTTTTTGTTTCTTAAAAGACTTGATATATTGCTAATAAACCTTGTTTTTTGACATCGAAATATCATCTTCTTTTGAAACTTTTTGAATTTGTTCATTGAAAATTTGTGCTTTTGTCTTTTGATTTTGAGAAACTGGTTCAATTGGTTGTTTAACAACACTTTCTTTTTCTGTTTTCACTTCCCAAATTCTTTTAGGTTTTTGCCTTTGAAAACTGGATGAGTTCTTGTTTAGAGTATTTTCAATTGTGCTTTAATTTTAGAAAAAACCTTCTTTCATAACTCCTTGATTGTCTGCATCAACAATTTTATTGATTTCAGGATTCACTTTGTCTCCATTTCTTGTAGTAACAAACACTTGATTTGGAAACACCATATCACCGGTTCATTTGAATGATGGATATACAATTGAGTTCGATCTGAGATAAATAGGACCTTTTTCCTTCATTACTTTTTCGAATTTCTTTGTTTCCTCGTAAACTTGATCAACAACAACTTTCAGAAAAATTGTTTCGCCCTCATCATTATCACTGTCATAGTCTTTGACTTTCACATAATCATAGTTTTGAGCTTTTGAAGTTGAGGGTCGGTCAATGTTAACCTTTTCCAACGAATCATTACAGATTTCTTTACCCTTTCCCATTGAAGTGACATTGATGATAGATAACTGGGAACAATCAATAGTTTCCTCTTCCTTAATTTACTGATATTGTTAGAATCATCTTCGATATCAGCAAAACTGTGTTGAGAGTCAAAAGTCGAATTCTTAGTCTTTTCAAAATTTTGATTTGTTCAGTCTTAGTTAAGGTCTCATTCACAATATGAACCAAATCATTAGCATCTAAACATTCATCTATTTTAACAATATCATATGCATAAGAATCATTTGGGACTTTGTCAAATTCAGAGATCTTTTTCTCAAAATCATAGGATCTCGAATCTATTTTCTCACTTTCGAATACCAAAAAGGGCAATAGTTTCCTATGTTGTTCCTTACTAATATCAGAAGAATGATGTAGATCTGTTAGTTTAGCATACAATCTTTTAGCTGAATTGCAGTAAATGTTACGTTGTTTCATCAAAATACAATTACCTGCTCGAACATTATCGCTATCAAGAGTAACATTTTTCAATTGTAATTCAAAATTATCTACCCTACTTCTCTTTGTCTCCAATTTTTTCTATGTTAGTAGTAACAATGATTTTGACTTTTCAGCATCGCTACTATAATTGGTATGTACTTGACCCGAGAGTAGCATGGCGGGTTGCCTTCACCAGGAAAATTTGATAGGATGGATATTTGAGAAAAAGGTTCTTTATGATTTACTAATATCTTATAAGTATAATATATTAATTGGGAAATAATATTATTTAATTAGTATTGATCAAGAATTAATTTGGAATTAATTTAGTGATCCAAAGAGACTAATTAAATTAACGGGGACTAATTATGTAAATTAGTGATACATATGGTTTGGGCTATTGATCCATGATGGGCTAAGTTACGTAAGAATCCATAAAGAGTTAGTCCATATGAGTTATGGATCATAAGACTAAGTGTAAGAATTAGGGTTACATGTGACTCTTGGATTCTACATTATATATGTAACCCCTTTATGCACAAAATTAACACACTAGTGATCTTGGAGATGCTATAGTCGAATTTTGGTTCCTAGAAACTCTCTCTTAAAGTCCTCCTTTGTTCATGGTGTTTGTGACTTGTTTGAGGCATCACACTTGGGGTGCTAAATTCTTAAAGGCCAAAAACATCAAGCTACAACAAAGAGGTAATCATCTAATCTATTTTATGATTCAAATATCAAATTATATGCTTGTTGTAGGCTTTATGCTCTGGATAATATTATTACATGTATAACTAGAGAAAACTTAGATCCAAAGCATTAGGGTTGTATGTACGCCATATGGATGTTAGAGTACATAAAATCCAACAGTGGTATCAGAGTCACAGGTTGTTTTCTGTTATATTGATGCATGCTTAATTATTTAAAGTTGGAAAAGTTGAAAAACTGCACTCTGCAAGGGGGACTCGACAAGTCCACTCATGAACTCAAAGAGTCCATAATCTGACTCGACGAGTCGGATAGCCTTGTTGCAGTTTTTCGGGGTTTTTGGCCAAAATTGGATTTGGATTATTACCTTAAACTGTTTGGTATCATAAAATATGTTTTTTTGATATGGTAATGATTATTCCATCCAATTAAAAGATAAATTGTCAAATCTTGAATTTTTTTACTAGTTTATACGATAAGCTAATTGTTTGTAAAATTTGATTTGAAGTTATCTTACTATAAGAGTTGCATTAAGTCAAATTTGTAAAAGATAAAATTATGATTATTTTATTGGTTTTAAAATTTGATCTAAGTGTTTTTAGGAGTTACAAAACTTGCCATCAATTTTTGGAATTCAAAAGTTTTTTATGGAGTTCCAAATCCTATCATCAAGTTTGGAACTCAAAAGGTTTTCAAGAGTTACAAAATTACCCTCGAGTTTTGGTATTTAAAGTGTATCAAATTATGAAACATTGATTTCTAAAACTCTTGTAATTAAAAGGTTCAACTCTTGGGTTCATAACATAAAATTAATTAAATAATTTTAATTTTGTATTTTATGTTTAGAACCTTAATGTCTTTTGAATAGTTTAAATTACCTCTTATGGATTGTATTCAAATAACTAAAGTGTTTAATTAAAGGAGAAGATTAATAAATCCATCACAACATGGCTTAAGTATAATTAAATTAAGAGTATAATTTAGTAATAGAATTAAACCACCAAGTATTTTAAAAGTCTAAAATACACCCTTATACTATATAAAATTAAAACTTTAACATATTATATATGTATAAGTAAAAGGTTAGTCTTACCGTTAGTAGGCCTCATACACGAAGCCGATCTATAAGGGGGGTATAAGGTTACTGCCTATAAAATGGTGGTTTAATGGGTGTCCACTCTTACCCACCGCTTCCTCGACTGGTGGAGGGTCGTTAGCCGAACGAGTAGGATAGGACACTAAAACCTCATTAAAACTATAATGAATTACAAAGTAACTAAATATTTTATAAATTCTCAATCTTAGTTACTTTAGGAAAAATGTGAATTTGATGCTAACCCATGAAATTACACTTTGCACCTTGCCAAGTCGTTAGTGGGGCGTATGTGGTTAACCGGCACACTAACTTGGACTAACAATGGTGGCAAATGGTAGCTCGATGTTTTTCATAGATCAATGGAGTGTGTGTGGTTAACCAGAACATTGATTAGGTGATAAATGACTTCGAGAGTACCAAGTTAATTTACATGGTTATTCACACCTTGTTTGTGATCCTCGGTATCCCAGTCACAAACTTGAAGGGCATAATCGAGATTAAACATTCCATTGAAAAGTTCAATGAATCTCAAAAGAATCTAGGAATTTCAATTGATATAAAACTTAATAATCAATTTCATTTTTCAATGTTGAAATTGGTAAATCGTCATTTACCTACCTTCAAATATTTTGCAATTTGATTAGGGCATCCCTCTTCCGAATTGTAGAATATTGTGTTGGGTCCTAGCCTTAATATTTAATTTGGATGATATATATTAAGGACTTAAATCAACCCACTTGAATTTCTCCCTTGTAGATGTCTAGTTCTGGCAACTATGGTCTTCCCGAATCTTATGGAAAATCTTTCCTCGTGAAGATGATGTCCCACGATTGGACCGTGGAGATGAAAATCATGCTTCACTTCTTCCACCTGCTCCAATAATTCTCCCTGACCCACAAGTTCAAAGACTTGAAAAGTTCAAGGTCATTAAAGCTTGGCTAGCAAACACCAAGATGGAAGGTCTGTGTGTGCACATGTCTTGTAGATGAAGTCACACACTGATAGGCTGGGAATGTTGGGTGTTGTTGTTTCAAGGAAGTTGGTTGTTAACTTGGTTCTTCAATCACTTCCTAAGTCATATAGCAGGTTCTTTAAGGACTACTATATGGGAGATAATGACATGACCCCTATTGATTTAACATATTTGCTTGTTGCTGCTGAATCGGCAATGAACTGGCGCACTGGTAAAGCAAATTTGATTGGAAGATATACTTTCCAAACTTCCATGGACATTGACAATGGAAACATTGGAAGTCCAAAAAAGTCTTCTTTTCCCAATGAAAAGGGATCGGCCATAGTCAACCCGGTTGACCAAGTGGTAAAGAGAAGGGCTAAGTTTGAGATTGTCTCATGTGCCATTCCAAAAGAGTTTGTTTGTTTCTATCACCGAGAGAAGGGGCATTTCTTGCGAACCTGCCATATTTACGTGAAAGATAGCAAGGATGGTGAAGTCAAAATGTTTGACTCTACTTCAGGTAAGCCCACTATCTAACTCAATTAAGTTCCTATTTGGAGATTCTTAATACATGATGTAATGTAATTACATTTTGATGTTTTGTAGTATCGAAGAAAAGAAAGGAAGCTTAAAGGAAGAGTAAGCTGATTCTGATCGCAACGAGATAGATTTCGATCGCATGGTTCGATGATCAGAATTTTCAGCTGCTGCTTAAGAGTTATGATAGATTGCTTAGGAATAGATAACAACAAAGTTTTCATTTGTAATTGCATAGTAAGGAAAAGTTTTTACGCAATTTTATAAATAAAAGAAACAATTTGATTTTATCTTATTTTAAGTTTCCTTGCAATGGCATTTGTGAAAATTGTTGTTTATGTGTTTCCATTGATAGCAATATTGGAAAATGGATTTGATTCTTTGTTTGTGATAGTGTCAAGATTTACCAAATAATGAATGATTCTCATTACCCAAGTTTCAGTTGGATAGAAACTTGGAATCATGCGAATTGTATTGTGTAATGAATGAGAACCTTCGTCTTTTGGAAATTAGGACTAATTCTTCGTCCACGTGTATATGTGAGTCAAGTGAAGGAATAGGGGATTGGGTAGACTTGGTTGTGCGCTGGTCAGGTCCACCACAAAGAACAATAATACTATTCGTTATGATTTACTAAAAGTTTAGTAAACATGGTTATACTTACAAGATTAAGTGTAATTTTGAATCATTGGAAAGGTTTCATTGTGTGGCACAACGAATAAGAAGAATCAATTAGGTAGAAAGATAAAAGTTTCTCCAAACTGAAAGCTAGGAATGATTATGAAAACCATATCACAATTGATCCTCTAAGGACATCTTAGTGCATTTGTATGGCTAAGAAGAGGAATCGTGAATTGTTGAAATGGTTAAATCAAAAGGTGAATCATACTTCGTTCCAAAATCGAGTCTTAGAGTCGTACTCCAAGATTGCAACTTTAGTGACATATCTTAAATAGGTTTATAACACTCATCAAATGTAGAGTAAAATGTTACTTACTCTTGTACATTTGAAATTGGTAAGTTGTGATGTTTTGGATAAAACAAAGACCAACTAAGACCAATTGTCAGAAGTGTTTGCCTTGATAAGAAACCGCACTAACTCTTGAATATTTCTTTGTCAAGTAAGGTTTCTTGACAAATAGAATCTTATATGTCAAGAGGTCTGTGGGAGTCTTAATGATCTTCAAAAGTTTCAAGAACTAATCAAGAGTAAACCTATTGTTAATCACTAGCGCATGACTTGAGGTTTGTAACCTATTATGTTGACATGTTCTTGTTTCTATGCCCATTCCAGTTGAAGTTAACAATGCATGTGAGTTCTATGAGTACTTGTCACAACTAGCCTTTTAGGGCTAGGTTTCCTATCCATGTGCAAGATAGTTCCGTTGTGTAACTATGTAACACTACGTGTAGTATAAATTAACTTCAGTGTTATACAAGTTTATACATCCAAAATTGTGATTCACGTCGAAACTTCCTCTTGTAAGCCCAAAATCTAACCCAATAAGCTACGATCACTCAACTTTGGGTCTTAACCCTAACTTCTCAGTTCAAACCTCTTAATTGACCAAGACCTTTTTATTGGGCCCTTCTTGGGCCAAAAGCCTTAGTTAACCTTATTATGTGCCGAGAACCCATATTTGGGCCATAGTTGGGTCAAAAATTCTTAATTAACATAGTTTTGGGCTATAAGACCCTTATTGGGACTTATTGGGCCTTGAAGAATTATTTCAAATCTTAATGATCTAAATACCTCTACTAGGAAATATCTTGCGCCGAAAACTCTTCTGTTTAATCTCATTGGGCCAAAGACAATTCTTTCGGCCTTAATGGGCCAAAGATCTCTATTAAGCTCTCTTACCTAAACCAAAAATCCTTATTGGGCCTAATACATTTCTCTTGGCCTAGTATTGGACCGAAACCATTCTTGGGCCGATCCAAGTCCAAAAACTCGAGCAAACCACAAAGCTTATTGGGCCTAAGGTGTTTTCGATTACACTTAGGAAACCAAACCCATTTATTTTTCCTTCACCAGGACAATTTGATAGGATGGATATTTGAGAAAGAGGTTCTTTATGATTTACTAATATATTATAAGTATAATATATTAATTGAGAAATCATATTATTTAATTCGTATTGATCAATAATTAATTTGGAATTAATTTGGTGATCAAAAGAGACTAATTAAATTAACGGGGACTAATTATGTAAATTAGTGATACATATGGTTTGGGCTATTGATCCATGATGGGCTAAGTTATGTAAGAATCCATAAAGAGTTAGTCCACATGAGTTATGGATCATAAGACTAAGTGTAAGAGTTAGGGTTACATGTGACTCTTGGATTCTACATTATATATGTAACCCCTTTATGCACAAAATTGACACACTAGTAATCTTGGAGATGCTATAGTCGATCTTTGGTGCCTAGAAACTCTCTCTTAAAGTCCTCCTTTGTTCATGGTGTTTGTGACTTGTTTGAGGCATCACACTTGGGGTGCTAAATTCTTAAAGGCTAAAAACATCACGCTACAACAAAGAGGTAATCATCTAATCTATTTTATGATTCAAATATCAAATTATATGTTAGTTGTAGACTTTATGCTCTAAATAATATTATTACATGTATAACTAGAGAAAACTTAGATCCAAAGCATTAGGGTTGTATGTACGCCATATGGATGTTAGAGTACATAAAATCCAACAGTGGTATCAGAGTCACGGGTTGTTTTCTGTTATATTGATGCATGCTTAATTATTCAAAGTTGGAAAAGTTGAAAAACTGCACTCTGCAAGGGGGACTCGACAAGTCCACTCATGAACTCGTCGAGTTCATAGTGAACTCAACGAGTCCATAATCTGACTCGACGAGTCGGATAGCCTTATTGCAGTTTTTCGGTGTTTTTGGCCAAAATTGGATTTGGATTATTACCTTAAACTGTTTGGTATCATAAAATATGTTTTTTTGATATGGTAATGATTATTCCATCCAATTAAAAGATAAATTGTCAAATCTTGAATTTTTTTACTAGTTTATATGATAAGCTAATTGTTTGTAAAATTTGATTTGAAGTTATCTTACTATAAGAGTTGCATTAAGTCAAATTTGTAAAAGATAAAATTATGATTATTTTATTGGTTTTAAAATTTGATCTAAATGTTTTTAGGAGTTACAAAACTTGCCATCAAGTTTTGGAATTCAAAAGTTTTTTATGGAGTTACAAATTTTGTCATCAAGTTTGGAACTCAAAAGGTTTTCAAGAGTTACAAAATTATCCTCGAGTTTTGGTATTTAAAATGTATCAAATTATGAAACATTGACTTCTAAAACTCTTGTAATTAAAAGGTTCAACTCTTGGGTTCATAACATAAAATTAATTAAATAATTTTAATTTTGTATTTTATGTTTAGAACCTTAATGTCTTTTGAATAGTTTAAATTACCTCTTATGGATTGTATTAAAATAACTAAAGCGTTTAATTAAAGGAGAAGATTAATAAATCCATCACAACATGGCTTAAGTATAATTAAATTAAGAGTATAATTTAGTAATAGAATTAAACCACCAAGTATTTTAAAAGTTTAAAATACACTCTTATACTATATAAAATTAAAACTTTAACATATTATATATGTATAAGTAAAAGGTTACTCTTACCGTTAGTAGGCCTCATTCACGAAGCCGGTCTATAAGGGGGGTATAAGGTTACTGCCTATAAAATGGTGGTTTAGTGGGTGTCCACTCTTACCCACCGCTTCCTCGACTGGTGGAGGGTCGTTAGCCGAACGAGTAGGATAGGACACTAAACCCTTATTAAAAGTATAATGAATTATAAAGTAACTAAATATTTTTTAAATTCTCAAACTTAGTTACTTTAGGAAAAATGTGAATTTGATGCTAACGCATGAAATTACACTTTGCACCTTACCAAGTCGTTAGTGGAGCGTGTGTGGTTAACCGGCACACTAACTTGGACTAACAATGGTGGCAAAGGGTAGCTCGATGTTTTTCATAGATCAATGGAGTGTGTGTGGTTAACCAGCACATTGATTAGGTGATAAATGACTTCGCGAGTACCAAGTTAATTTACATGGTTATTCACACCTTGTTTGTGATCCTCGGTATCACAGTCACAAACTTGAAGGGCATAATCGAGATTAAACATTCCATTGAAAAGTTCAATGAATCTCAAAAGAATCTAGGGATTTCAATTGATATAAAACTTAATAATCAATTTCATTTTTCAATGTTGAAATTGGTAAATCGTCATTTACCTACCTTCAAATATTTTGCAATTTGATTAGGGCATCCCTCTTCCGAATTGTAGAATATTGTGTTGGGTCCTAGCCTTAATATTTAATTTGGATGATATATATTAAGGACTTAAATCAACCCACTTGAATTTCTCCCTTGTAGATGTCTAGTTCTGGCAACTATGGTCTTCCCGAATCTTATGGAAAATCTTTCCTCTTGAAGATGATGTCCCACGATTGGACCGTGGAGATGGAAATCATGCTTCACTTCCTCCACCTCCTCCAATAATTCTCCCTGACCCACAAGTTCAAAGACTTGAAAAGTTCAAGGTCATTAAAGCTTGGCTAGCAAACACCAAGATGGAAGGTCTTTGTGTGCACATGTCTTGTAGATGAAGTCACACACTGAAAGGCTAGGAATGTTGGGTGTCGTTGTTTCATACTTCGTTCCAAAATCGAGTCTTAGAGTCGTACTCCAAGATTGCAACTTGAGTGACATATCTTAAATAGTTTTATAACACTCATCAAATGTAGAGTAAAGTGTTACTTACTCTTGTACATTTGAAATTGGTAAGTTGTGATGTTTTGGATAAAACAAAGACCAACTAAGACCAATTGTCAGAAGTGTTTGCCTTGATAAGAAACCGCACTAACTCTTGAATATTTGTTTGTCAAGTAAGGTTTTTTGACAAATAGAATCTTATATGTCAAGAGGTTTGTGGGAGTCTTAAAGATCTTCAAAAGTTTCAAGAACTAATCAAGAGTAAACCTATTGTTAATCACTAGCGCATGACTTGAGGTTTGTAACCTATTATGTTGACATGTTCTTGTTTCTATACCCATTCCAGTTGAAGATAACAATGCATGTGAGTTCTATGAGTACTTGTCACAACTAGCCTTTTAGGGTTAGGTTTCCTATCCATGTGCAAGATAGTTCCTTTGTGTAACTATGTAACACTACGTGTAGTGTAAATTAACTTCAGTGTTATACAAGTTTATACATCCAAAATTGTGATTCACGTCGAAACTTCCTCTTGTAAGCCCAAAAACTAACCCAATAAGCTATAATCACTCAATTTTGGGTCTTAACCCTGACTTCTCAGTTCAAACCTCTTAATTGACCCATACCTTTTTATTGGGCCCTTCTTGGGCCAAAAGCCCTAGTTAACCTTATTATGTGCCGAGAACCCATATTTGGGCCATAGTTGGGTAAAAAAATTCTTAATTAACATAATTTTGGGCCGTAAGACCCTTATTGGGACTTATTGGGCCTTGAAGAATTATTTCAAATCTTAATGGGCTGAATACCTCTACTAGGAAATATCTTGGGCCGAAAACTCTTCTGTTTAGTCTCATTGGGCCAAATACCATTCTTTCAGCCTTAATGGGCCAAAGATCTCTATTGAGCTCTCGGACCTAAACCAAAAATCCTTATTGGGCCTAATACATTTCTCTTGGCCTAGTATTGGACCGAAACCATTCTTGGGCCGATCCAAGTCCAAAAACTCGAGCAAACCGCAAACCTTATTGGGTCTAAGGTGTTTTCGGTTACACTTAGGAAACCAAACCCATTTCTTTTTCCAATTTATTTTATATGGTACAGGAGATATTTGAAGTGGAAAAATTGGAAAGTTGATTGGCATTCTTCTTTACTCTTGCAAAGATATTGTGATGATTATTGATAAATATGAAAGTTTCAATTTAATATTTGCAAGAAGGAACTCTTGAACAAAATTGTCATTTCCGTGAATTTTAATAATTTTCGAATTGATGGAATTTCTTTTTTCAGATCAATCTCAAACATTTTAGTTCGTTGGTTTTATGTTTTTAAAAAAAAAATCAAAATGGTCATTTGGTAGCCTTTAAGCATACCCACATAAGCATACACTTATATTTTTAGTTAATTCTTATTTAAACTACATATTTAAATTTAATTTTTAATAAATTAATACGAGAATAAGAAATAATTTATCCAAAATAAACAAAAATATAACAATTGACAAATGAATAAATTATTTATACATGAGATATACAAATATTTTAAATATACTTTAATGATTCATGATATTTTTCGATATATTTATGACATGCATAAAAAAAACTATTGGTGGGAAACTAAAGTCTCTCCTTAAAAATACTACATTCATCCCACATTTATTGTCAACTTTTGACTTTTGATGTCTTTATTGTTCAACTTTGATCTTAAATATATATTTTTTGATATAATATTTGATATAAAATATATGAATGGATTGTGTTTTAAATATATTTTCAGTGTTATAAGTTTTATCTAGTAATATATAACGCAAATAAAAATATTTAAGGTTAAAACTGAATAATAGACTTGAAAAGTCAAAAGTAGACAATAAATATGGGACATATGAAATAACAATTAATAGTTTATAGTTGACTTAATTTAGATTTCAAATTTTTATTTACGACTTATTATTTTGGTTACATACATCTTATCACCAAATACGTCTTCTTCTTTTACTACTACTTTGTAAATAATATGAACTCTTTATTTTTTATTCTTACTGATTTCGTATTTGTTAGCATAATTTTTATTGATATATTCATGTCAAAAATTTTATTCTTATTTATTGATTTTTGATTATAAAGTTTGTAATCAAATATATTGAACTTTTATCATAATATTATCAAATACATGTTATTTAATAATTCACAAGTCGGCACTTATAGTACTTTTAGGTCGTATCTTATTGAAGAGATAAATTGGTAAAGTGATAAAGTATTCTTATTCTAGTTGTTTAGTAACACCTAAAGTCTTTTAAACTTGGTGTTCGTATTTTAAGAATTCATGAAACATGATATAGATAAAAAAAATGGAAACGAACAAAAGCAACGTTTTTTCATTACTCATTTATAAATTCGATGTGTAAATTTGGATCCAACTCTTTACAACTGAAAATCCAAATTTGGCCCAACGTTTTTAAAAAACATTTATGGCCAAAGTCTTTACAATATTGTATAATATAAAAATTTAAAAATATTTCAAAATCTTTTTAAGGCCCAATCAGTTTAGAATATGGCCCAGAAAGCCTACCCATTGAAATTGTGGGCCAAAAACTCAAGAAAGGCATACAGATTACCCATCGCCTTCGGTAGAGGTCAACGACAAAACAGGTTATTCAAATTGGATTTGGATCCGGTCCGAAATCGGATTGAGTCGATACCAGTTTGTGTGAAGTTGGATCAGTTTGGTGTTATTCGATCGGATTTAATTAGATAACATCCTAGACATTCGAAACCAAATTATGATGGGTACGAACTGAACCACCGAAAAACCTTACAAGGAAACTTCGGAAAATTGATTTCACCCGTTTACATGTGTTTGTTTAAAATTCTGTTTGAGAAATTAAATTACCTATACCCTGAAAATTAAATCGCTTATAAACTAGTTTGGACCGATTAGCTTGCCTCTCACCTCAAAAAAACATATTTCCAATTTTCCATTATCATTATGCTAGGATAATAAATGTGACATTACAAAATCTTGTATAAACCACACCATGAGCAGTATGATGATTACCGACTTTCGCATTGATTTCTTAATCCAATAATTACAAATATAAATACAAATACGATGGACAAATAGACAAAGCCCATGGGCCTAGTATACAATGTGGGCTAAATATACAAGTGGGGCTATCCCCACCCCCAACCCCCAACATCACACACACACACACATACACAACGATTGATAGGGAGGAGCTTATACCTATGTGAATATATCTGTATATTGGGAATTTGATGGATTGTGAATCACACTAACAAGGCCAATTGCAACTTTGTCCCCGACAAAGTAAATGTCGATCTCTATGTATTTAATGCACTGATGCTGAGCTTTGTTAGATGACACGTGTATTGCACTTGTAGTATACAAATTGTGGTTTTTGTAGTGAGTTATCTCAATTTTTGCATAAGATTATGAATCCAACATGTTTTGGCGACAATATTTGCGACCTCGTAATATTTTGCATCCATGTCGGGAAATAAGTCTATGACTTTGGAGAACCATGAGATGACGTTATTGATGGGTTTTCTAGGTTATAAAACAAAATTCATGTGGTGGAAAAACATTTAAACATTTAAGTTCACATACAACCTAGAAAGAATCTATGTGTTCTCTACTGGTAGCAATAACCTATGAACATCAAATACCCTAGAGAGAGGCTATAAAAATCGAACTTAACACGAAGATTAGGGTTACATACCATTTGATTATTATAACAAATAATCAAATTAAATCCTCTTCAAGTTCATTAAAGCAAACACCAAAAAGATGATGCCTCTAATGACTCACACCCAAAACCAGAAACCCTAGAATGAGTAGGAGAGAGGAGATATGAAGTGAATTTTGTTCCTATGCATTTAGGTAATGTGGTGAACGAATATTGCAAACCAAGGGGTACTATTTATAGTTTAGGTAACTTGCAGGCAAAACAAGATTTGAATAATTAAATAATGGATTTAATTTCAGTTCAAATCATTTCCTTATTAACATCCATGAGGCTTCTGGAAACCCTAAAAGGACTCCCAAAACCGTCCACCCTAGGATGGTTCTAAAATTGCCTATTTTGTTTAACTATTGAAAAATTACAATTCATCAATTGCATCTTTAATTTATTCCAATTAATCCCGAATTAATTCTGATTAATATTTAATCAATTCTAATTGATTTCTTATTAATTTTTTAACCATATAAATTAACAAATCAATTATTTATTTTCAATTAATATATTAATCACATAATATATTAACAAATTATTTTCCCATAATTTTTAATTAGTTTATTAATCATATAATAATCTAATAAATTATACTTCTCTCTCCTAAAATCATTTCTAGCTATTTCTGGTCATCACGGCAACCCAAAAGGGATTTTGATTCTAATTACAAGAATATATCAATTTAGTTACTGGCTTAGACACCTTAATCCAACAGTTATCCCTCCAGGAAAACGTAATAAATAGATGTAAATCTATGGATGGTCGGGCATCTACCCTAATCAACATCGGAGTAGGCGATAAAAAGTATACACATGAGGGGACATGTAGTTGGAGACCATGATCTAGGGTACCACAAACATAATGCATGATTTAAGATAATGTAAATATGGTTCAATTCTTTAGGATCATGCATGTATAAGATGATATGTTGAACTATAAAAGAAATGTAAGGTTAGGTGAAGGTAAGATACCGAATATCATCGACTAAGCTATGATATAAAGTGTGGTTGTCAACGAGAGAACATGAGGCATCCAATTTTGAAGTGGTTCAACCGAGGAACTGTATGGATTGTAGTGAATCATATTAGCCCTTTGTAAGATCTCAGTGGCATACTTTTGGTGAGACAATAAGATATTGGTGGATGATAGAGTAGTTGAGATGCCTAAGAAGAAATTAAGTGGACCATGGTCTATCAAAAAAACTTATGGTTGAGTTGGGGAATGATCTAGTGAAGTAAGTTAGTAGATAAGGTAGTGAGGTTGATGTAATCAATATATAACAGAAGGTACAATGTAGCATGTGTAGACTAATAAATATATAAATAGGAATATATATGGTTGTATTGAAAGCCAATGTGAGATGTATATTGACTAAACATATGATACCATGTATGTAGGGCATGTTTAAGGTCGTATAAAGATCGATGCAGGTGACACACATGGTTCTGATATCCATGATAAAAAAAAATCATGTTGGTGGACGTATATATATTGTCACTTGAAGATGTCTTAAATAAAAGCATTCACCTCAAGTTGGTAGGCAGTTTCCAACCAGACTAGGTATCCAGTTTAACAACCGGACTAAAGATCTCATCATAATTGAATCCTTACTATTGATTGAGACCGTTGGCTACTAGTTTGGGCTTGTATCAGGCAATAAAACCATCTTCATGAAACTTATGGCGAAAGATCTACATAGATCTGTCAACAGTTAATCCTCAAAGTCTCATAACAAGTATAGAAGTGCCATTCGAGATAAGTGCATGAAAATCATCATTCATTTCCTTTTGCAAGATAGTGTTCTATATTGTTTGTATTTATGATCTAGGTATGGGGTATATGGAAGATGTACATAGGATAATTCATCTGTTGGATTAATGTCTAAGTCCATAACTATAATTTGTAAGACTTGACCCGACTTGACATGGTCCATTTGGGTTGCGTGGCATCATACATTTGGATAGACTATAATGAGAGAAATAACACTAAAGGTTTTTTTAATATATTATAAGTTCTAATATATTAATAAAGGTTATTTAATTAGTATTGATCAAGAATTAATTTGGAATTAATTAAGTGATCAAAAGGAGACTAATTAAATATTTGGGTTGATTGTGTAAATCATTCATTCTTATATATATGTGGGCTTGTGATCCAAGATTCCTTATGTTGGACTAAGTCCATGGGGTGACCCATGGATACTCCATCGTGGTTAAAATCCATGGAGCATAAGGCATGGGAAAAGTTATGAGTTACATGGTGTAACCCTAATAGTGTAACATCCCGAAATTCAGGTTCAACCATTTAACCCTTCTTCTTTTCCAAGTTGTCATGTTAGGTCCCTTTATGTAAATGCTAGGCTTGTGAGTACGTTGGGCATACTAAGGAGTACGCTGCGCGTACTCGCGCTCTTATTTTGGTCCCAAGATGGAGACTTTATGAGCAAATAGTCTCCATTGGCCTAGATCTATCATATTTCAGGACTATATGAGTTGTATGTTCATAAAAATGCAATCTTGGACGTAAATGTTGAGCCATGCATGAGATCTAGACTTTTGGAGGAGAAAGGAAAGGTGTTAAGAGGGTATAGGGACCTTTATAGCCATGCAAAGGCTTAAAGGTTTCGACTTTATGGATTAAAGGGTATTAGAATGGCCAGATCTGTAATATGAGATTATGTCTTAACTGATTAAGACCTAAAATGAAGAAAGTAGGAAACTGGGATTTACGTTGGGCGTAATCCCAGTACGCGCCGCGTAGGGGGTCGCGTTCCCCGATTCTGGAGTGCAAGGGTACGCCCCGCGTACAGGATTTGGTACGCCCCGCGTACTGCTTGCTGTTGACTTTTGTTGACTTTTAGGGTTTTGGTCAACATGTGGACTTTTGATTCAGGGAGGGGCAAAATGGTCTTTTACTCTTCTGTGGGATTGTAGAAAGGGATGTGGTATAGCCTTGAGTGCCGTTAATGATTTGGAATGATTACTTGTTGTGATTAGGCGAGGCTAGGTCGTTGTTTCGAGATTCGGAGATATCGAGCACATGAGATACTAGACATCATATGAGGTGAGTCTTCTCACTATACTGTACCTGGAAGGGTACCTATGTGTGACCGGAAGGTCTGGTATGCTATGAGATATATGCATTTTATGCTATTAGTTGCCTGATTTGTATGCGCTATGTATGTGATATGTATGTTATGCTTGATATGGGCCGGAAGGCATTATGATGTGGACCGGAAGGTCAGGAAGTTATGGACCGGAAGGTTGACACGGGTAGGACCGGAAGGTTTACCGAGTTGGGACGGAAGTCCCCTGACACATGGAACGGAAGGTCGTGTGGAGTATGGCCTGGAAAGGCGTATGTGTGTAAGTGGTATATTTGGGGAACTCACTAAGCTTTTGCTTATAGTGTTATGTGTAATGTGTTTCAGGTACTAGTGAGGACCGTGGGAAGGCGTCGGCATGACTCGTACACACACACACAGGTGGATTTGGATATGGTTGATCTTGGGATTTGATATGTTTTGTATTATGACCATGTTACATTGGATTTTATGGTTTGTCTTAAATGAAATTATGTTTTAAAGAAATGAAAATTTATTTTGAAAATTTACGTCGTTACAAGTTGGTATCAAAGCCTTGGTTTGAGGGATTCAGATGCACCTTCGGGCGTAACCGAACTCAAACTGAGGATTTGAGAAATTTTCAAACGATAAAACTAATTTATCTAAAAAAAACAAGAGATTTTGAGACAACCAGAGCGGAGCAGTGTGTACGGTCAGCCAGCGCCCGAACGGTGAATCCCCAAAATTCCCTTACGTTATGTGATTATGAGATATGATATGTTATATTATGCATGATAGAGCTGGCTAGGTATTCATATTAGGACTAGAGCGGCCTGATTTTGTGATGCCTTAGCCTAGGAAGGATTGCGCTGCTATGTGATGCTTGAGAGTGAGTAGGTAGCAGTGAGGGGCTGATAAGAGGTCTACCGAAGGGTAGCCTATGTCAGTGAGATATAGAGTACTTGTGATTTGGGATCCAAGGAGGAAGACTTAGGGTGTATATTGATGCGGTGTAGGCGGTAGTATAAGGGCCCGTACTACTAAAGACACTGGAGCAGTGCGCACTCTAAGTAAGAATCCTTTGGGTACTAAGGAACAAGTAGGGTGGAGTTATCGAGTGCGAGCATGCTCGAACGAGTCTTTGATATTATTATGTTATATTTCAGAGACATCATGGTTGGGACACGCCACAGACCTGAGGCGAACGGTGTGAATGACGAGGAGCTTCGTCAGATGATCCACGATGAGGTGGCTGCGGCGATCAGGGCCGAGATTCTGGAGATGTTTGGGTCTATCAAGACCACACTGATTGAGACCTTCGTTGAGCGGTACGTCACGATGACTGAGGCTGCAACCGCTGCAGCTACAGCAGCTGTGGCTGCTGCCAGACAGCAGGGAGGTGACTCGTTGTTGTTCCGGGAGTTCAACAACACAAAGCCACTTGAGTTTGATGGGACGCAGGATCCGATCGCTGTGATGAAATGGATTGCTGATATTGAGGGATGCTTCTATACGTGCTCATGTCCGGATCATCTGATGGTACGGTTCGCTTTGAACCAGCTTCACTTGGGAGCGAAGAGTTGGTGGAAGTTCGTGACGGCGAGCTTCACTCTTGCAAAGATTTCAGCGGTGACCTGGGTGAGGTTCACCACCATGTTCAGAGACGAGTATGTTCCCCCGATGGAGAGGGAACGATTGGTTCAGGAGTTCTTGACCCTCAAGCAGGGTAATGATTCGGTTACTGTGGTTACCCGGAAGTTTCATGAGAGGGCGACGTTCTACCCTGAGCAGGTGTCTACTGAGCAAGCACGGATGAGCCGGTATTTGGGTATTCTGAGGAGAGACATTCGGGAGTTCATGTCGAACTCGACGTATCAGACATTTACTGAGCACCAGGCAAATGCCCGGAAGAGGAAGATTGAGTTGGAGACTCAGGCCAGGAAGGAGGCCGAGTCTCAGAGGATGGATCGATGGCCGGCTCAGTCTCAGCCGGTAGCCAAGCGAACCAAGTCCGCTAATTCGAGGACTGGAGGCCAGAAGGGCCGCCCTTGAGGAAAGTGCAGCAAGGGTCATGGGGGGCCTGTCGATCGGGTGCTTGCTACAAATGTGGCAAGGAGGGGCATATCGCCAAGGATTGCCCCACGGAATTTGCAGTTTGCTTTCATTGCAACCAGACTGGCCATCAGAAGGTCGAGTGTCCATAGTTGCATCAGGGGTTAGGACAGGGATCTGCGCCTGCTGCTAGGGTTACCGAGGTTCGACCAGTGAAGGCCGAGGCTCCGAAGGTTCGTGGGAGAGCTTTCCAGTTGACTGCAAAGGAGGTCCGCGCAGCACCCGATGTTGTGGCTCGTATGCATTCTTTATTTATCTTTTTTTGAGTTGAGATATTGTGCTTATATGATGATATGCGTAGGTACTATTCTTGTGAGTTCTGTACCTGCTTTGGTGTTATTTGACTCGGGTGTGAGTCTTTCATTTGTTTCCTTGGCATTTAGTCAGCACATTAGTATCCGTCGAGAGGCGTTGAGTCGACCTCTGTGAGTTTCCATAGCTGACGAGCGAGTGGTGTATGCTACAGATGTGATTCGAGGATGTATCCATGAGATCTTCAGTGTGGAGTTCCTGATAGATCTGGTCCCGATTGCGATGGGGGATGTGTGTGTTATAGTAGGCATGGATTGGTTGAGCCGATTTGGAGCTGTTATAGACTGCGAGCATCAGTTGGTGATGATACGAGACCCTAGTGGGGGAGTGCTTACAGTGTATGGCGAGGGAACCCGATGTGGGTTAGCGTTTTGTTCGGCTGCGAGGGCGAGACAGAGTTTGCAGCAGGGCTGCAGTGGATTCGTAGCCTATGTGATGGACACGTGGGTGGCCGCTGGGAAGCCAGGTTCGATTGATGAGGTTCCGTTAGTGTGCGAGTTCCCAGATGTTTTTCCCGAGGAATTGCCGGGTGTGCCGCCCAAGAGGCAGGTGGAGTTCCGCATCGGTTTGGTTCTGGGAGCAGCACCTATCGTCAAGGCGCCTTATCGCCTCGCGCCGCCAGAGATGCAGGAGTTATCCTCACAGCTTCAGGAGCTGCTGGGGAAGGGGTTTATCTGACTGAGTAGCTCGCCTTGGGGAGCACCGATCCTTTTTGTAAAGAAAAAGGATGGTTCACACCGGATGTGCATTGATTACCGGGAGTTGAACAAGTTGATGGTCAAGAACCGTTATCCGTTGCCGAGGATCGATGATCTATTCGATCAGTTGTGGGGGGGCGTCTTGGTTCTCCAAGATAGACTTGAGGTCGGGTTATCATCAGATGAGGGTTCGGGATGAAGATATCTAGAAGACAGTGTTCAGAACTTGTTATGGGCATTACGAGTTCGTGGTGATGCCTTTTGGGCTCACCAATGCACCATCAGCGTTCATGGATCTCATGAACAGGGTGTGCAGACCGATGTTGGATCTATCGGTGATCGTATTCATTGATGATATTTTGGTGTATTTGAGATCTAGAGAACAACATGAAGAGCATTTGAGGGAGATCCTTGGAGTTCTGAGATCGGAGAGGCTTTATGCCAAATTCTCCAAGTGTGAGTTCTGGTTATGAGAGGTCCAGTTCTTGGGACATCTCGTCAACCAGGATGGGATATTGATCGATCCGGCCAAGATTGAGGCGGTCATGAGGTAGGAGGTGCGGAGATCGCCCACCAAGATCAGGAGCTTTCTAGGATTGGCTGGCTATTATCGGAGATTTATCAAGGATTTCTCCAAGATCGTCGTGCGACTCACCAGGCTGACCCAGAAGGGTGTCGCTTTTTCTTGGGTTCCGGAGCAGCAGACCTCATTTGAGACACTTCACCAGAAGTTGTGCGAAGCCCCGGTGCTCGCACTCCCGGAAGAGATGGAGGATTTTGTGGTGTACTGTGATGCGCCGATATCCGAGTTGGGAGCAGTGCTTATGCAGAGGGGGCATGTGATAGCATATGCCTCGAGGCAGCTGAAGCCTCATGAGTCAAGGTATCCCACCCACGACCTGGAGCTGGGGGCTGTGTTGTTCGCCCTCAAGATCTGGCGTCACTATCTATATGGGTTTCGGTGTACCATATAAACGGACCACAAGAGTTTGAAGTACTTGATGGATCAGCCCAACCTGAGTATGCGCCAGAGGAGATGGTTGGACGTGGTAAAGGATTATGATTGTGAGATCATGTACCACCCGGGGAAGGCTGACGTTGTAGCTGATGCCTTGAGCCGTAGGGTGGAGAGCGCCCTGATACGAGACGTTTGTATGAGATTGACAGTGATGACTCTGGTGTGGGACACCATTCGGGGGGGCCAGGCGGAGGCCGTGAGACCGGAGAATAGCAAAAAGGAGCGGGGTGATCGGGTAGGTATCGGAGTTCGTTACCGATAGTCAAGGACTTATGACCTTTCAGGGTCAGATTTGGGTACCGTTTGTGGGCGGAACACGTACCATCTTGATGGAGGAGGCCCATAGATCGAGGTTCTCGATCCATCCCGGGGCCACTAAGATGTTTTTGGACCTTAAAAGGGAATATTGGTGGCCCTGTATGAAGAGGGATGTCGCATGGTTTGTGGAGAGGTCCTTGACCTGTCGCAAGGTTAAGGCTGAGCACCAACATCCACATGGTAAGTTGCATCCATTGGAGATTCCCGAGTGGAAGTGGGAACAGATTACCATGGATTTTATCACCAAATTGCCCAGGACTGCAAGAGGTGTCGATGCGATTTGGGTGATTGTGGACAGGTTGACAAAGAGCGCTCACTTCCTTGCTATTAGTGAGAGCTCTTCTGCTGAGAGGCTGGCAGAGTTGTACGTGAGGGAGGTAGTATCGCGGCATGGAGTTCCTGATGGGTTTTGACCATTCTAACACTTCCTAAGTGTACATGCAACCCTAATAAACCTTGGATCTATGTTTGTCTAAGATACATGCAAATAATTATTTTTCCAAGGTTCATATCCTAACTAGCATGGCATGGGGAACTTGAATCAAATAAAGCTAGTAGAAATACTTACCTTGTAGTTGTAGTTGATTCCTTGGAGTTTTAGAGCCTAGCACCAATAGTGTGGATGCCTCAAATGGAAATCACAAATCACCACAAACTTGGAACTTTGAGAGAATAGTCACTACTATCTTGAAATCGGCCCTCTTGCTTTACTCACCTCAACTAGTGTGATTTCAAGAACCAAAGCCTCCTTTATATAGTGTGGTGGATTGGGGTTACATCCGTGTAAACCCTAATATCCATGTCTCTTCATTTCCATGAGATCCATGGGTTAAAGCTCCATGGAGTATCCATGGACTTTCCATGCAAGCCTAGCCCATTCTAAATAAGCATTATCCCACACTATATAAATGTAGAAGCCCATATTTAATTAGTAATCCCTTTGATCTCTAAATTAATCCTAGATTAATTATAGATCAATAATAATTAAATAATATGATCTTATATTAATATATTAGAACTTATAATATATTAATAAATCATAACTTGTGCTATTCTCAAAAGATTATCCATAAATTGTTCGGGCGAAGTGCAACCCAAATGGACCATACCGGGTCGAGTCAAGTACATACCAAATATAGTTATGGACTTAGAAACTATATCCAACAGTCTCCCACTTGGATAAGTCTAATAACTATAGTTGCAAGTATGACTTCAGGAACCGATCAGCAATCGTAGCTCTTTAAACTCTGTTGAACTAGAACACGCCATTTTAGATAAGGGATCATATAATCCTCTGTTCTAGATATCAGCCGGACAAATACATGGAGCATGGTCTTACTTATTGTCCAGCATTTGTTTCCCGATTTCCGATTTGTTTGACATAGAACTTAACTGAACACATCAATTTAGTTCTGACCGGGCCCGGTACATAGGTCAAAACGAAATCATCGAGGGGCCCAGATATCGCTTCTAATCCTAGAAGGAACAGATAAACTTCGACTCATATGTTTGTTCTACCACTCATTGAATTATACACAAAAGCACGTTTTATAACATCGAGTTACCAATGCGTTTTCGTACAATCAATGCATAACCAACTTGTAAGTAACAAAGCATATCTCTAGGTTTAAAGACTTATATGATATTACCGTCTCACGATCACTCGAGATAAATTCCATGAAGTGATTCCAGTGAGCGTGGGTTGAGTCCAATGCTCAGAACTTATGAGCACTCATGATTGTTGTAGCCATGTCCAACACCTTATACCTCTGCAACCAATCATGACAGTCTTGATTCATACCTACTTCCGACATATGACCGACTGTGGAGGTTTGAATAATATGATATACCAAATATAATTATTCTGGAAGTCAAAACATGCAAAAGAAATATAGTAAACAATTGACAAGTGATAGCAACACTTTACTCATAAATAACAGCTTTTATTTATCATCAAATGTCAATTACATTTTACAAATTTCAAGATTCTCTAACTACTAAAACTAATATCATCCTTCAGACCTATGCTCCGAGCATGCTGGAGATGCTTAGCCCGAGTCAGTCCCTTCATGAGGGGATCTGCTGGGTTCTCATCTGATGATACCCTCTTTGCCACGAGGATTCCTTCTTCTATTCGATGTCTGATGAAGTGATATTTTTTGTCAATGTGTCTGGATCTCCCATGATCTCTTGGTTCCTTGGCTAAGGCAACCGCAATATTGCTGTCACAGAAAATCTCCATTGGCTCCTTTATAGGTCGTACAACTCCAAGGTCTCCGATGAAGTTCTTTAGCCATATAGCCTCCTTTGCTGCCTCGCTTGCTGCTATATACTCTGATTCACAAGTGGAATCAGCCACTATCTCCTGCTTGGAACTTTTCCAAGTAATTGCCCCTCCGTTTAGAGTAAAGACCCAGCCTGACTGAGAGCGGAAATTATCCCTGTCAGTCTGAAAGCTAGCATCACTGTACCCTACAACTCTCAAGCTATCACTCCCACCAAGGGTAAGGACCCAGTCCTTAGTCCTTCGCAAGTACTTGAGGATATTTTTTACCACAGTCCAGTGTGCCTTGCCAGGGTTCCCCTGATACCTGCTAACCATGATCAAAGCAAAAGCTACATCAGGTCGAGTACACGTCATAGCATACATGATCGATCCTACAGCCGAAGCGTAAGGTGTTCGACTCATTTCTGCTATCTCAGCCTCAGTGCTAGGGCTTTGTGTCTTACTCAATCTGGTGTTACTCTGGATGGGTAACTCTCCTTTCTTGGAATCCTGCATGCTGAATCTCTTCAGCACCTTATCCAAGTAGGTACTCTGACTAAGTCCAATTAGTCTTTTTCTCCGATCTCTCAAGATTCTTATCCCTAGAATATAGGCAGCTTCACCAAGGTCCTTCATAGCGAAACACTTCCCAAACCAGGACTTTACTTCCTGCAGGGTTGGGATGTCATTTCCTATGAGTAGTATGTCATCCACATACAGTACCAAAAAGCTGACTACGCTCCCACTAGTCTTGATATAGACACACGATTCATCTTCACTCCTTGAAAAGCCAAATTCCTTGACTTTCTCATCAAAGCAAAGATTCCATCTGCGAGGTGCCTGTTTCAATCCATAAATGGATTTCTCGAGTTTACACACTCTATTGGGGTACTCTGTACTGACAAAACCCTCAGGCTGAACCATGTAAACATCTTCAGCCAACTTTCCATTAAGGAAAACGGTTTTGACATCCAATTTCCATATTTCATAGTCATGAAATCCAACAATGGCTAACAGAACCCTAATAGACTTTATCTTGGCCACTGGTGAAAAGGTCTCATCATAATCAACTCCCGGAGTTTGAGAATAACCCTTTGCAACTAGTCGTGCCTTATAAGTGTGTACATTACCATCCATGTCGGTCTTCTTCTTGAAGATCCATTTCCACCCAACTACCTTACGATCAGGTACATGGTCAACCAAGTTCCAAACTTGATTGTCATTCATGGACTGTATCTCGCTATCCATAGCCTCTTTCCATTTAGCAGCCTCAGGGCCTACCATGGCTTCCGTGTAGCTGTTAGGCTCATCCAGACCTACTAGTGTCTCATTACTAATAAGTGTCTCACCTTCCGCAGTAATATGGAAACCATAGTAATGCTCAGGTGCATTCCTAACTCTCGTGGAACGTCTCAGAGGTACAGACTCGTCAATTGGCTCAACAGGAGTTTCCTCCTCAAGTTGAGGGCTAGGGTTTGAAGTTCCTTCACCACTTGACTCTTGAAGTTCTTCAAGGTCAATTTGCCTCCCACTGTCTCCTTGGCTTATAAACTCTGTCTCTCTCTCTCTCAAGACTCCTCTTCTTGCTACAAAGACCACATTATCACTAGGTCTGTAGAAGAGGTAACCAAAGGATCTTTGTGGATAGCCGATGAAAATACACCTCTCTCTTCGGGGTTCTAGCTTATCATGAGTCTCGCGCCTCACAAAAGCCTTGCAACCCCAAATCTTGATGTGATCTAGTTTGGGTACTTTACCAGTACACATCTCGTGAGGAGTTTTGGCAACTTTGTTTGTAGGGAGTAGATTAAGAATATGGGCGATAGTCTCTAAGGCATACCCCCAAAATGAGATTGGTAGCGAAGCTCGACTCATCATGGAATGAACCATATCCAACAAGGTTCGATTACGCCTCTCAGCTACACCATTCAACTGTGGTGTCCTGGGAGGTGTCAATTGTGAGACAATCCTAAATTCCCTAAGATAGTCGAGGAATTCTGAACTAAGATACTCACCACCTCGATCAGATCGAAGCATCTTAATGTTCCTGCCCAATTGATTCTCGACTTCCTGTTTAAATTCCTTAAACCTGTCGAAAGTCTCTAACTTATGCTTGATTAAGTAGACATATCCATATCTACTGATCATCAGTAAAAGTCAAATAATAACGATTAGCATCCCTTGTGGCATGTTTAAATGGTCCACACACATCTGTGTGTACAAGGTCCAACAAACCTTCACCCCTCTCACAAGAGCCTGTGAAGGGTGACTTTGTTATTTTTCCAAGTAAGCATGATTCGCAACTATCATCTGACTTTAGGTCAAATGACTCCAAGACTCCATCTTTTTGGAGTTGGCCTATGCGTTTGTTGCTTATATGTCCATGACGACAATGCCATAATGATGCTTTATCCAAGTTATTATTATTTATAGAATCAATACACATCACATTATTTCCTAAGTTATCTACAACAGACACAGCTTCATACACACCATCACAAGGTAATGCTTTAAAATAAAGAACATTATTAAAGAAAGCATCAATAGAACCAACTTCATTATTAAATGAAAAGGTAAACCCTTGTTTATACAATGCATGAAAGGAAATAATATTTCTTGCCATTTCTGGCGAGTAACAACATTTATTCAAATCTAAATTAAACCCACTACTTAGCGATAAAGTATAAACTCCAATCTTGGTGACAGGTGTAACTTTCCTATTCCCCATGATTAAGTTTATCCTTCCTTGCTCCACATTCTCACTTCTTCTTAGTCCCTGCAAGTCACAACAAATATGAATACCACAACCGGTATCAAGGACCCAAGAGTTAGAATTGGGTGAGTTATTAGAAATGATAGTGTAAATACCTGCATGGTTGGGTTTAACTTTCCCATCCTTCACATCTTGCTGGTACATTGGGCAGTTCCGCTTCCAATGTGCCTTTTCATGACAATAGAAGCATTCAGCCTATTTAGGGTCAGACGAAGGAGTGATGAAACTTTCTTGGTTCCACTTGAAGAAGATCCATCAAGGGTCCTAACCTTGGCACCCTTCGAAGAACTCTTTCTCTTCTTCCCTCGTCCTTTCCCGATTGCCAAGACATGGGCGGAGTTTGTAGGAGTAGGAGTGACAATCGCCTTACCCTTAAGACCACTTTCCGTGGTCTTTAAGAGTCCTTGAAGTTTGCTGAGTGTGACCTCTTCCTTGTTCATGTGGTATGTCATGCGGAATTGATCATAACATGAAGGTAAGGAGTGCAAAATGATATCTAATGCAAGCTCCTCGGGGAAGTTCACATTAAGCTTCAGCAAACGGTCCTCAAATCTTTGCATTTTCTGCATGTGGCCCGTGATGGGTTCACCATCCTTCATGCGAGTTGTTATCATGGAGGAGATGATTTCATACCTCTCTTAACGAACACTTTGATGGTATCTTTCCATCAAGTCTTGGTGCATCTCATAGGGGTAGAAATCTTCATAGGATTTTTGGAGATCCGCGGTCATAGTGGCCATCATGATGCATGCCACCTTGGTGGCATCCCTTTCATGTGCCCTAAACTCAGCGATCTCTTGAGGAGTAGCAACTGTCTCATCAATCTCCTTAAGCTGCTTATCGAGTACATATTCCTTGTCTCGTAGCGAGTAATCATTCTGATGTTTCTGATCCATTCATTAAAGTTGGATCCATCAAAAGTGACTTTCCCACACAAGTTCATAAGAGAAAATGAGCCACTAGGATTAGAGCCAGAAGCAGCGTTGTTTGCAGACATCTAAAAAGAGAAGAAAAGTTTAGTTTAGAAATAGAGATAGTCCTTAATAAAACACCCAAATGTAGTATTAAGGCTAGGACCCAATCACAATATATTATACTTAGAAGAGGTATGCCGTCATCTAAGTAATAACATTTTTGAAAGGTAGGTGAATGACGATTCACCAATTTCCACCAAAGACGAAATATTAAAAATATTTAATTTAGTTCTTAGAAACTCCTAGATTCTTTTGAGATTCAATGAACTTTTCAAAGGCATGTTTCAATCTTGAGTGTGCCCTCCAAGTTTTGTGACTAGGATGCCGAGGATCACAAAACGAGGTGTGAAGTAACCATGCAAATTACTTGGTACCCTTAATGTATTACCCCTCAATCGATGTGCCGGTTAACCACATACGCTCCATCGATACTATGATAAACATTAAGTCACCCTTTACCTACCTTGTTAAGTTCAATTTAGTGTGTCGGTTAACCACACCCGCTCCACTAACGACTTAGACAAAGTGTAAAGTGTAATTTCATGGATTAGCACCTTATTCACATTTTTCCTAAAGTAACTAACATTGGGAATTTAATAAAACATTTAGTTACTTTATAATATTCATCATAATTTTAATGGGAATTTATAAGTCCTTGTCCTACCCGTTCGGCTAACGACCCTCCACCAGTCAAGCAAGCGGTGGGTGAGAGTGGACACCCATTAAGTTGCCATTTTATAGGCAACAACCTTATACCCACCTTATAGACCGGCTTCGTGAATGAAGCGTACTAGCGGTAAGACGACTTTTGATCTTATACATATATATTATTATTATTATTATTATTATTATTATTATTATTATTATTATTATTATTATTATTATTATTATTATTATTATTCACTTATAATATTATAAGTATAAGGGTTGAATTTTAACTTTTAATATTCTAAGGTTTGGAACTAAAGTTTTAATCAAGACTTTACTTGTTCCAAAACTTGAGGGCAAGTTTTGTAAACTTTCAAAACTTTTCATTTCTTGTAACTTATGAGTTAAATAGAGTAATAAAAATGAAGACTCTTCATTTTTCTAACTCTTGTGTTCTTTTAATGGTTTTAATTCAAGTGTGACTCTTGGTTTTCCATAACTTGAGGACAAGTTATGGACTCCATTAAAACACATTATGATCAAGAATTAAACTACCAAGTAGGTTACAAGTAATTCCTATGATCATCTAAATTCATAAGATCAAGAACATGAATATCCATATCAAAGTTTCAAGATCATATGAACACATATAATCATGAAAAATTGATATTAGCCATTGTAAATGGATTAGAACAAACATTACACCATCTAAAACAAGTTTTATAATGCCAAAACAGTTTAGGGTAATGTTTCTAGTCCATTTCCAGCAGCAAAAGTCGAAAATCTGCATTCTATAGCTCCTACTCGTCGAGTGCACGAACCTACTCGCCGAGTAGGATGAAGATACACATGAACTCAGCGAGTCCCCCCATGGACTTCGCGAGCTCATCAGGCAGACAACAAGTTTTCCGATTTTTTCCAATATTTTGCATCAAGTATCAAACAAACAAGCCTAAGCTCTGATACCACTGATGGGTTTTAAGCATTCTAACAGTTCCTAAGTGTACATGCAACCCTAATAAACCTTGGATCTATGTTTGTCATAGATACATGAAAATAATTATTTTTCCAAGGTTCATATCCTAACTAGCATGACATGGGGAACTTGAATCAAATAAACCTAGTAGAAATACTTACCTTGTAGTTGTAGTTGATTCCTTGGAGTTTTAGAGCCTAACACTAATAGTGTGGATGCCTCAAATGGAAATCACAAATCAACACAAACTTGGAACTTTGAGAGAATAGTCACTACTATCTTGAAATCGACCCTCATGCTTTAATCACCTCAACTAGTGTGATTTCAAGAACCAAAACCTCCTTTATATAGTGTGGTTGATTAGGGTTACATCCATGTAAACCCTAATACCCACGTCTCTTCATTTCCATGAGATCCATGGGTTAAAGCTCCATGGAATATCCATGGACTTTCCATGCAAGCCTAGCCCATTCCAAATAAGCATTAGCCTACACTATATAAATGTAGAAGCCCATATTTAATTAGTAATTCCTTTGATCTCTAAATTAATCCTAGATTAATTATAGATCAATATTAATTAAATAATATGATCTTATATTAATATATTAGAACTTATAATATATTAATAAATCATAACTTGTGCTATTCTCAAAAGATTATCCATAAATTGTTCGGGTGAAGTGCAACCCAAATGGACCATGCCGGGTCGGGTCAAGTACATACCAAATATAGTTATGGACTTAGACACTATTGTTGGGTTTTGAATATTCTAACACTCCTAAGTGTACATGCAACCCTAAATACCTTGGATCTATGTTTTCTCTATTATACATACAAATATGAACATCCAAGGTATTATCCTAATCTAGCATACAAAACAATGAATATAACAAGATAGAATACATACCTCTTTCATGTAGAAAGTCTTCATGAAGCTTGAGTGCCAAGTGCCTCAAGTGTGACACCTCAAATGGTTCACACAACACCAAATACACATGGAATAACTTGAGAGAATTCTACACTTCATGAAAATCGGCTAGCCCTTTCTTAGTCTCTCTAGTGGCCGATTTTGGTCAAGAATAAGATGCATATATAGTTAGGGTTACACCATGTAAACCTTAATTGACATGGCCTTTCATTTACATGATCCATGGGTTATGTAACCTCCATGGAGCATCCATGGAGCATCCTATGGGTTTAACCCAACTTGATTATCCATGGAGCTTTGGCCCACTATATAAGTTATGGACGATTTGCACAATCAACCCATATATTTAATTAGTCGTCTTTTGACAACTTAATTAATCCTAGATTAATTCTTGATCAATACTAATTAAATAATCTTATTATTCTTATTATTAATATACTAGAACTTATAACATATTAATAACCATAAGTGTCTTATTTCTCTCATTATAGTCTATCCAAGTGCATGATGGTATGCAACCCAAATGGACCATGCCGGGTCGGGTCAAGTCTTACCAATTATAGTTATGGACTTAGACATTAATCCAACAGTCTCCCACTTGGATAAGTCTAAAACTATTATTGCGTATGACTTCAGGAACCGACTGGAAATCGTAGCTCTCAAAAGCTTCTGTCGAACTCTGACCTTGTAGATGAACTCTGACCTTTGTCAATGACTTGTCCATTAGATTAGGGATCATATATTCCTCCATTCTAGATATCATATGGACTGAGACATGGATTATAATCATTCTCTCTGTCCATTTGTTGTTTCACGATATCCGATTTATGACGACTGACTAATTGAACAAATCAAATCAATCCTGGCCCGGCCGAGCACTTCCATTGGTCATCATCAAATCATCAAGGGGCTCACAGATATCGCTTTTATCCCGAAGGTAAAAGGAATGGATAAACTTCGACTCATATGGCTTGTTCTACTACTTGTTGAATCATACACAAAGACACGTTTTATAGCACTGAGTTACCAAATGCGTTTTCGTGCAATCAATGTACAACCAACTCATAGTAACAACTCATATCTCTAGGTTTGAAGAATATAAGATATTATCATCTCATGATCACTCGTGATAAAATCCATGAAGTGATTCCAATGAGTGCGGGTTGAATCCAATACCCAGAACTTATGAGCACTCATGAGTGTTGTAGCCCTTCGTCCAACACCTTAGACCTCTACAAGCCAACCCATGACAGTCTTAATTCATATCTACTTCCAACATATGACCGACTGTGGATGGTTTGAATAACTTAGTCATTCTGGAAGAATAACCTAGTTTATTCAGGAAGTCAAAACATGCAAAGTGAAACACAATAATAATTGAATCCAATATGGTATCAAAACATATGACCATAAATAAAACACCTTTTATTTATCACCATATGATTACACATTATTCATTGTATACTGTTTCAGCTTTCAACTTTATTCTTTAATTTAAAACAATAGTTGTCCCATGTTCCAAGCATATACACTGTGTTTTCTAAACACTAGTCATGCCATACACCAAGTATGCATACAATGTTTGTCTATGATCTTTACTTTGTGAAATAGATCAATTGAACATAACTCCATTGATCCTCTTTTCACAGTCCCAAATCCTTACTACAAATGCAAGAATTCCAAATTCATGCCATTTACTGAAATATGTTAGATTCTAAACTTATATGCATTGATCCTCTTGTAATGATTATGCACAAAGTCAGAAAGACTTGACAACAACCATTACAGAGCATTCCAAAGGAGATCAGCTCCTTGGAAACATCCTTCTTCCATTAAGTTTCCTAATCTTACACAGATTGAATAATTTCTAACTTTGAAACATTTCCAGATTCCATTTTGACTATCACTTCTGAACAAGAGTTGCCTCCTTACAGATTATGTCAATATGGTCCTTCCAGAATTATCACTATACTTCCAATTGTCCTTGGGCAACCAATCTTTGGTAAACCATAGATTGTCCTCGACAATTGTTTTATCCTTTTAGTCATATCCAGTTCTAAACTGTTTCCCTTCTTAATGCCCCAGGCATTTGGAAAATTTAGAAAGGATGAATATAGCACATGTAATCGATCCTATATTCGAAGCATATGGGACACGATTCATGATGTCTCACATAAAGACTAAACCAGTCTTTTGCTATAACATTTCCATTTCGATTTGCCAAGTTCTCATAATTCAGATTATGAAAAGGGATGCCGTAATCATAATCGAATTTTAGAACGCAAATAATGGACTTGTATACAAAATTTCCTTATGTTGAGCCATTCCAACATGAAATTCATATATATATATATATATATATATCCTTGACTAAATGATTAAAACCACGATCTAAGCTTATAGATTTGAGATGAAGTATAATTTCCTCTCCCTTAATTATAGCAAAAAAACTTTTCCCAATTGAAACCTTTTGTTTTCTATAATTGACATTGCTAACTTGCAATACTTATCATAATTATCATGCTCCCACTAACATGATGATTATTGGCATAACACTTATGCTCCCACTAGCTTTGACATGTACTCAGAAATCAGCTGGACTTCTAGAAATCAATACTTCATTGAATTTCTTACAATTGCTATCTAGCTAAAATCTACTTAGTGAAAGTGTTTCCTCACCATCATTTTCATGAATCGGAGAGAAACCTTATGACACTTAGATTTACTGCTGTATGTGTTTTTATCCATGTGAATTGTCAAAACCATAGTCACAAGACAAGGATAATGACAAATCCAAACTCATATGGACTGAACTCAATCTTAATTTCTTGCCACCTGACAGCTCAAGGGCCTGTCATTGCTTCCAAGTTGCTGTGCAACAAATTAAGAACTCTAAGAACTCATATGCAAAGCCAACTTTAACTGGAATGGGCACAAAATATGTCAACACGATAGGTTATAAACCTCAAGTTGTGTGCTAGTGAAGAACTTCAGGTTTTATTGTTGATTAGTTCTTGAGACTTTCAAGACCTTTAAGACTCCCACTGTCCTCTTGACATATAAGACTTTCTTGTCAGATATTCAAGAGATAGTGTGGATTCTAATCAAGACAAACACTTCACACAATTGGCCTAAGTTGGTCTTTGTTTTATCCAAAACATCACAACTTACCAATTTAAAATGTACAAGAGTAGAAAACTTTTACTCTTACATTTGACAAGTGTTTTAAACCTTCTTTAAGACATGTCACTCAAGTTACAATCTTGGAGTATGACTCTAAGACTTGTATTGGAACGAAGTATGACTCATCTTCTTGATTTAACCATTTCAACAATTCAAGATCCCTTTTCTTTGTCATAAGAATGCACTAAGATTTCCTTAGAGAACTAATTGTGCTATGGTTTCTTAATCATTAAGATGATCACAAAACTAATACTAAAGTACTCTCCCATCTTTTCAGATTTGAGAAACTTTTATCCTTCTGCCTAATTTGATTCTTCTTATTTGCTCTGTCATACATTGGAACCTTTTTCCAATGTCTCAGAGTTATACTTAAGCTTGTAAGTATAATCATATTTACTGAGCTTTTGTAAACTATGACGAATAGTTTTATCAGTCTTTTGTGGTGGACTTGACCAGTGCACAAGAATGTGTACTCGATCCCTTAGTTCTTCACTTGACTCACACATCCATGTGAACAAGTAATTAGTTTTAATTTTCCAATACTTGAAAGTTCTCATTCATCATGTTATACAACTTGCATGATTCCAAGTTCCGGTCCAAATGAAACTTGGGTGATGAGAATCTTCCCTTATTTGGTAAATTTAGACATTACCACAAATGAAAGAATCAATTTTATATTTCCACTCTTGCTATTAATGGAATCTTATAAGCAACAAAAATTTCCACAAATGCCATTGTAAGGATGTTTTTAAAATAAATAAAATCAAAATTTTCCTTTTATTTTAAAACTATGCGGAAAAACTTATGCTTACAATCCATATGAAAACTTGTTGTTATCTATTCCTAAGCAATATCTCATAACTCCTAAGAAGTAGCTCAAGAATCCGATCTTCAAACTATTCGATAGAAATCCATCTACGCCATCAGATTCAACATATTCTTTCTTTAAGTTTCTTCACTTTTCTTTGATTCTTAAAACATCACCATGTGACCCAGTCACATCATGTATCAAGAATCTCATAATAGAAACTTAGCAGAGTTAGATAGTGGACTTTACCTGAAGTAGTGTCAAACTTATTGACATTAACATCCTTAGGTAAATTTGGCAGCTTCGCAACCAATGCCCCTTTCTTTGGCAATATAAACATATGGACCGTTTGATAATGGTACACGGGACTATCATAGACTTAGCTTTTCTCTTTACCATTTGGTCAACCGAGTTGACTATGGCCGATCTCTTTCCATTGGGAAGAGAATGCTTTCTTGAATTTCCTATGTCACTATTGTCAATGTCCATCAAGTTTTAAGGAAGTTGATCTTAACAAATAGATAAGATCATTAAGGGTCTTGTCATAGTCTGTTTCATAGGTGTCCCAAAGGAACTCACTATGTGACTTAGAAAGTGATTGAACCACCAACTTTCTCAAGACTTTGACACCCAACTCTCCCGGCTTGTCAATATGTGACTACATCTCCAAGACGTGACCACACCTAGACCTTGCCTTGCCAATTAGGCTTGAGTGACCTTAAACTTTTCAAGAACTTGTGGGTTGGGGAGAATAATTGGAGGAGGTGAATGAAGTATGATTTCCAAGGGACATCATCTTCATTTAGGAAAGCTTGTTTCAAGAGATTTGGGAGGATCATAAATGTCTAAACCGGACATCTTTTGGGAGATATTCATGATAGTTGATCTTAAGTCGTTAATATGACACCCAATATGAAATATTAAGGCTAGGACCCAACAAACTATTTTATAACTTAGAAGAGGTATGCCGTAATATAAGCTATAAAATATTTGAAGGTAGGTGAATGGCGATTCACCAATTTCCACCAAGATAAACGAAATGTATTATTAGGTTTTAATTGGTTTTTGAAACTCCTAGATCTTTGAGATTCATTGAACTGTTCAATGGCATGTTTCAATCTCGAGTGTGCCCTTCAGGTTTTGTGACTGGGATGCCGAGGATCACAAAACAAGGTGTGAAGTAACCATGCAAATTACTTGGTACCCTTAAGTGTTTACCCCTCAATCGATGTGCCGGTTAACCACACACGCTCCATCGATACTATGATAAACATTAAGTTACCCTTTGCTTGCCTTGTTAAATACGAGTTAGTGTGCCGGTTAACCACACACGCTCCACTAACCGACTTAAACAAAGTGCAAAGTGTAATTTCATGGATTAGCACCTTATTCACATTTTCCTAAGTAACTAAGATTGGGTATTATTAAGAGTTTAGTTACTTAGTATTTATCATTAATACTTTTAATGAAGGGAGAATTATAGTCCTGTCAAACTCGTTCAGCTAACGACCCTCCACCAGTCAAGCAAACGGTGGGTGAGAGTGGACACCCATTAAGTTGCCATTTTATAGGCAACAACCTTATACCCACCTTATAGACCGGCTTCGTGAATGAGGCGTACTAGCGGTAAGACTGACTTTACTCTTATACATACATATATATATATATATATATATATATATATATATATATATATATATATATATATATATATATATATTATTAACTTATAATATTATAAAGTATAAGGGTTGAATTTTAACTCTTTAAAATTCTAAGGGCTAACTTGGAATTAAAGTTTTCATAAGTGAAAACTTTTCAAATTCCAAAACTTGAGGGCAAGTTTTGAAACTATTCAAAACTAATTAATTCCATAACTTATGTGTTTAAAGTAGTTTTAATCCAAAAACTCTTCAAGTTCCATAACTTGAGGACAAGTTATGGAAGACTTTAAACTAATAAAAGAATTAACTTTTCTTTATTTTATAACTTATGAAATTAATTAAGGTTACACTCTTTTTTTATTATTATTATTTAATGAAGAGACTCTTGGTCCTCCATAACTTGAGGACAAGTTATGGAGTCATAAAACCATTTAATTAGAACTAGACTCTTCATTTTTTGTAACCTTTGCCAACTATTATGAGTTTTATGAAACTTAAATGTGACTTTTCATATAACTTGAGGACAAGTTACAAAAACACATTTTAGAATCAACTCTTAGATTAATTTGGAATGAAAACAACTATTTCACTCAACTTTTCTATTAATCTAAGCAACTCATAAGAACAAGATAATTCAAATCAAACTTTTTCATGTAATTAGTCTAAACCTTAAACTAATACAAAACATGAATCTATTGACAATTATCTTTGAAATTGGATTAGCATGAACATTACCACATCAAAAACAAGTTTATAAGTTCAAAAACAACTTAGGGTAATGTTCCTAGTCCATTTCTAACCAAAAACCTCGAAAATATGCTGTCTGGGGCTCCTACTCGTCGAGTGCATGAACCTACTCGACGAGTAGGATGATTTTACTCATGGACTCGGCGAGTTCATCAGTGGACTCGGCGAGTTCATCAGTGGACTCGGCGAGTCCAGTGCCCAGTAAGCCAAAAAATCGAGTTTTTCAGCATTTTTCAGCAATTTGCATCAAGTATAAGAGAAAACAAGACCTGGCTCTGATACCACTGTTGGGTTTTGACCATTCTAACACTCCTAAGTGTACATGCAACCCTAAATACCTTGGATCTATGTTTTCTCTATTATACATACAAATATGAACATCCAAGGTATTATCCTAATCTAGCATACAAAACAATGAATATACAAGATAGAATACATACCTCTTTCATGTAGAAAGTCTTCATGAAGCTTGAGTGCCAAGTGCCTCAAGTGTGACACCTCAAATGGTTCACACAACACCCAATACACATGGAATAACTTGAGAGAATTCTACACTTCATGAAAATCGGCTAGCCCTTTCTTACTCTCTCTAGTGGCCGATATTCGTCAAGAATAAGATGCATATATAGTTAGGGTTACACCATGTAAACCCTAATTGACATGGCCTTTCATTTCCATGATCCATGGGTTATGTAACCTCCATGGAGCATCCATGGAGCATCCTATGGGTTTAACCCAACTTGATTATTCATGGAGCTTTGGCCCACTATATAAGTTATGGACGATTTGCACAATCAACCCATATATTTAATTAGTCTTCTTTTGACCACTTAATTAATCCTAGATTAATTCTTGATCAATACTAATTAAATAATCTAATTATTCTTATTAATAATATACTAGAACTTATAATATATTAATAACCATAAGTGTCTTATTTCTCTCATTTTAGTCTATCCAAGTGCATGATGCCATGCAACCCAAATGGACCATGCCGGGTCGGGTCAAGTCTTACCAATTATAGTTATGGACTTAGACAGTAATCCAACAACCATATCCAACAGTTCCGATCTCGATTGTTTCAGACCAAGATGTGCGTTTTACTTCCAGATTTTGGAAGAAGTTTCACGAAGAGTTGGATACGAGGCTGCATTTTAGTACTACATACCACCCAGAGACGGACGGTCAGAGTGAGCGGACGATTCAGACGCTCGAGGACATGCTTCGGGCATGTGTATTGGACTTCGGAGGGAGTTGGGACATGTATTTGCCCTTGGCTGAGTTTTCCTATAACAACAACCATCACTCGAGCATTGGTATGCCACCTTTTGAGCTATTGTATGGGAGGAGATGTCGGACCCCCATTTGTTGGGGTGAGGTAGGGCAACGTGTGATGGGTAGTACGGAGATAGTGCTTCAGACGACCGAGCAGATACAGCAGATCAGACAGAGGTTGTTGACCGCTCAGAGTCGCCAAAAAAGTTATGCAGATAGGTAACGATCCGAGCTCGAGTTTCAGGTTGGGAATTTTTTACTCCTGAAGGTGTCTCCTTGGAAGAGAGTGATTCGATTCAAGAAGAGGGGCAAGCTGGGGTCCCGGTATATTGGGCCATTTAGAGTGGTTGCAAGGGTAGGCATAGTAGCATATCGATTGGAGCTACCTACGGAATTGATCTAGATTCATGATACCTTCCACGTGTCTCAGTTGAGGAAGTGTATAGCCGACGAGTCGGCTGTGGTGCCGTTGGAGGATATTTAGGTGGATGCGGGCCTGAATTATGCTAAGAGACCAACTGCAATTCGGGATCGAAAGATCAAGGTTCTGAGGAACAAGGAGGCACCGTTGGTGCAGGTTCAGTGGCAACATCGGAAGGGGTCCGAGCTGACGTGGAAGGCAGAGTCAGAGATGCAGGAGCAGCATCCGGAGTTGTTTTCGGCATAAGACTTCGAGGGCAAAGTCTGGTTCAAGTGGGGGAGAATTGTAACATCCCAAAATTCAGGTTCAACCATTTAACCCTACTTCTTTTCCAAGTTGTCATGTTAGGTCCCTTTATGTAAATGCTAGGCTTGTGAGTACGCTGGGCGTACTAAGGAGTACGCTGTGTGTACTCATGCGCTTATTTTGTACGTGGATTCATCCGGGTATGTTGGGCGTACCCAAGGTTACGTCGGGCGTAACCGGCCCAGATGCAAAACCCTAATATGGCTTGAGGGCTATAAAAGGAATGAGATGGCCTTGTCCCTCAGCCACCATCTCACAGAAAGAAACCCTAAGAGAGTATTCCTTTCGTCCCTAGCTTGTGTGTGAGTGTTCTAAGCTTCAAACTGCCATTTCAAGGTGGTGAAAGAGAATAGGAGGCCATTGTAGGAGCTAGAAGTTGGTGGACAAGAGTAGATCTGAGGTTTTCAGAGGTTGGAGCTTCTTCCTAAGGTATAAAGTTCAGAACTTGCCATGTTATTTGTCTTATGTGCTTCTTGGACCAAATTCTAGGGTTTTTGGTCCCAAGATGGAGACTTTATGAGCAAATAGTCTCCATTGGCCTAGATCTATCATATTTCAGGACTATATGTGACATCCCCAAAATCACGGCTAGAAAAGACCGATTTTGTTTATGATTTGTTTAAAAATCAGAGTAACATTTTAAATAAAAGTGTTGCGGAATTTGTCCCAAAACAAAATATGATAAAGATTTATCAAAAGCATTTCCATAGAAATGTATTTCATTAAAAGACTTGGGATGTCATGTTCGTACAGATCAAAAGCATAAACAGTACAATATAAGCCTTACTACATTATTTCATATCTACAGGCCTATATCCGTAATCCCTCGTCCAAACATCATATCTATGCTCAAGCGCCACTACCTGTAATACATAAAACTGAGTGGGTCAGGCTTGGGAGCCTGGTGAGCACATTGGTTTTTCAACCCATAATAAATAAGTTTACTAATTTCATCAATCAACAATAACCCGATTACCCGTTCCCGTTATCCTCACTTTACGTCCCTAAACACCTATCATAAGGGACCTAGCCTAAGGATCATTATCGGGACGGACACTACTGCTAAGGGGATTCCTCAGCAATAAATGTCCTAAAGGCAACCATGTGGGGGATGGAGTACACCCGTGAACACATCGTTCACAAATACCTACAGGTTGCGAGCCTGCTAGTGTTCCAATGGACTGTCTAAAAGAGTCCGTGGTCGTCATCCATACTCCGCTGGATGAAAGAATCAACAACACCAACATCGAGGCCTCTCATCATTTTATCACACATCACCTATTACATCTACCCATGTTTTACCCCAACATTTTCGTAGATATAAAATACATATAAAGTTTAAATCATTGAAAACATGTATAACAATGTTCATCCGACATAGATAGCAAGTATTCAGATAATATGCACACATAGCACGTAATTTATATAAAACACTTCATATCTATGTGTAAGCTGAAAGTAACTATGCACTCACTTGTTAAAGTGATGATTCCAAAATCGGGCAGCGCTTGCTTCTAACAATTCTATTTTCCTTCGATGAAACCTAGCATTATTATCGCTAAATTTTAGTCTAATATTTACCGTGACCAACTATTAGTCTTAGTATTATTATTATTATTATTATATAAGCGTTCAAAAATATTTTCCAACCACTATGTACAGACAGAGGCCAGACATAAAACACCGGAGGGCAGGACCATTTTGGCATATAGCACTTCTGAAATCCAACAACCCTATGCGGCTCTTTAAACCAGATTCCCCATACCGCGAGTAGTTAAAAAAAAATATTATAACGACACTTATATAAGTTATAATAATAGCTCAAATATTTATTATAAGTTCATAAAAACAATACTAATTTTAAATATAAGCTATATTAAAATAAGGTAAGCATAACTTACTTACAAGAGGGTTTTAGCTAGGAGTCGGGCTCTGCAGGGTCAGAACTTCGTCACTGAATCTTTTTAAGAAAGATTCGTGCAGCACTTCAGCGCTCACCTTACTATACTAAACTACAGAAAGAGAAGTCGAATCACGAGGGACTGAAATGCTCGGGGGATAAGGAGAGAAAGACTCTTGAATCAAGAGAATGGTGCAAGAAAGATGAGAGCCCAAGGCTCTTATTTATACTAATTGAATTTTCAAAAACTACCCTCCATAATTACTTAATGACCTTTTAGTTATATAAACAACTAAACACCCCTCTATACTACTATTTTAAATGGATTTAATGATATTTGTACTAAACTAATGTCGAAAGAACTCAACATTAGTCTTATAATGACCGCATCGTCGATACCTTTCTAATGATATATACATATGTATATATATGTGTACGTATACATGATTTATACTTTATTTTAATACGTAAATATGGTATTATAATTTGTAACTCGTTCATACGAACTCCGTTTTTGATGTTCTTTATATCCACGCGTAGGTGGAGACATACTCTACAACTTTCGATTAGACTCCGTCGGCTAATTTTGACTTTATTTTTAAAGTTATATTTTTAACAGGCCGGGAGAGGATTGGTCTGTCTAAAATCTCATAACTTCTTCATACGAAGTCAGATTTGGGCGTTCTTTTTATGGACACTCTCAGTTTAACATATTCTATGACTTTCATTTAGATTTCTAAGGCTAAAAATCGCTCTATCGTAAGTTCACTATTTACGCTTCCCGGTGTCGCGCCGGTTCCGTCGTGAAACTTCGACGGGTCATAACTTCTTCGTTATAACTCGGATTTCGGCATTCCTTATATCCCCAGAATCCTTGTTTCGACCACTACAACTTTATGTAAAGATATCGGGCTTATCTCACACTTTAATTTTGACGCTTATTTTTATTCTTTATTAATTATACATTTATAATTAAACAATAAACACATAAACACACATAATTCACATAATACTCAAATATTTCATCTTTATTACGTCAAAAAGAGTTACGATAGTTGACCTAGACTATTACATTGACAAATATGTTTGGCCCTGAAACCCGGACGTTACAATTCTCTCCCCCTTAGGATGATTTCGTCCCGGAATCATGCATCAGCAAACAGATGTGGATAGCGACTCATCATGTCATCCTCTGTTTCCCAAGTGAGATTCGGCCCATTCGAATGTTTCCATCGGACTAGCACTAAGTCGACCATCTTGCATCGTAACTTCTTAGTCTTACGGTCAACAATTGCCTCGGGCTCTTCGATCAGCCTTTTATTCTCATTCATCCTTAACTTTGAGATTGGAATTATGTCGGGAACATCTCCCGTGAATTTCCTCAAATAACACACATGGAAGGTGTTATGAATACCATTGAGTTCTTCGGGCAATTCCAGCTTGTAAACTTGGTTCCTAATCTTCTGAAGAACTTTGAAGGGTCCAATAAACCTTGGACCCAACTTTCCTCGTTTCCCGAATCTTATAAGTCCCTTCCATGGTGAGACTTTAAGTAAAACCGAATCCCCAACTTCGAAGGTCATCGGTTGTCTTTTCTTGTCAGCATAGCTCTTCTGACGATCCTGAGTTGCTAACATTCTTTCCCTAATCACCTTCAACTTTTCAGCAGTCTCATGGACTATCTCGGGGCCCATAAACTGCTTCTCTCCAGCTTCAAGCCAACAAGACGGCGTATGGCACTTCTGTCCATACAAAGCTTGGTAAGGTGCCATCTTGATGCTCGAGTGGAAACTGTTGTTGTACGAAAATTCTACCAGAGGTAAGTGCTTGTCCCAGTTCCCTTGGAACTCGAGGGTACATGCTCTCAGCATATCTTCCAGTGTCTGTATCGTTCTTTCGCTCTGGCCATCAGTTTGCGGATGGTAAGCAGTACTCAAACACAACTTTGTACCCAACTCCTCTTGCAGACTCCTCCAAAACCTCGACGTGAAGCGACTATCACGATCTGATACAATCGTAAGAGGAACACCGTGAAGTCTTACAATTTCCTTCACGTAAGCATTTGCGAGCTTATCCATAGACCACTTTTCGTTAGCTGCTATGAAGTTTACACTCTTGGTGAAACGATCCACGACTACCCAAATCATGTCGTGTCCGTTCTTCGTCCTGGGCAGTTTAGTCACAAAATCCATGGTGATGTCTTCCCATTTACCCATGGGTACAGGTAAAGGTTCTAAACTCCCATACGGTTTTTGATGTTGTGCCTTAACTCTCGCACATGTCATGCACTCGGCCACATACTTCGCAACATCGAGCTTCATCGTCGGCCACCAGTAGTAGAGTTTTAGGTCGCTATACATTTTAGTGCTACCGGGATGAATCGAGTACATGGTCTTGTGGGCTTCTTCCATCAGAAGATCTCTTATTCCTACCGTCTTAGGTACCTAAATTCGATCTTGGAATACCTTTAGTCCTCGATTGTTTGTACCGAACACTAACGTTTTTCCCAAACGTTCTTCCTTTCGGTCATTTTTCTCTAAAGCTTCTTCTTGAGCTTTCTTGATACTTTCCACAATCGTCGAGACAACTTCGATTCTCAACGCTCTTGGCCTCTTCCTATCAAGATTGACTTTTCGACTGAGGGCATCAGCAAAAACATTTGCTTTACCAGTGTGGTAAAGTATCTCACAGTCATAGTCCTTGAGTAGTTCTAGCCAACGTCGTTGCCTCATGTTCAATTCTTTCTGATTAAAGAGATACTGGAGACTCTTATAATCAGTGAAAAGCTTGCACTTCGTGCCATAGAGGTAATGCCTCCATATTTTTAAGGAAAATACTACCGCTGCCAACTCCAAATCATGAGTGGGGTAGTTCTTTTCGTGCTCTTTCAATTATCGAGATGCGTATGCTATCACCTTTTCTCTTTGGGTCAGAACACAACCCAACCCGACTCCAGATGCGTCACTGTAAACTGCGAAGTCTTCAACTCCATCGGGTAGAGAAAGTATTGGTGCTTCGCATAACTTCTTCTTTAGCTTCTCGAAAGCCTCTTCGTGTTTCTCACTCCATGTATATGTGGCTCCTTTGTGGGTCAAAGCTGTCAATGGAGCAGCTATCGAAGAAAAGCCTTGGATAAATCGTCGATAATATCCGGCTAATCCTAGAAAGCTTCGGATCTCCGTGGGACTCTTTGGACGTTCCCACTTCATTACAGCTTCGATTTTTGCTGGGTCAACCATTATCCCTTCTTGGTTAACCACATGACCCAAGAATTGGACTTCTTAGATCCAAAAATCACACTTGGAGAACTTAGTGTAAAGCTTCTCCTTCTTTAACACTTCCAACACTTCCCGTAGATGCTTGCCATGCTCCTCTTGGCTTTTTGAGTAGATCAGAATGTAGTCGATGAACACTATCACAGATTTATCGAGGAATGGTTTACAAACCCTATTCATCAAATCCATGAATGCTGCTGGAGCATTGGTTAGTCCAAACGACATAACCAAGAACTCGTAGTGTCCATATCTCGTCCTGAATGCAATCTTATCAATATCCTGCTCTCTCACTTTCAGCTGATGATATCCCGACCTAAGATCGATCTTTGAGAAGTAGCTCGAACCTTGCAGCTGATCGAATAGGTTGTCAATCCTCGACAATGGATACTTGTTCTTCACTGTTGCCTTGTTCAGCTCTCAGTAGTCTATACACATTCTCATGCTTCCGTCCTTCTTCTTTATGAATAACACCGGAGCTCCCCAGGGTGATGAACTAGGTCGAATGAAACTGTTGTCCAACAGCTCCTGAAGTTGCGTTATAAGCTCCTTCATCTCCGTCGGTGCTAATCGATAAGGTGCTTTTGATATTGGTGTTGTACCTGGTAACAAGTCTATACGAAACTCCACTTGTCTATCAGGTGGTAATCCGGGAAGATCTTCGGGAAAGACTTCCGGATAATCGCACACAACTGGTAAATTCTGCACCTCTTTCTTTTCCTTCTTAGCATCGATTACGAATGCCAAGTATGATGCACATCCTTTGGACAAACATTTCCTAGCTTTCATCAGGGAGATGATTCCACAATTCACTCTGCGTTTGTCCCCGTACACCATAAATGATTCCTTTCCGGGTGGGTTTACCCTTACTATCTTCTTTCGACATTGAATCTCAGCATCATTGGCGCTAAGCCAATCCATACCCAAAACGATGTCGAAACCGTTTAACTCTATGGGTAATAGCTCTTCGTGGAATTCGTTTCCGTTTAGGTCGATGACGATGTTCCTAATACGATCACTAACAGGTACGAATTTGCCACTGGCAACTTCTACAATCAGGGCATTATCAAGTTTTTCTATAGGAAATGCTAATTTCCCACCAAATTTATGCGACACAAAGGAGTAGTTGGCTCCCGAATCAAATAGTATATTTGCAGGCAAACCATTTACAAGAAAGGTACCTGAAACGACGTCTGCTACCTCCTTCGCAACCTCGAGCGTCATCTAGAAGGCTCTCGCCTTCAGCTTTGGTGGTATGTTGGGTCTTCCTGCCTCCTTCTTCTTTGGGCAATCCTTTGAAATGTGCCCCTCCTCGTTGCACTCATAACAGACCTTCTTAGTGAACGTGCATTCGTTGGCGTAGTGCCCAAGCTTTCCGCATTTGAAACAAGTGACCCCTCCGTCACACTTTCCAGAGTGCTTCTTCTTGCACTTGTCACACCACTTCGCTTCTGATCCTCCTCTCGAACCAGACTTCGAGAATCTACTCTTCTTACCGGATCTCGAGGATCCGTCAAATTTCCTTTTCTCTCCCACCTCCACTCTCTCCACACCCTTCTCTCGTATATGGGTCTCCACATTCTTAGCAGCCCAGATGGCGGATTTCAGAGTGGTAGTTTTCTTGACCATTGGACCGAAGTCCACTGGTAATCCGAGGGAAAATTTATTAACCTTGGAGAGTTCAGTTGGAACGAGGTGAGGAACAAGCTTCATTTTCTCAGTAAAGCTTGCAGCGTATTCAGTAATGCTCATTTTTCCCTTCTTCAGATTCTGGAATTCGTTGTTGATTTCCAGAAGATCCTGCTCAGAGCAGTATTGCATCTTCAACTGTACCAGAAAATCCTCCCATGACATCTTGCTTGCTTCACCTTTGGGCATTGAATCAGCTAGTAGCTTCCACCAGCTTAGTACTCCAGATTTCAACAGAGGAACCGCGAGAGCGGTCTTCTGCATGTTGCTACACTCGCAACTCTCAAACATCGTCTCCATTTCAGAGATCCAGTTCATGACTTCCACCGGTGTCGGGCTTCCAGATAGACTCGGTGGCTTGGATGCCATGAAATCCTTGTATTTGCATCCACGTCCGTCATTTCCTCCATCCTGGTTGTTTTGCCTAAATATCGGTGGGTTGGCTTGACCAACAGTCCCACTGTAGTTTCCCTCCTCAGTCTGCCCTTCGTTCAACTCGGGCTGTTCGATCTGAATAGTCTCCTCCTCTCGATTTTGCTTGAGCAAACGTATGGTTTCCTCCATTTGACGATCCAACATTGCCTGGATAATCGCTTGCACTCCAACCATCGTGACTGGATCAAGTGCGACTTCTTCAACAACAGGTATTTGCTGAACCAGTGGGGGTTGGTTCCTATCTCCATTTGCGTTCACGTTTCCACTACGGGTCCTTGCCATCTTGATCTATACACCGAATAAGGTGAATTTAGATCTTTATTTAGGATAGACGTTTAAATCGTCCTTATCACTCCGAAACGTTTACATGCTAGTTCTAATATCGTAGTCGTACGTTTAGAATCCTAAACACATAAGGTTTCCAGATCCGGTCGGCAACAGACCATAGATCCGAACAAATAACAGTATATCATGCACAAAGCATTTAGCACATAAAAGCATTTTAGGCACAATTCCTAAAATAAGCTAGTGCACCCACCTCACAATCATTGATTAGCATTCTAAGTTTAAGTCTAGAAACCCTACAAATTCCTAGTTCGCTTAAACTAATGCTCTGATACCAACTGTGACATCCCCAAAATCACGGCCAGAAAAGACCGATTTTGTTTATGATTTGTTTAAAAATCAGAGTAACATTTTAAATAAAACTGTTGCGGAATTTGTCCCAAAACAAAATATGATAAAGATTTATCAAAAGCATTTCCATAGAAATGTATTTCATTAAAAGACTTGGGATGTCATGTTCGTACAGATCAAAAGCATAAACAATACAATATAAGCCTTACTACATTATTTCATATCTACAGGCCTATATCCATAATCCCTCGTCCAAACATCATATCTATGCTCAAGCGCCACTACCTGTAATACATAAAACTGAGTAGGTCAGGCTTGGGAGCCTGGTGAGCACATAGGGTTTTCAACCCATAATAAATAAGTTTACTAATTTCATCAATCAACAATAACCCGATTACCCGTTCCCGTTATCCTCACTTTACGTCCCTAAACACCTATCATAAGGGACCTAGCCTAAGGATCATTATCGGGACGGACACTACTGCTAAGGGGATTCCTCAGCAATAAATGTCCTAAAGGCAACCATGTGGGGGATGGAGTACACCCGTGAACACATCGTTCACAAATACCTACAGGTTGCGAGCCTGCTAGTGTTCCAATGGACTGTCTAAAAGAGTCCGTGGTCGTCATCCATACTCCGCTGGATGAAAGAATCAACAACACCAACATCGAGGCCTCTCATCATTTTATCACACATCACCTATTACATCTACCCATGTTTTACCCCAACATTTTCGTACATATAAAATACATATACAGTTTAAATCATTGAAAACATGTATAACAATGTTCATCCGACATAGATAGCAAGTATTCATATAATATGAACACATAGCATGTAATTTATATAAAACACTTCATATCTATGTGTAAGCTGAAAGTAACTATGCACTCACTTGTTAAAGTGATGATTCCAAAATCGGGCAGCGCTTGCTTCTAACGATTCTATTTTCCTTCGACGAAACCTAGCATTATTATCGCTAAATTTTAGTCTAATATTTACCATGACCAACTATTAGTCTTATTATTATTATTATTATTATTATTATTATTATTATTATTATTATTATTATTATTATTATATAAGCGTTCAAAAATATTTTCCAACCACTATGTACAGACAGGGGCCAGGCATAAAACACTGGAGGGCAGGACCATTTTGGCATATAGCACTTCTGAAATCCAACAACCCTATGCGGCCCTTTAAACCAGATTCCCCATACCGCGAGTAGTTAAAAAAAATATTATAACGACACTTATATAAGTTATAATAATAGCTCAAATATTTATTATAAGTTCATAAAAACAATACTAATTTTAAATATAAGCTATATTAAAATAAGGTAAGCATAACTTACTTACAAGAGGGTTTTAGCTAGGAGTCGGGCTCTGCAGGGTCAGAACTTCGTCACTGAATCTTTTTAAGAAAGATTCGTGCAGCACTTCAGCGCTCACCTTACTATACTAAACTACAGAAAGAGAAGTCGAATCACGAGGGACTGAAATGCTCGGGGGATAAGGAGAGAAAGACTCTTGAATCAAGAGAATGGTGCAAGAAAGATGAGAGCCCAAGGCTCTTATTTATACTAATTGAATTTTCAAAAACTACCCTCCATAATTACTTAATGACCTTTTAGTTATATAAACAACTAAACACCCCTCTATACTACTATTTTAAATGGATTTAATGATATTTGTACTAAACTAATGTCGAAAGAACTCAACATTAGTCTTATAATGACCGCATCGTCGATACCTTTCTAATGATATATACATATGTATATATATGTGTACGTATACATGATTTATACTTTATTTTAATACGTAAATATGCTATTATAATTTGTAACTCGTTCATACGAACTCCGTTTTTGACGTTCTTTATATTCACGCGTAGGTGGAGACGTACTCTACAACTTTCGTTTAGACTCCGTCGGCTAATTTTGACTTTATTTTTAAAGTTATATTTTTAACAGGCCGGGACAGGATTGGTCTGTTTAAAATCTCATAACTACTTCATACGAAGTCGGATTTGGACGTTCTTTTTATGGACACTCTCAGTTTAACATATTCTACGACTTTCATTTAGATTTCTAAGGCTAAAAGTCGCTCTATCGTAAGTTCACTATTTACGCTTCCCGGTGTCGCGCCGGTTCCGTCGTGAAACTTCGACGGGTCATAACTTCTTCGTTATAACTCGGATTTCGGCATTCCTTATATCCCCACAATCCTTGTTTCGACCACTACAACTTTATGTAAAGATATCAGGCTTATCTCACACTTTAATTTTGACGCTTATTTTTATTCTTTATTAATTATACATTTATAATTAAACAATAAACACATAAACACACACAATTCACATAATACTCAAATATTTCATCTTTATTACTTCAAAAAGAGTTACAATAGTTGACCTAGACTATTACATTGAAAAATAAGCTTAGCCCTGAAACCCGGGCGTTACACTATATGAGTTTTATGTTCATAAAAATGCAATCTTGGACGTAAATGTTGAGCCATGCATGAGATCTAGACTTTTGGAGGAGAAAGGAAAGGTGTTAAGAGGGTATGGGGACCTTTATAGACATGCAAAGGCTTAAAGGTTTCGACTTTGTGGATTAAGGGGTATTAGAATGGCCAGATCTGTAATATGAGATTATGTCTTAACTGATTAAGACGTAAAATGAAGAAAGTAAGAAAATAGGATTTACGTTGGGCGTAATCCCAGTACGCGCGGCGTAGGGGGTCGCGTTCCCCGATTTTGGAGTGCAAGGGTACGCCCCGCGTACTGCTTGCTGTTGACTTTTGTTGACTTTTAGGGTTTTGGTCAACATGTGGACTTTTGATTCAGGGAGGGGTAAAATGGTCTCTTACCCTTTTGTGGGATTGTAGAAAGGGATGTGGTATAGCCTTGAGAGTCGTTAATGATTTGGAATGATTACTTGTTGTGATTAGGCGAGGCTAGGTCGTTGTTTCGAGATTCGAAGATATCGAGCATCTGAGATACTAGACATCATACAAGGTGAGTCTTGTCAATATACTGTACCTGGAAGGGTACCTATGTGTGACCAGAAGGTCTGGTATGTTATGAGATATATGCATTGTATGCGATGAGTTGCCTGATTTGTATGCGCTATGTATGTGATATGTATGCTATGCTTGATATGGGCCGGAAGGCATTATGATATGGACCGGAAGGCATTATGATGTGGACAGAAGGTCAGGGAGTTATGGACCGGAAGGTCGACACGGGTAGGACCGGAAGGTTTACTGGGTTGGGACGGAAGTCCCCTGAGACACATGGACCGGAAGGTCGTGTGGAGTATGGCCTGGAAAGGCGTATGTGTGTAAGTGGTATATTTGGGGAACTCACTAAGCTTTTTCTTACATTGTTTATGTGTAATGTGTTTCAGGTACTAGTGAGGACCGTGGGAAGGCGCCGACATGACTCGTACACACACATGCAGATTTGGATACGATTGATCTTGGGATTTGATATGCTTTGTATGATGACCATGTTACATTGGATTTTATGGTTTGTCTTGAATGAAATTATGTTTTAAAGAAATGAAAAATTGTTTTGAAAATTTACGTCGTTACAAATAGCCACCATATTAAAGAATCCCATGGCTCAAGAAATCGGCACTATGAGTGAGAATGAAGGGCTAGCCGATTTTATGAAGTGTTCCAATTTCTCTCAAGTCATCCCATGTGTATTTGGTGTTGTGTGAACCATTTGAGGTGTCACACTTGGGGCACTAGGCACTCAAGCTTCATGAAGACTTTCTACATCAAAGAGGTATGTAATTCTAACTTGATATATTCATATGAATAATGTTATTATGCGAGTTAGGATGAATACCTTGGAAAGTTCATATTTGCACCAAGGTATTTAGGGTTGCATGTACACTTAGGAGTGTTAGAATGCTCAAAACCCAACAGTGGTATCAGATTCTAGGCTTGTTTTCAATTATACTTGATGCAAATTGCTGAAAAATGCTAAAAAAATCGATTTTCTGGCTTTCTGGGCACTGGAATCGCTGAGTCCACTGATGAACTCGCTGAGTCCATGAACAAAATCATCCTACGCATCGAGTAGGTTGATACACTCGATGAGTAGGAGCCCCAGACAACATATTTTCGAGCTTTTTGGCTAGAAATGGACTAGGAACATTACCCTAAGCTGTTTTTGACCTTATAAACTTGTTTTTGATGTGGTAATGTTCATACTAATCCAATTTCAAAGATAATTGTCAATAGATTCATGTTTTGTATTAGTTTATTGATTAGGCTAATTAAATGAAAAATTTTGATTTAAATTATCTTGTTCTTATGAGTTGCTTAGATTAACAGAAAAGGTAATTGATTATGTGTTTTCAATCCATTTTAATCTAAGAGTTGATTCTAGAATGTGTTTTTGTAACTTGTCCTCAAGTTATATGAAAACTCACATTTAAGTTTCATAAAACTCATAAAAGTTGGAAATGGTTACAAAAAAATGAAGAGTCTTGTCCTCAAGTTATGGAGGTTCAAGAGTCACTTCATTAAGTAATAAAATGTGTAACCTTAATTAATTCCATAAGTTACAAAATAAAGAAAAGGTACATTCTTTTATTAGTTTAAAGTCTTCCATAACTTGTCCTCGAGTTATGGAACTTGAAGAGTCTTTTATTTAAAACTACTTTAAACACATAAGTTATGGAATTAATTAGTTTTGAATAGTTTCAAAACTTGCCCTCAAGTTTTGGAAAGTTTTCACTTATGAATACTTTAATTCCAAGTTAGCCCTTAGAATTTTAAAAGTTAAAATTCAACCCTTATACTTTATAATATTATAAGTTAATAATATTTATATATATATGTATAAGAGCAAGTCAATCTTACCATTAGTAGGCCTCATTCACGAAGCCGATCTATAAGGGGGGTGTAAGGTTACTGCCTATAAAATGGCAGTTTAATGGGTGTCCACTCTCACCCACCGCTTCCTTGACTGGTGGAGGGTCGTTAGTCGAACGGGTAGGACAATGACTATAATTCTCCCTTCATTAAAAGTATTAATGATAATTACTAAGTAACTAACATCTTATTAATACCCAATCTTAGTTACTTAGGAAAATGTGAATTTGGTGCTAACCCATGAAATTACAAATTGCACTTTGCTTAAGTCGTTAGTGGAGCGTGTGTGGTTAACCGGCACACTAACTTGGACTTAACAAGGTAGGCAAAGGGTAACTTAATGTTTATCTTAGTATCGATGGAGCGTGTGTGGTTAACCGGAACATCGATTAAGGGGTAAATATTAAGGGTACCAAGTATATTTGCATGGTTATTCACACCTTGTTTTGTGATCCTAGGCATCCCAGTCACAAAACCTGAAGGGCACACTCGAGATTGAAACAGGCCATTGAACAGTTCAATGAATCTCAAAGAATCTAGGAGTTTCAAATCCAATTAAAACCTAATAATACATTTCGTTTATCTTGGTGGAAATTGGTGAATCGTCATTCACCTACCTTCAAATATTTTATAGCTTGGATTACGGCATCCCTCTTCCAAGTTATAAAGTATTGTGTTGGGTCCTAGCCTTAATATTTCATAGTGGGTGTTATATTAAGGACTTTAAATCAACTATCTTCAATATCTCCCAAAAAGATGTCTGGTTTAGACATTTATGATCTTCCCAAATCTCTTGAAACAATATTTCCTAAATGAAGATGATGTCCCATGGAAATCATATTTCTTTCACCTCCTCCAATTATTCTCCCTAACCCACAAGTTCTTGAAAAGTTTAAGGTCACTCAAGCCCTATTGGCAAGCAAAGGTCTATATGTGATCACATCTTGGAGATGTAGTCACATATTGAAAAGCCGGGAGAGTTGGGTGTCTAAGTCTTGAGAAAGTTGGTGGTTCAGTCACTTTCTAAGTCACATAGTGAGTTCCTTTGGGACTCCTATGAAATAGACTACGACAAGACCCTTAATGATCTTATCTATTTGCTAAGATCAACTTCCTAAAACTTGTGGACATTGACAATAATGACATTGGATATCCACTAAAGCTCTCTGTTCCCAATGGAAAAGGATCGGCCATAGTCAACCCGGTTGACCATATGGTAAAGAGAAAGGATAAGTCTGTGATAGTCCCATGTTCCATTACCAAAGCTTCCATATGTTAAATTGCCAAAGGAAGGGGCATTGGTTGCGAAGCTGCCAATTTACCTAAGGGTGTTAAAGTCAATAAGTTTGACTCTACTTCAGGTAAAGTCCACTACCTAACTCTGCTAAGTTTCTAGTCTGAGATTCTTGATACATGATGTGACTGGGTCACATGGTGATGTTTTAAGAATCAAAGAAAAGTGAAGAAACTTAAAGAAAGAATATGCGGAATCTGATCGCGTAAATGGATTTCTATCGCATAGTTTGAAGATTGGATTCTTGAGCTACTTCTTAGGAGTTATGAGATATTGCTTAGGAATAGATAACAACAAGTTTTCATATGGATTGAAAGGATAAGTTTTTCCGCAAAGTTTTTAAAAAATAAAAGGAAATTTTTGTTTTTATTTATTTTATGTATCCTTACAATGGCGTTTGTGAAAAAAATTGTTGCTTATATGATTCCATTAATAGCAAGAGTGGAAATATGAAATTGATTCTTTCATTTGTGGTAATGTCTAAATTTACCAAATAAGGAAAGATCCTCATCACCGAAGTTTCAATTGGACCGGAACTTGGAATCATGCAAGTTGTATAGCATGATGAATGAGAACTTTCAAGCATTGGAAAAACTAAGACTAACTACTTGTTCACATGGATGTGTGAGTCAAGTAACGGACTAAGGGATCGAGTACACATTCTTGTGCACTGATTAAGTCCACCACAAAAGATCGATAAGACTATTCGTCATGATTTACTTAAGTTCAGTAAATATGGTTATACTTACAAGTTTAAGTACAATTCTGAAACATTGGAAAAGTTTCAATGTAAGGCGGAACGAATAAGAAAAGTCAAATTAGGCCGAAAGATAAAAGTTTCTCAAATCTGAAAAGATGGGAGAGTACTTTAGTATCAGTTTTTGTGATCATCTTAATGATTAAGAAACGATAGCACAATTATTTCTCTAAGGAAATCTTAGTGCATTCATATGACTAAAAAGAGGAACCTTGAATTGTTGAAATGGTTAAATCAAGAAGATGAGTCATACTTCGTTCCAATACAAGTCTTAGAGTCATACTCCTAGATTGTAACTTGAGTGACATGTCTTAGAGAAGGTTTAAAACACATGTCAAATGTAAGAGTAAAGGTTTTCTACTCTTGTACATTTGAAATTGGTAAGTTGTGATGCTTTGGATAAAACAAAGACCCACTAAGGCCAATTGTGTGAAGTGTTTGTGTTGATTAGAATCCAAACTGTCTCTTGAATATCTGAAAAGAAAGTCTTATATGTCAAGAGGACAGTGGGAGTCTTAAAGGTCTTGAAAGTCTCAAGAAATAATCAAGAATAAAACCTGAATTTCTTCACTAGCACACGACTTGAGGTTTATAACCTATCGTGTTGACATATCCTGTGCCCATTCCAATTAAAGTTGGCTTTGCATATGAGTTCTTAGAGTTCCTAATTGATTGCACAACAACTTGGAAGCAATGGCAGGCCCTTGAGCTGCCAGGTGGCAAGAAGTTAAGATTGCACAAGTTCAATCCATATGAGTTAGGATTTGTCACTAACCTAGTCTTGTGATTATGGTTTAAAAAATTCACATGGATAAGAACACATACACCATTAAATCTAAGTGTCATAAGGTTTCTCTCTGATTCATGAAAATGATGGTGAGGAAACACTTTCACTAAGTAGATTTTAGCTAGATAGCAATTGTGATATTTGCATTCTCAAAGTCGTTAGTGGAGCATATGTGGTTAACCGGCACACTAACATGGACTTGTGAGAAGTGGCAAAGGTCTAAACAATCCAGACTATGATTACGGCATCCCTTTTCATAGTTCTTAAAATTGTTTAGACACACCTGTGAGCTATCTAAGATAAGGTGTATGATTATGATAAAGTTTTATCAAAGCAATCTAGTATCAGAAATCTGAACTTTGGTAAGAAAGTCAATAAAGTATTGATTACTAGAAGTCCAGATGATTTCCGAGTACATGTCAAAGCTAGTGGGAGCATAAGTGTTATGATAATAATCATCATGTTAGTGGGAGCATGATAATTATGATAAGTATTGCAAGTTAGCAATGTTAATTATGGAAAACAAAAAGTTTCAATTGGGAAAAAGTTGTTTTGCTATAATTAAGGGAGAGGAAATTATACTTCATCTCAAATCTAAAATCTTAAATTGAGGTTTTAATCGTATTTAGTAAAGGATATATATATATATATATATATATATATATATATATATATATATATATATATATATATATATATATATATATATATATATATATATATATATGAATTTCTAGTTCGAATGGCTCAACATAAGGAAATTCTATATATGGGTCTATTATTTGTGTTCTCAAATTCGATTATGATTACGCATCCCATTTCATAATCTGAATTATGAGAACTTGGCAAATAGAAATGGAAATGTTATAGCAAAAGACTGTTTTAGTCTTTATGTGAGACATCATGAATCGTGTCCCATATGCTTCAGATATACGATCGATTACATGTGCTATATTAATCCTTTCTAAAATTTTCCAAATGCCTGGGGCATTAAGAAGGGAAAAGGTCTAGAATTGGATATGACTAAATGGATTAAACAATTGTCGAAGACAATCTAAGGTTTACCAAAGATTGGTTGCTCAAGGACGGTTGGAAGTATAGTGATAATTCAGGAAGGACCATATTGACATAATCTGTAAGGAGGCAACTCTTGTTCAGAAGTGATAGTCAAAATGGAATCTGGAAATGTTTCAAAGTTAGAAATTATTCAATCTGTGTAAGATTAGGAAACTTAATGGAAGAAGGATGTTTCCAAGGAGCTGATCTCCTTTGAAATGCTCTGTAATGGTTGTTGTCAAGTCTTTCTGACTTTGTGCATAATCATTAGAAGAGGATCAATGCATATAAGTTTAGAATCTAACATATTTCAGTAAATGGCATGAATTTGGAATTCTTGCATTTGTAGTAAGGATTTGGGACTATGAAAAGAGGATCAATGGAGTTATGTTCAATTGATCTATTTCACAAAGTAAAGATCATAGACAAACATTGTATGCATACTTGGTGTATGGCATGACTAGTGTTTAGAAAACACATTGTACATGCTTGGAACATGGGACAACTATTGTTTTAAATTAAAGAATAAAGTTGAAAGCTGAAACAGTATACAATGAATAATGTGTAATCATATGGTGATAAATAAAAGGTGTTTTATTTATGGTCATATGTTTTGATACCATATTGGATTCAATTATTATTGTGTTTCACTTTGCATGTTTTAACTTCCTGAATAACTAGGTCATTGTTCTAGATGCCTAAGTTATTCAAACCATCCACAGTCGGTCATATGCTGGAAGTAGATATGAATCAAGAGTTTCATTGAGTTGGGCTTCTGAGGTCTAAGATGTTGGACAAGGTGGTGCTACAACACTCATGAGTGCTCATAGGTTCTGAGTATTGGATTCAACCCGCACTCATTGGAATCACTTCATGGATTTTATCACAAGTGATCATGAGACGATAATATCTTATATTCTTCAAACCTAGAGATATGAGTTGCTACTATGAGTTGGTTGTACATTGATTGCATGAAAACGCATTCGGTAACTCGATGTTATAAAATGTGCCTTTGTGTATGATTCAACAAATAGTAGAACAAGCCATATGAGTGGAAGTTTATCCATTCCTTTTACCTTCGGGATAAAAGCGATATCTGTGGGCCCCTCGATGATTTGGTGATGACAAATGTACGTGCTCGGCCAGGCCAGGACTGATTTGATTTGTTCAATTAGTCAGTCGTCATAAATTGGAAATCGGGAAACAACAAATGGACAGAGAGAATGATTATAATCCATGTCTCAGTCCATATGATATCTAGAATGGAGGAATATATGATTCCTTATCTAATGGACAAGTCATTGACAAAGGTCAGAGTTCATCTACAAGGTCAGAGTTTGACAGAAGCTTTTGAGACCTACGATTGCCAGTCGGTTCCTGAAGTCATACGCAATAATAGTTTTAGACTTATCCAAGTGGGAGAATGTTGGATTAATGTCTAAGTCCATAACTATAATTAGTAAGACTTGACCCGACATGGCATGGTCCATTTGGGTTGCATGGCATCATGCATTTAGATAGACTATAATGAGAGAAATAACACTTAAGGTTTGTTAATATATTATAAGTTCTAATATATTTATAAAGGTTATTTAATTAGTATTGATCAAGAATTAATTTGGAATTAATTAAGTGATCAAAAGGAGACTAATTAAATATTTGGGTTGATTGTGTAGATCATTCATTCTTATATATGTGGGCTTGTGATCCAAGATTCCTTATGTTGGACTAAGTCCATGGGGTGACCCATGGATACTCCATGGAGGTTTAAATCCATGGAGCATAAGGAATGGGAAAAGTTATGAGTTACATGGTGTAACCCTAATAGCCAGCATATAAAAGAATCCCATGGCTCAAGAAATCGGCACTATGTGTAAGAATGAAGGGCTAGCTGATTTTATGAAGTGTTCCAATTTCTCTCAAGTCATTCCATGTGTATTTGGTGTTGTGTGAACCATTTGAGGTATCACACTTGGGGCACTAGGAACTCAAGCTTCATGAAGACTTTCTACATCAAAGAGGTATGTAATTCTAACTTGATATATTCATATGAATCATGTTATTATGCTAGTTAGGATGAATAACTTGGAAAGTTCATATTTACATGTACAATAGAGAAAACATAGATCCAAGGTATTTAGGGTTGCATGTATACTTAGGAGTGTTAGAATGCTCAAAACCCAACAACATCAAATAGGTTTGATAATCCTATTTTATTTATGTTAGTGATAATGTAGTGTATAAGTCGAGAGGTGGTAATGGGTTCCACCGAGGGTATGTGGGGAGTGGGTGAGGTCTTAGTTTTAGTTGAGGATGGTGTAGAAGTAGGATAGCTCTTAGGATTGGCTGTGGTTCAGTTGGTAGTGGTCTTGAGCTTTGGATATTGTGATGATCCAGGTTAAGCCGAGAATGTGTGCGGGTTTGTGGATAGAGTGTAGGTGGTCGGTATTGGTGTAGAGGATAGTGTTGGCGTCGGGGTTATAGGAACTGGCAGAATAGTTAGGATGTTTTAGGAATGTCATCAAGGAGGGAGTATGAGTGTAGGTCGGTTGGGCTTACAAAATCGAATATAAATATAGACGCGTCAAAGCAACATGGTTGGAAATAATGATTTTGAGAAAGGATATGTCAAGAAAATTATATTTGTAGCGGTTACTTGGGTTCCGATGAAGATACATGGATATGTACTTGGTAGTAGTTTGTGATGAGTGAGGACATGAAGATAGCATAAACAACCAAGGAACCAAATTCAAGAGTATGTGGAGTGATGTTTGAATAGAGGATAGTAAGGTCTTGGATTATGGATAGATGAAGATGGTAGGATGTTTTGGTGTTCGGTTTCAATGTTGAGAGATTCTACCAACTGATTGGAGGTAAGTTGGAGTGGAAGAACAGATTCACATGATCTTATTAGTATTGTGGATCATTCGCTCGAATTTCCAGTTTTGTTGCGAGATATGAGAACATGAGAAATACAATTGTAACATGTTAGCGAAAAAAGTTCAATCAATTGTTTATTTTTATATCCCATGCCCTGCTATCATATTAAAAAACTTTATTTGATTGCTGAATTAAGTTCTGACATAGTTGGAAATTTGATATATTCGTAGAACACATCAGATTTTTGTTTGAGTGGGTAGACCCAAAGAAAACACGAGAAATGATCCAGGAATATAACATAATGCCATAAACCACTAACACTTGTAATAGGTGAAGCCCACAATTCAAAATTTATGATGTTAAATAAATTGGAAACAACATAATTTGAAACACTAAATGGAAGTTTAATAAGTTTTCCAAGTTGATACATGTGACACATGCATTTGACATAACTTTATTACATAAAATGGAATTATTCAAAACTAAAGTGTAACATCCCAAAACGATGACCAAAAAATTTCATTTTTGATTAAAGTAAAAACAGTATTCCAAAACAATGTTCATACTTCCCAATAGAATAAGTATGTCAAACAACATAAAAATCAGAGTGCGCCCCATAATCAGAATCCATATGGTGTGTGCGATGCAGTCAACACGAGCTCTTCCCCTTGGAGCCAGAAGTACCTGGAACATAAGCTAATAACCGCAAGAACAAAGCTTAGTGAGTTCCGCAAGCTACCACATACCAACAAACATATCATATAATGGGCCCCGCCGAATGAATGTAACGGGCCCCTCCCTAACTCGCATACCGGGCCCCGCCCACATACAAATCATATAGCAACTAATAACACACAGTATAATCATCAGGCCCCGCCTTAGAAACATAAAAGCACATACACATACTAGTGTCACAAAGAAAATGATTATTCTAATAGTTCATATCATTGGTCGGCATTGGTGCCTTCGACCAACTATACATGGTGACGAAACTCACCTCCAAAGTTGAACGATAGTTGAATAGGTCCCAACTCTAAATATCAACTCTACCCGACACCTAAACAGTAACAATTCTTTAAATACAACTCAAAATACCTCCACACCCCCTTCTAGGTCAAACTTGGTCAAAGACAAAAGTCAAAGGTCAAGGTCAACAACCCATGTTGACCCAACATGCTATGCTTTCCTCTAACCACGCCGAGTTTCCCCTTTATCGACACTAGCGGGAAAATTCCAACCAATATGTCATGTTTCCTTGAAAGCACGCGGTGTTCCACGAGTTCCAACTGCTTAATACATTAAGCTGTTTTCTTCGACTCCCAGAGCTCCCAAGCTCAGATCTACACCCCATTTGAGACTTAGAATGGTAAAGTTTCCAACTTTACCCCTAAGGACTACCAAAAAGGGTCGAAAACCCAATGATAAGACTTGATATAGTAAACGCTTAACCAATAAGCACTTAGACCATGAAGACAAAGCCCTAGAACCTAGATCTGAATACCTTGAGCCGGAAAACCACATAAACTTTCCAACTGTACGTTTATGCTTGCCTACAAGAAGCTCTTAAGCTTAAAAAGAGACTTAATACATGCATGGGGACCAATTCTTCTCATAAAGCTTGCACCTTCATGCTCAAGGAGTTCAAGACGAGCTCATATCTAAAATGACAAGCGCTCAAAACGACTTTACTCCATCATCAACCCAAAAAGGACTAAAACCATGAATTAAGGAGATCTAAACATCTATAATCCAATGTTCAAACTTGATACCTCAAAGAGACTGCAACAAGTGGAGAGATTCTGGATCCACGACCTTCCTTCCAAGCTAAGCACCTTCAATCTTCAAAGCTTCCTTAAAAATGAGCAAGATAACCACAAGAATCCACTCAATGCTCAAGAATACCATCAAGAAAGCATAAGGGACGAATTAGGGTTTTAATGGAATTGGTGGCTGGTAAGGAGACCAGCCCTTGGGGACTTAAGGAGATTATATAGGGTGAAAGACCCTATAATTAGGGATTCCTTTCCATCCTCCAACACGCCATGTTGAGACACCACAACACGTCATATTGGTTCATTGAACTCCATGGGCGTAAACCATATCACCAAGTCGTGTTGTGCCTTCAACACACCGTGTTCAAAGATAATTTATGAACAAATTGGAAATTATTTCATACCTAGAATAAAGTATTACAATTATCCCTTACTTGAATCAGACTTCGTCCTCAAATTCCGCCACCTTAAATAACTCCTGGTAGTGCTCCATCAGCTCAGCCTCCGGCTTCCAAGTCCATTCTGATCCCTTGCGGTACCGCCACTGCACCTTCACCAGCTCAACTACTTTGTTCCTTAAGGTTTTTGTCTTCCGATCCAAAACCACCACCGCTTTCTCAATATAATTCAAGCAGTCATCCACCTAAATATCCTCAAATGGAACAACTACGGAAACATCCACCAAACACTTCCGCAACTGAGAGACATGAAATGTGCTATGAATCTGGTTGAGCTCGGTTCGAAGACCTAGACGATATGCAACCCGGCCCACCCAAACCGAAACCTTGAAGGGACCAATATACCTGGGGCCCAGCTTGCCCTGCTTCCTGAATCGGATGACACCTTTTCAAGGTGACACCTTCATGAGAACCATATCTCTCACCTGAAACACCAAATCTGACTGGCGCCTGCCGGCATAACTCTTATGCCGACTCTGGGCTGTCTGGAGCTTGCTCCGAACCTGTTGAATCGACTCAGTGGTCTTAAGTACCACCTCAGTACTCCCCATCACTCGCTGACCGACCTCACCCCAACAAATCGGGGTCCTGCATTTCCTCCCGTAAAGCATCTCAAAAGGATGTCGATCAATGCTAACGTGATAACTGTTGTTATACGAAAGTTCTGCTAATGGAAGATACGTATCCTAACTCCCACCAAAATCCAACACGCACACACGCAACATATCCTGAAGAGTCTGGATAGTCCTCTCACTTTGACCATTTGTCTGCAGATGAAAAACTATACTAAAGAGAAGACGAGTACCCAACTGATCATGGAACCTGTTCCAAAACCTGGAGGTAAACCGAACATCCCTGTCAGAAACCACTGTTATCGGCACCCCATGGAGTGCCACCACCTCTCTGACATAAATCTTGACCAATGTCTCTACAAAAATACTCTCCTGAATCGGGATGAAATTTGTGCTCTTGGTCAATCGATCCACGATGACCCAAATCAAATCCACTATGCACGCATTTCTGGGAAGATTTGTGATAAAATCCATAGTGATGTCTTCCCATTTCCATATGGGAATCTCCAATGACTGCATCTTACCGTGATGTCGTTGATGCTCGGCCTTGACTTTCATGCAAGTCAAGCACCGCTCCATGTACTAAGCCACATCCTGCCTTCATGCATGGCCACCAATAATCAGGACAAAGATCCCTATACATCTTCGTCGCCCTGTGATGAATGGAGAACCTTGACTTGTGATCCTCCTCCATCAGAACTTGGCGTACCCCACCCAAATAAGGAACTCAAACCCACTGATACAGGGTCAACAATCCACGACTATCATAATCGAAGGAATTCAGCTGACCCACAATACGCTCATTATTCCAGTGCTCTTCCTTCATAGCCTTGGGCTAAGCCTCATGAATCCGCTCCAACAATGGAGTAATCACGGTCATCCTCAAAAATATATACACGATCGAAGCTGTGACTGCCTTACGGATGAGAGCATCGACCACCACTTTGGTCTTCCCCGGATGGTAAAGGATCTCACAATCATAATCCTTCACCACATCCAACCATCGATGTTGCCTCATATTCAGATTCAGTTGATCCATCAAGTACCTCAGGCTCTTGCGATCCGTGTAGATGGTAATCCGGACCACATAGAGGTAATGCCGCCAAATCTTGAGGGCGGACACCGCGGCTCCCAACTCCAAATGATGAGTCGGATAGTTCACCTCATGAGGCTTCAGCTGCCTCAAAGAGTAAGAGATCATACGACCCCGCTGCATCAACATTTCCCTCAAACTTGTGATCGAAGCATCATAATAAACCACGAAATCATCAACACCCTCTGGCAGGGTCAGAATCGGCGCCTCACACAACCGCTGTCTAAGAGTCTCAAAAGCTGCGTGTTTCTCAGGCCCCCAGCAAAATGTCACCGGCTTTTTGGTCAGTATGGTCAAGGGAACAACGATCTTGGAGAAATCCTGAATGAATCTCTAATAATAACCAGCTAAACTAAGAAAGCTCCGAATCTCAGATGGAGACCTCGAAACCTCCCACAACATCACAGCCTCGACCTTGGCCAGATCGATAAGAATACCCTGCTGGTTGACAAGGTGCCACAAAAATTGCACCTCGCGTAAGCAATACTCGCAGTTGGAGAACTTTTCGTAAAGTATCTCCATCCTCAATGTCTCCAGCACCTCCCTCAAGTGCTCCTCATGTTGCTCGTAAGTCTTGGAATACACGAAGATATCGTTAATAAATACTATCACAGACTGATCCCATCGGTCTGCATACGCGGTTCATGATATCCATGAATGCGGTCCAACGTTGGTGCGCCCAAAAGGCATCACCACGAACACATAATGACCATATCAAGTCCGTCAAGCTGTCTTTTGTACATCCTCATCCTCGACCCGAATAAGATGATAACCAAATTACAAATCAAGAACCAAGACGCACCATGAAGCTGGTCGAAAAGATCATCAATCCTCGGGAGGAGTTAAAGGTTCTTCACTGTTACCTTATTCAACTCCTGATAGTTGATATACATATGATGAGACCCGTCCTTCTTCTTCACAAACAGAATAGGTTCTCCCCAATGCGAACTGCTCGGCCTAATAAATCCTTTGTCTAACAGCTCCCGTAGCTGTGTAGACAACTCTTACATCTCGGGAGGAACCAACTGATACGGTGCTTTGGCTATCGACGCCACACCTGGGACCAGATCAATCTTGAACTCCACCTGTCTCTCCGGAGGTACCCCAGGAAAATCTTTTGGGAACACTTCTGGATAATCCCGCACAATAAACACATCATCCACAGTCGACATACCCTTATCCCGGGTATCCATGACATAGGCGACAAAATCCGAGCAACCCTGATGCAGATAATAGTTGGCCCTCACTGCAGAACATATAATCGGACCACGCTACGGTCTATCACCCTGAAATACCAACTATCCCCTACGATAACTTTGTTCCCACAGAGAGGTAAGGGAACCAGATCAATCAGATACTGCTCACTGAATAACTGGATAGTACAACCATGATGGACCCTCGCAACCCAGACCGTCCTATCATTAGAAATCTTAACATCAAGACGACAAACCAGCTCGCTCGGAGCAACAACAAAAATTTTGCTACGCGCAAGAGATACAAAGGATTGGGTAGCCCCCGAAGCAAATAATACCAAAGCAGAGATACCATTCTCAAGGAACGATCCTAAAATGAAACACATAAACATAAGCAGGTAATTCAATATAAATAAAGAGATAAGGAAAATATGCATACCCTTCACAACATCGGGAGCTGCACGCGCCTCCTCTACCGTCAGCTAGAAAGCCTTGCTCTTCACGGCAGACGCGTCTACCCGGCCCTGGAGGCCATCAGTAATTTAGAGAGTCACAGGAGAGGGTGTTGACACCGGTCCTACTACAGCCAAACTCGGACAATGAGCCTTATTGTGGCCCATCTGATTGCACTAAAAGCAAATCTGATCAGATACTAGGGTGATGGTGGTTGTAGTAGTACAATCCATGCTGATATGACCAGTCCGACCGCACTTGAAGCAAGAAGAACCACCCACACTGCACGCCCCCTCGTGCGACCTGCCGCACTTGTCGTAGCGGCCTGGGCCCTGCTGGCCTTTCCCCCTCGTATCCATAACTTTAGGCCTCTTTCTCGAACCTCTTGATACCTGAACCTCATCCGACTTCATATTCCTCTCCATCTTCAGATCAATATCCCTCTCTTGAGCCATCGCTATCATGTCTTCCAGCATCTTACAACTGGATCGACTCAAAAACTGCCAAGTGTCACTCCTTAACATCTCATGGTACCAGGCCTTCTTCATATTCTCCTCCACCATATATTGTGGAATTATAAGCGCCCTCTACCTGGATATAGCGGTGATCTCAGCCATCGTCTCAGTAGTCTGGCGGAAGTCCTGGAACTATCGCCTCCACTGTTGCACCTTAATCACTGGTGTAAACTCAGCTCAGAACCTAATCGAGAAATCATCCTAGGTCATCACATCATCTGCATCATCACCCACTGCACAACCAACCTCCTCCCACCAATCATGTTCCCTGTCCTTCAGATGGCAGGAAGCTAGTCTAACCTTCTCCCTTTCGGGACAACGATTGGTACGGAAGGTGTTAACAACATCTGCTAACCACCTCCTGCTCGCAATTGGATCCCTCACCCCACGATAATTTGGTGCTCCACATGCCTGTAACTCTCTGAAAGTCAGAGAACGTGTCCCAACCAAAGCCACAAGTTCAGCGCGAAAGGCGCTCAATCGCTCATCAATAATCTCCAAAATATCCTCCTTGACCGAGCCAAAGGTCACAGGAGTCTGATCAAGGATACTATGCGTAATCTCAGATGAGATGAACTCCCACGTCTGGTCATCAAGCTGTCCGGCTCCAGATCCTGAGCCCAAGCCCTCCCTAACACTAGAACTGCCAACTGGTATGCCTCGCAATACCACCATACTGAAAATAAACCAATACAAACCATCAGAATACACATCAAAATATAACATCAGGGGATCACAACTCTGCAAGCTCCCTGGCTTCATCGCAGCCCTCCTTGAATCGAATACATATCCTCTACTTCCAGTAGTACGGGCCCATACTACCTTCCATATTTATCCGTACTTTCCTCAAGAAGTGCCTTAGCTCAACCAAGTTACTTTATACCAAAACAATTCCTCTCACATATAAGGCTTCCAGCACTAGATCTCATCCTAGGTTTTCCTAGGGCGAACTCCACACCACTCTCCGCCATCAGCTGCAGAAGGAACTCCCGTTAACTTCCTCTAACTTGCTCACGAATAGAATTACATACTCCCTCCGTCCCAAAATTATAGTCCATCTTTCCTTTTCGGTTTGTCCCAAATTAATAGTCCACTTCTAAAAATAAATAACATTTTTACCAAAATACCCCCTCATTATTACTTAAACAACTAAGCAATTAATCGAACATTAAATGCAAAGTAAGGACAAAACTGTCATTTTATTGTATAAAGTTAATGGTAATTAATGTTTTCTTAATCTGTGTGTTCTTAGTCTGTGGACAATAATTTTGGACGGAGGGAGTATTACAATACCCAGAGAACTCTTTAAATGAGAGGTCTCACACTACAAGGAATGGACTCAAACAAGACATGCGCAATATAGTTACAAACTAAACTTCTAAACTTATCTAGTTCCCATAATATGTAACTTAACATATTCAAATACTAGTTAGCTAAAGTTAGTTAGAACTCCCAGAAGCACAAAGTAGGTAGCATTCGGGCATCAAGTAATCAGAACCAAGCATAACGTAATCAAGCCATCCTATCAATGACTGACCAGCAATAGCATGCAATTCTACAAGTTCACACAATAGGCATACAAAGGCATCTCTCTTAGCATTCTATCATGCAAAACTGAGCAGATACTTAGACTTAACTAGCATGCGATTCATAGATTCACAAATCAAGCATATCAAATAACATGTATGGGTATGTTGGGAAACTTACTTGAGCTCAGCTGATTATAGGCACCACACCCTTTCTTATTTTAGAAAAACCTTTTTCTTGAAATACGTTTCTTTTGAAAAAGTTTACCAAATCCTTAGTTTGAGTTCAGACACACCCGAGAGTATGTCTAAATCCCTGAAAACCAAGGCTCTGATACCAACTTGTAACATCCCACAAATATGACCCAATAATTTCATTTTTGATTAAAGTAAAAACAGTTTTCCAAAACAGTGTTCATACATCCCAATACAATAAGTATGTCAAACATCATAAAAATCAGAGTGTGTCCCATAATCAAAATACATATGGTGTATATTATGCAGTCAACACGAGGTCTTCCCCTTGGAACTGGAAGTACCTGAAACATAAACTAAAAATCGTAAGCACAAAGCATAGTGAGTTCTCCAAGATACCACATACCAACAAACATAGCATATAACGGGCCCCGCCCAATGAGTGTAACGGGCCCGGTCCAAACTAGCATAACGGGCCCTGCCTAATGAGTATAATGGGCCATGCCCTAACTCGCATAGCCCTAACTCGCATAACGGGCCCCACCCACTTACAAATCATATAGAAACTAATAACACATAGTATAATCATCAGGCCCCGCCCTAGAAACATACAAGCACATACACATACTAGTGTGGCACAGATAATGAGTATTCTAACATATCATATCATGGATTGGCATTGGTGCCTTCGGCCCGCTATACATGGGGATGAAACTCACCTCTAAAGCTGAATGATAATTGAATAGGTCCCGACTCTACCCGACACCTAAATAGTAACAATTCCTTAGATACAACTCAAAATACCTCCACACCCCTTTTTAGGTCAAACTTGGTCAAAGACAAAAGTCAAAGGTCAAGGTTAATAGCCCATGTTGACCCAACACGTTGTGTTTTCCTATAACCACGTCGTGTTTCCCTTTTATCGACACAGACGGGAAAATCCCAACCAACACGCCGTGTTTTCTTGAAAGCACGTCGTGTGCCACGAGTTCCAACAACTCAATATATTAAGCTATTTTCTTCGACCCCCAAAGCTCCCAATTTTAGTTCTACACCCCATTTGAGACTTAGAATGACAAAGTTTCCAACTTTACCCCTCAGGACTACCAAAAAGGGTCCAAAACGCAATCATAAGACTTGATAGAGTAACGGCTTAACCAATAAGCACTTAGACCATGAAGACAAAGCCCTAGAACCTAGATCTGACTACCTTAAGCCGAAGAACCACATAAGGTTTCCAACATTACATTCATGCATGCCTATAAGAAGCTCTTAAGCTTAAAAGAGGACTTATTACATGCATGGGACCAATTCTTCCCATAAAGTTTGCACCTTTATGCTCAATGAGTTCAAGACAAGCACAGATCTGAAATGACAAGCGCTCAAAATGAATTTACTCCATCATCAACCCAAAAAGGACCAAAAACATGAATTAAGGAGATCTAAACATCTATAAGCCAAGGTTCAAACTTGATACCTCAAATAGACTATAATAAGTGGAGTGATTCTAGATCTATGACCTTCCTTCCAAGCTAAGCACCTTCAATCTTCACAACTTCCTTCAAAATGAGAAAGATAACCATAAGAATCCACTCAATGCTCAAGAACACCACCAAGAAAGCATAAGGGACAAATTAGGTTTTTAATGGCACTAGAGGTTGGTAAGGAGACCTTAATAAGATTAATGAGTTTTCCAAGTTGACACATGTGACACATACATTTGACATAACTTTATTACATAAAATGGAATTATTCAAAACTAAAGTGTAACATCCCAAAAAGATGACCAAAAAATTTCATTTTTGATTAAAGTAAAAACAGTATTCCAAAACAATGTTCATACATCCCAATAGAATAAGTATGTCAAACAACATAATAATCAGAGTGCGCCCCATAATCAGAATCCATATGGTGTGTGCGATGCAGTTAACATGAGCTCTTCACCTTGGAGCCAGAAGTACCTAGAACATAAGCTAATAACCGCAAGAACAAAGCTTAGTGAGTTCCGCAAGCTACCACATACCAACAAACATATGATATAATGGGCCCCGCCAAATGAATGTAACGGGCCCCGCCCTAACTCGCATAACGGGCCCCGCCCACATACAAATCATATAGCAACTAATAACACACAGTATAATCATCAGGCCCCGCCCTAGAAACATAAAAGCACATACACATACTAGTGTCACAAAGAAAATGATTATTCTAATAGTTCATATCATTGGTCGGCATCGGTGCCTTCGACCCACTATACATGGTGATGAAACTCACCTCCAAAGTTGAACGATAGTTGAATAGGTCCCGGCTCTGAATATCAACTCTAACCGACACCTAAACAGTAACAATTCCTTAAATACAACTCAAAATACCTCCACACCCCCTTCTAGGTCAAACTTGGTCAAAGACAAAAGTCAAAGGTCAAGGTCAACAACCCATGTTGACCCAACACGCTATGCTTTCCTTTAACCACGCCGAGTTTCCCCTTTATCGACACAGGCGGGAAAATTCCAACCAACATGTCATGTTTCCTTGAAAGCACGTTGTGCTCCACGAGTTCCAACTGCTTAATACATTAAGTTGTTTTCTTCGACTCCCAGAGCTCCCAAGCTCAGATCTACACCCCATTTGAGACTTAGAATGGTAAAGTTTCCAACTATACCCCTAAGGACTACCAAAAAGGGTCGAAACCCCAATGATAAGACTTGATATAGTAAAGGCTTAACCAATAAGCACTTAGACCATGAAGACAAAGCCCTAGAACCTAGATCTGACTACCTTGAGCCGGAAAACCACATAAACTTTCCAACTTTACGTTTATGCTTGCCTACAAGAAGCTCTTAAGCTTAAAAAGGGACTTAATACATGCATGGGGACCAATTCTTCCCATAAAGCTTGCACCTTCATGATCAAGGAGTTCAAGACGAGCTCAGATCTAAAATGACAAGCGCTCAAAACAACTTTACTCCATCATCAACCCAAAAAGGACCAAAAGCATGAATTAAGGAGATCTAAAGATCTATAATCCAATGTTCAAACTTGATACCTCAAAGAGACTGCAACAAGTGGAGAGATTCTGGATCCACGACCTTCCTTCCAAGCTAAGCACCTTCAATCTTCAAAGCTTCCTTAAAAATGAGCAAGATAACCACAAGAATCCACTCAATGCTCAAGAATACCATCAAGAAAGCATAAGGGACGAATTAGGGTTTTAATGGAACTGGTGGCTGGTAAGGAGACCAGCCCTTGGGGACTTAAGGAGATTATACAGGGTGAAAGACCCTATAATTAGGGATTCCTTTCCATCCTCCAACACGCCATGTTGAGACACCACAACACATCATATTGGTTCATTGAACTCCATGGGCGTAAACCATATCACCAAGTCGTGTTGTGCCTTCAACACACCGTGTTCAAAGATAATTTATGAACAAATTGGAAATTATTTCATACCTAGAATAAAGTATTACAATTATCCCTTACTTGAATCAGACTTCGTCCTCAAATTCCGCCACCTTAAATAACTCCTGGTAGTGCTCCATCAGCTCAGCCTCCGGCTTCCAAGTCCATTCTGATCCCTTGCGGTACCGCCACTGCACCTTCACCAGCTCAACTACTTTGTTCCTTAAGGTTTTCGTCTTTCGATCCAAAACCACCACCGCTTTCTCAATATAATTCAAGCAGTCATCCACCTAAATATCCTCAAATGGAACAACTACGGAAACATCCACCAAACACTTCCGCAACTGAGAGACATGAAATGTGCTATGAATCTGGTTGAGCTCGGCTCGAAGACCTAGACAATATGCAACCCGGCCCACCCGAACCGAAACCTTGAAGGGACCAATATACCTGGGGCCCAGCTTGCCCTGCTTCCTGAATCGGATGACACCTTTTCAAGGTGACACCTTCATGAGAACCATATCTCTCACCTGAAACTCCAAATCTGACTGGCGCCTGCCGGCATAACTCTTATGCCAACTCTGGGCTGTCTGGAGCTTGCTCCGAACCTGCTGAATCGACTCAGTGGTCTTAAGTACCACCTCAGTACTCCCCATCACTCACTGACCGACCTCACCCCAACAAATCGGGGTCCTGGATTTCCTCCCGTAAAGCATCTCAAAAGGATGTCGATCAATGCTAACGTGATAACTGTTGTTATACGAAAGTTCTGCTAACGGAAGATACGTATCCCAACTCCCACCAAAATCCAACACGCACACACGCAACATATCCTCAAGAGTCTGGATAGTCCTCTCACTCTGACCATTTGTCTGCAAATGAAAAACTATACTAGAGAGACGACGAATGCCCAACTCGTCATGGAACCTCTTCCAGAACCTGGAGGTAAACCGAACATCCCTGTCAGAAACCACTGATATCGGCACCCCATGGCGTGTCACCACCTCTTTGATATAAATCTTGTCCAATTTCTCTACAAAATAACTCTCCTGAATTAGGATGAAATTTGTGCTCTTGGTCAATCGATCGACGATGACCCAAATCAAATCCACTATGCGTGCATTTCTGGGAAGCTTTGTGATAAAATCCATAGTGATGTCTTCCCATTTCCATATGGGAATCTCCAATGACTGCATCTTACCGTGATGTCATTCATGCTCGGCCTTGACTTTAATGCAAGTCAAGCACCGCTCCATGTACTAAGCCACATCCTACCTTCATGCAGGGCCACCAATAATCAGGACAAAGATCTCTATACATCTTCGTTGCCCTGTGATGAATGGAGAACCTTTACTTGTGATCCTCCTCCATCAGAGCTTGGCGTACCCCACCCAAATAAGGAACTCAAACCCACCGATACAGGGTCAACAATCCACGGCTATCATAATCGAAGGAATTCAGCTGACCCATAATACGCTCATTATTCCAGTGCTCTTCCTTCATAGCCTTGGGATGAGCCTCACGAATCCGCTCCAACAATGGAGTAATCACGGTCATCCTCAAAAATATATACACGCTCGTAGCTGTGACTGCCTTACGGATGAGAGCATCGGCCACCACTTTAGCCTTCCCCGGGTGGTAAAGGATCTCACAATCATAATCCTTCACCACATCCAACCATCGATGTTTCCTCATATTCAGATTCAGTTGATCCATCAAGTACCTCAGGCTCTTGCGATCCGTGTAGATGGTACACCGGACCACATAGAGGTAATGCCGCCAAATCTTGAGGGCGGACACCACAGCCCCCAACTCCAAATCATGAGTCGGATAGTTCACCTCATGAGACTTCAACTGCCTCAAAGAGTAAGAGATCACGCGACCCCGCTGCATCAACATTGCCCCCAAACTTGTGATCGAAGCATCATAATAAACCACGAAATCATCAACACCCTCTGGCAGGGTCAGAATCGGCGCCTCACACAACCGCTGTCTAAGATTCTCAAAAGCTGCCTGTTTCTCAAGCCCCCAGCAAAATGTCACCGACTTCTTTGTCAGTATGGTCAAAGGAACAGCGATCTTGGAGAAATCCTGAATGAATCTCTAATCATAACCAGCCAAACTAAGAAAGCTCCGAATCTCAGATGGTGACCTCGAAACTTCCCACTGCATCACAGCCTCGACCTTGGCCGGATCGACAAGAATACCCTGCTGGTTGACAAGGTGCCACAAAAATTGCACCTCGCGTAAGCAATACTCGCAGTTGGAGAACTTTGCTTAAAGTATCTCCATCCTCAATGTCTCCAGCACCACCCTCAAGTGCTCCTCATGTTGCTCCTAAGTCTTGGAATACACCAAGATATCGTTAATAAATACTATCAAAGACCGATCCCATCGGTCTGCACACACGGTTCATGAGATCCATGAATGCGGTCCTGCATTGGTGAGCCCAAAAGGCATCACCACGAACTAATGACCATATCAACTCCGTCAAGCTGTCTTTTGTACATCCTCATCCTCGACCCGAATAAGATGATAACCAAATTACAAATCGAGAACCAAGACGCACCATGAAGCTGGTCGAAAAGATCATCAATCCTCGGGAGGAGTTAATGGTTCTTCACTGTTACCTTATTCAACTCCTGATAGTTGATATACATATGATGAGACCCGTCCTTCTTCTTCACAAACAGAATCGGTTCTCCCCAATGCGAACTGCTCGGCCTAATAAATCCTTTGTCTAACAGCTCCCGTAGCTGTGTAGACAACTCTTACATCTCGGGAGGAACCAACTGATACGGTGCTTTGGCTATCGAGGCCACACTTGGGACCAGATCAATCTTGAACTCCACCTGTCTCTCCGGAGGTACCCCAGGAAAATCCTTTGGGAACACTTCCGGATAATCCCGCACAATAAACACATCATCCACAGTCGACATACCCTTATCCCGGGTATCCATGACATAGGCGACAAAATCCGAGCAACCCTGATGCAGATAATAGTTGGCCCTCACTGCAGAACATATAATCGGACCACGCTGCGGTCTATCACCCTGAAATACCAACTATCCCCTACGATAACTTTGTTCCCACACAGAGGTAAGGGAACCAGATCAATCAGATACTGCTCACTGAATAACTGGATAGTACAACCATGATGGACCCTCGCAACCCAGACCGTCCTATCATTAGAAATCTTAACATCAAGACGACAAACCGCTCGCTCGGAGCAACAACAAAAATCTTGCTAAGCGCAATAGATACAAAGGATTGAGTAGCCCCCGAATCAAATAATACCAAAGCAGAGATACCATTCTCAAGGAACGATCCTAAAATGAAACACATAAACATAAGCAGGTAATTCAATATAAATAAAGAGATATGGAAAATATGCATACCCTTCCCAACATCGTGAGCTGCACGCGCCTCCTCTGCCGTCAGCTAGAAAGCCTTGCTCTTCACGGCAGACGCGTCTACCCGGCCTTGGAGGCCATCAGTAATTTAGAGAGTCACAGGAGAGGGTGTTGACACCGGTCCTACTACAGCCAAACTCGGACAATGAGCCTTATTGTGGCCCATCTGATTGCACTAAAAGCAAATCTGATCAGATACTAGGATGATGGTGGTTGTAGTAGTACAATCCATGTTGATATGACCAGTCCGACCGCACTTGAAGCAAGAAGAACCACCCACACTACACGCCCCCTCGTGCGACCTGCCGCACTTGTCGTAGCGGCCTGGGCCCTGCTGGCCTTTCCCCCTCGTATCCATAACTTTAGGCCTCTTTCTCGAACCTCTTGATACCTGAACCTCATCCGACTTCCTCTTCCTCTCCATCTTCAGATCAATATCCCTCTCTTGAGCCATCGCTATCATGTCTTCCAGCATCTTACAACTGGATCGACTCACAAACTGCCAAGTGTCACTCCTCAACATCTCATGGTACCAGGCCTTCTTCATATTCTCCTCCACCATATACTGCGGAATTATAAGCGCCCTCTACCTGGATATAGAGGTGATCTCAGCCATCGTCTCAGTAGTCTGGCGGAAGTCCTGGAACTATCGCCTCCACTGTTGCACCTTAATCACTGGTGTAAACTCAGCTCGGAACCTAATCGAGAAATCATCCTAGGTCATCACATCATCTGCATCATCACCCACTGCACAACCAACCTCCTCCCACCAATCATGTTCCCTGTCCTTTAGATGGCAGGAAGCTAGTCTAACCTTCTCCCTTTCGGGACAACGATTGGTACGGAAGGTGTTAACAACATCTGCTAACCACCTCCTGCTCGCAATTGGATCCCTCACCCCGCGATAATTTGGTGCTCCACATGCCCGTAACTCTCTGAAAGTCAGAGAACGTGTCCCAACCAAAGCCACAAGTTCAGCGCGAAAGGCGCTCAATCGCTCATCAATAATCTCCAAAATATCCTCCTTGACCGAGCCAAAGGTCACAGGAGTCTGATCAAGGATACTATGCGTAATCTCAGATGAGATGAACTCCCTCGTCTGGTCATCAAGCTGTCCGGCTCCAGATCCTAAGCCCAAGCCCTCCCTAACACTAGAACTGCCAACTGGTATGCCTCGCAATACCACCATACTGAAAATAAACCAATACAAACCATCAGAATACACATCAAAATATAACATCAGGGGATCACAACTCTGCAAGCTCCCTGGCTTCATCGCAGCCCTCCTTGAATCGAATACATATCCTCTACTTCCAGTAGTACGGGCCCATACTACCTTCCATATTTATCCGTACTTTCCTCAAGAAGTGCCTTAACTCAACCAAGTTACTTTATACCAAAACAATTCCTCTCACATATAAGGCTTCCAGCACTAGATCTCATCCTAGGTTTTCCTAGGGCGAACTCCACACCACTCTCCGCCATCAGCTGCAGAAGGAACTCCTGTTAACTTCCTCTAACTAGCTCACGAATAGAATTACATACTCCCTCCGTCCCAAAATTATAGTCCATCTTTCCTTTTCGGTTTGTCCCAAATTAATAGTCCACTTCTAAAAATAAATAACATTTTTACCAAAATACCCCTTCATTATTACTTAAACAACTAAGCAATTAATCGAACATTAAATGCAAAGTAAGGACAAAACTGTCATTTTATTGTATAAAGTTAATGGTAATTAATGTTTTCTTAATATGTGTGTTTTTTGTCTGTGGACAATAATTTTGGACGGAGGGAGTATTACAAAACCCAGATAACTCTTTAAATGAGAGGTCTCACACTAGAACGAATGGACTCAAACAAGACCTGCGCAATAGAGTTAGAAACTAAACTTCAAAACTTATCTAGTTCCCATAATATGGAACTTAATGTGACATCCCCAAAATCTCGGCCAGAAAAGACCGATTTTCATTTATGCTTTTAAATATTTTCAGAGTAAATCCTTTTGATTTGAAAGAGTTGCGGAATTTGTTCCCAAAAACAAAACATGATAAAACATTGTTTACCGAAGCATTTCATAAGAGAAATGTATTTTCATTATAATCAAAACTCGGGGTGTCATGTTCCGATACAGACCAATAAGCATAAACGAATACATTACAAGTCATATAACAAATATAAACATATGCAGACTTGTAAACAAAACAACTTGATGGTTCATCCATCTCATGCCCTTCCGCCACTACCTGTAATACAATTTAAAACTGAGTGGGTCAGGCTTGGGAGCCTGGTGAGCATATAGGGTTTTCAACCCACAATAAATATCATATTTAATTTTCACCAACCAACAATAACCCAATTACCCATTCCCGTTATTCTCACTTTAATGTCCCTAAAACAACTAACATAAGGGACCTAGTCTAAGAATATTTCATCGGGGCGACAACACATGCTTCGGGGGTACCTCAGCAATATAAGTCAAATAAGGCAACCATGAGGGGGATGGAGTACAGCGAATGAACACCCAAGTTCATTAACACCTACAGGTGGCGAACCTGCTAATGTTTCCACAAGACTGTCTAGAATAGCCAGTGGTCGTCATCTAAACTCCGCTAGATGACTCAATCAAACAACAACGAGGCCTCTCATCTGTTTATTACACACCAACTGTCTACCCATGTTCTACCCAACATATTAGTAGATAAAAATATACATTTGTATACATAGTTTAAAGAAAACCTGTATAGCATGCTTTAATCAACACGTATATCACATAACAGATGAGGCACACACACACATAACACATATCTCATAAAGAAATAAGCAGATCTATAAGATAGAAGAGAGTGAATACTCATTCACACATAACACAACCAAATATATACACATAGCACGTATTTTTATATAAAATACTTCGTATTATTGTATTAGAAGAAATAACTACACACTCACACTTATAAACAACAATATACTTAATACATTCGAACCAAACTCGTATTATTATTGTGTTTATGAAAGGTAGTATACACTCACTTGATCAGAAGATGATCGGACAGCACTACGGCTTATAAAAGTAGTATTCCTCAGCAGATCTGGAAGATCTCCACAAAAATCGAACTTCTCGCGGGCAGAGCTTCGACTCGGGAACCGCACTTCTCGGGATCTTCGGGATCTCGGGACTTGCCTCGGGGCTAGAGTATAATACCGGGGCTTCGGGATAGCTTCGGCACGAAAAACGATGCAAAAGACTAGAGAGAAGAGAAGAAAATGAACAACAAAGAAGGCTGTCTTCGGATCCTTTATATAGAGGCTGGAGCCTCGGAGTACGCGGGGCGTACTGCGTTACGCGGGGCGTACTGCCCAAAACGTCATTGCTTACGTATCCGAAGTGCTCGAGTGCGAGTGTCGACATCCCTCGGAGTACGCGGGGCGTACTCGAGTACGCGGGGCGTACCTCGGATCAGATTGGTGACTCCTTCGGATAATGCTTCCGAATTTTGATTTAAATATAAATACAAAATGATTAATAAACTTCGGAAATTCATAACTTCTTCATACGAACTCCGTTTTCGACGTTCTTTATATCCACGCGAAGGTGAGACCATGCTCTACGACTTTCGTTTAGACTCCGTTGGCTAATTTTGACTTTATTTTTATTAATTATTTTTAATAGGCCGGGACAGAAACTTTCGTTATAAATTCATAACTTCTTCGTTTGACGTCCGTTCTCGCCTAACTTTTTATCGTTTCAATACCAACAATGAGATCTTCGATTCTCATTTAGATTGCTTCGGCTAACAACCGCTCGATCTCAAATCGAGTAAAACAGGCTGTATACCGCTAAGCCGGAACTTCGATAAATCATAACTTCCTCATACGAAGTCAGATTTGGGCGTTCTATATATATTCGGAAACCTCGTTTCAATTACTACAACATTAATCAAAGATATTAAGTTTATTTTAAACTTAAATTTCGACGCTTATTTTTATTCTTAATTAATCAAACCACATAATTAAGCAATTAAGCACAAAACACACAATACTCAAATAATACAATCTTATTATTTCAAAACGGGTTACAAAGATTAACCTAGACTATTACATTGCTACAAATGGCAAGCCCGAAACACAGGCATTACACTTAACATATTCAAATACTAGTTAGCTAAAGTTAGTTAGAACTCCCAGAAGCACAAAGTAGGTAGCATTCGGGCATCAAGTAATCAAAACCAAGCATAACCTAATCAGGCCATCCTATCAATGACTGACCAACAATAGCATGCAATTCTACAAGTTCACACAATAGGCATACAAAGGCATCTCTCTTAGAATTCTATCATGCAAAACTGAGCAGATACTTAGCCTTAACTAGCATGCGATTCATAGATTCACAAATCAAGCATATCAAATAACATGTATGGGTATGTTGGGAAACTGACTTAAGCTCGGCTGATTACATGCACCACACCCTTTCTTATTTTAGAAAAACCTTTTTCTTGAAATACGTTTCTTTTGAAAAACTTTACCAAATCTTTAGTTTGAGTTCAGACATACCCAAGAGTGTGTCTAAATCCCTGAAAACCTAGGCTCTGATACCAACTTGTAACATCCCAATAATATGACCCAAAAATTTCATTTTTGATTAAAGTAAAAACAGTTTTCCAAAACAGTGTTCATACATCCCAATACAATAAGTATGTCAAACATCATAAAAATCAGAGTGTGTCCCTTAATCAGAATACATATGGTGTATGTTATGCAGTAAACACGAGGTCTTCCCCTTGGAACTGGAAGTACCTGAAACATAAACTAAAAACCGTAAGCACAAAGCATAGTGAGTTCTCCAAGATACCACATACCAACAAACATAACATATAACGGGCCCCTCCTAATGAGTGTAACGGGCCCCATCCAAACAAGCATAACGGGCCCTGCCTAATGAGTATAATGGGCCATGCCCTAACTCGCATAGCCCTAACTCGCATAACGGGCCCCACCCACTTACAAATCATATAGAAACTAATAACACATAGTATAATCATCAGGCCCCACCCTAGAAACATACAAGCACATACACATACTAGTGTGGCACAGATAATGAGTATTCTAACATATCATATCATGGGTTAGCATTGGTGCCTTCGGCCTGCTATACATGGGGAGGAAACTCACCTCTAAAGCTGAACGATAATTGAATAGGTCCCGACTCTACCCGACACCTAAATAGTAACAATTCCTTAGATACAACTCAAAATACCTCTACACCCCCTTCTAGGTCAAACTTGGTCAAAGACAAAAGTCAAAGGTCAAGGTTAACAGCCCATGTTGACCCAACATGGTGTGTTTTCCTATAACCACGTCGTGTTTCCCTTTTATCGACACAGGCGGGAAAATCCCAACCAACATTCCGTGTTTTCTTGAAAGCACGTCATGTTCCACGAGTTCCAACAACTTAATACATTAAGTTGTTTTCTTCGACCCCCAGAGCTCCCAATTTTAGTTCTACACCCCATTTGAGACTTAGAATGGTAAAGTTTCCAACTTTACCCCTCAGGACTACCAAAAAGGGTCCAAAACCCAATCATAAGACTTGATAGAGCAACGACTTAACCAATAAGAACTTAGACCATGAAGACAAAGCCCTAGAACCTAGACCTGACTACCTTGAGCCGAAGAACCACATAAAGTTTCCAACATTACATTCATGCATGCCTACAAGAAGCTCTTAAGCTTAAAAGAGGACTTAATACATGCATGGGACCAATTCTTCCCATAAAGTTTGCACCTTTATGCTCAATGAGTTCAAGACAAGCACAGATCTGAAATGACAAGCGATCAAAATGAATTTACTCCATCATCAACCCAAAAAGGACCAAAAGCATGAATTAAGGAGATCTAAACATCTATAAGCCAAGGTTCAAACTTGATACCTCAAATGGACTATAATAAGTGGAGTGATTCTGGATCTATGACCTTCCTTCCAAGCTAAGCACCTTCAATCTTCACAACTTCCTTCAAACTGAGAAATATAACCACAAGAATCCACTCAATGCTCAAGAACACCACCAAGAAAGCTTAAGGGACAAATTAGGTTTTTAATGGCACTAGAGGTTGGTAAGGAGACCAGCCCTTGGGGACTTAAGGAGATTATATAGGATGCAACACCCTAAAATTAGGGTTTCCTTACCAGCCGCCAACCCGTCGTGTTGAGAAACTACAACACGCCGTGTTGGTTCATTAAACTCCCATGCCAAAACCATATCATGACGCTGTGTTGATCCTTCAACATGCCATGTTCAAAGATAATTAATGAACAAATTGGAAATAATTTCATATTTGGAATCGAGCATTAAATAAAGACTTCAAGATTGGATCATATGGATGACTATTCTTTGATTTCAAATGGATTGACTTGAGGACACAAAGACTTAAGGGAGAGAAGCAACAACACGGTAGAATGGGATATCATTACAAATCAGATTAGAGGTTAGTGGGTTCTGTACTCCTGTATAGTAAAAAAAATTGATCAATTTTAATTGAGCATACATTTTGACAATTAAATTGTCTATCATATAAGATATTTTATGATAAATGGGATAATTCGGATATTTTTTAGGTGAAGAGATTGGTAAGGATTTTGGAGTGGAACTCGATGTCAGATGGTCACTATAGGAATTTGGAGCCTGTTTCCAGCTAATATAGAACCCAAGTCATGGTTATCAAGAGTGGAATGAAGTAAATATGTGTTCATGTGAATATGGTCCATCATACCGATGTCCGTAATCTTTTCACTTGTACCCAAATTATTTAGCAGCATGATGTTGGATAGTTGGAACAAAGATGTCACAGACTCAGGCCTATACCAATCCAAGGTGACTGAATAGGACCTATAGAGGATGGTTAAGGAACATGGATATGTGCACCTGATGATATTAGATATTGGGAATGCTTACAAGACCAATAGAGACTTGGATTGCACATTAGTCTAGAAAGAGGGTTGTTTGGAAGCAACTTGGTGTTGTTCTTGCTGACCCAAAGACCAAAAGCATATGTAGCTGTAAGGTGGGCTCGTGCTTGACCATTGTACATCGCTATTTAGCGGTTTCCAGTGACAACTGTTTCCATAGGAAGAATCATTTGAGCCAAAATGGAGTACGGTTTGTAACACCCGAGTTTTGATTGTGGTTTTCATTCTTTGATTATTGGTTTTTAAGTCCAAAGAAGGATTGAATCATTTAACGAAGCTCAATGGAATTAATCGCAAGGAAATCTAAGTTTTTCCTGGGGCGTGACGCGACCAGTAAAGGTTGCAGTGTAACCTCGCTGAAACATCCCAAAAATACAAGCCAAAAATTTCGTTTTTAAAATCATTTAACAACATAATATTACCAACATAAAATAAAAACATCAACCATGTATATCAAAATATCATAAAATTTGTCAACATATAACTGTCTCATCTAAAAGTATCTAAGTAAGCTCCCAGGCTAATAAAACGGTGGTGTGTGCCATGCCATCAACTCGCGCCCTTCCCTTTGCTAGTTGAAGTACCTGAAACCAAAACTGAAAACTGTATGCACAAAGCTTAGTGAGTTCCCCCAAACTACCACATACCATACAAGGCACATATAACAAATAACATAACTCTGGGACTACTCCCAACTGCATCGGGACGAATCCTGACATCGGCTTACCCGACATCGGACTCCTGTTGGGCATCGGGCTCACCTCGGCATTGGGCTTACCCCGGCATCTGGCCGAAGCCTGGAACAAATAACATATAACATATAACATAATTACATATACTGCTTCGGGCTTGCCCGACATCGGACTGGAGTTTGGGACACATAACACATAATACATATAGACGCATGAATCACAAAGACATCAAGCATACTTAACTACTTCTCGGGACCGCCCCGGCATCGGACCAAAGTCCGGAAACATATAAATTGCGTCGGGCTAAACCCCGACATCGGGCTTACCCCTACATACTCTACTACTCAAACGGGCCGGCATTGGTGCCTTAAACCCATTCCTACTGGAGGAAAAACTCACCTCGTGTGATTGACTGCTGCGAATCTAGTGAGAAATCTCTGCCTCCTACTCCGGTGACTCTCCGGCCATAAATTTCCATAAATGTACTTACTCAAAAACTGATAACTATACTTAGGGTAAAATGACCATTTTACCCCTGGCTAAAGTCAACATCCTGGTCAAAGTCAACACCCAGTTGACCTGATTCGCCAAGTTGGTTCACCAACTCGTCGAGTCCCTATTTTTTCATCTGTTCCCAACCTCGACTCTACTCTTCTATTCTAGCAAGAACTCGACAAGTTCTCCTTCAAACATAACATCGGGACTATCTTCATCTGGTTCGCCGAGTTCATCCTTGAACTTGTCGAGTCCATCTTCATCATATAATTGTGATTAGTCTGTGACTCGCCAAGTTGTTTGAAAAACTCGTCGAGTCCTTCTTCATGGGTTAGGAGATTGCCTTGGACTCGCCGAGTGTGTTCATCCACTCACCGAGTCCTATGGTTTCCAGGTCCATAAATACGTCTATTTCGTTGAGTCCTTCTCCTGGACTCAACCAGAGCCCTTCTAAACTCAACTGGATCCCTTCGAATCATAAAGGGTTTGAAAACCAAACGCCCAACTCGTCGAGTCCCATGAGCGACTCGTCGAGTCGACTTATGCCCAAGTCTATAACTCGATTTCTGTTGTGCAAAAACTCATCCAAAAGGTAGATATGGGTTCCTAAGGCCGATATAATACGTAAAGTCATGAACTTTACGACCATGCATAGGACTTTTAAGCTTAAAGGACCAAAAATGGGGTTTATTACATGCATGAGGTTCTCATGGCCATAAAGATGCCACCTTTATTCCATGAGGACCCTCCAAGGTTCCAGATCTGAAGCTTCTCCCGTACCTTACACCCTAGAATCCGAAATGACATGGAAATGCCCCCAAAGATGCCAAGGTTCAATCCCCAATTTAGGTCCAACACATAGGAGGTCAAGATAGGGGCTATTTACCTCAAATACACTAGAGATGCAACCAAACTCGAAATCCACTGACTTGGTCCTTGATTCACCAAACCTCCCTTCCTTCTTCTAGCTTCATATCAAGATGCAAAGGCACAATATAGCTCAAAGATGCTCACAACTGATTAGGGTTTCGAGGACTGGACTTGGGGTGATAGAGGTTGGGGTGGAAGCCTCATAAGTTGTTTAAATAGGGTGAAAACCCTCTAATTTCGGGTTTCACTCAGACATCTCCTACTCGCCGATTTGGTTTTCCAACTCGTCGAGTAGGTCACTTAATCCCCCAACCCGAAGTCGATCCTACTTGACGAGTTGAGCCTTCAACTCGCTGAGTCCAAGGGTAAAAATATAAAGTTTGACTTAAATTTTTTGGATTAATGTCTAAGTCCATAACTATAATTGGTAAGACTTGACCCGACCCGGCATGGTCCATTTGGGTTGCATACCATCATGCACTTGGATAGACTATAATGAGAGAAATAAGACGCTTATGGTTATTAATATATTATAAGTTCTAGTATATTAATAATAAGAATAATAAGATTATTTAATTAGTATTGATCAAGAATTAATCTAGGATTAATTAAGTGATCAAAAGAAGACTAATTAAATATATGGGTTGATTGTGTAAATCATCCATACTTGTATAGTGGGCTAATGCTCCATGGATAATCAAGTTGGGCTAAAACCCATAGGATGGTCCATGGATGCTCCATGGTATATTTGTACCCATGGATCATGGAAATGAAAGGCCATGTCAATTAGGGTTTACATGGTGTAACCCTAACTATATAAGCATCTTATTCTTGACCAAAATCGGTCACTAGTGTGTGTAGTGAAAGGGCTAGCCGATTTCATGAGTTGTAGAATTCTCTCAAGTTATTCTAAGTGTTTTGGTGATTGTGATTCCATTTGAGGCTTCCACACTATTGGGGCTAGGCACTCAAGCTTCATGAAGACTTTCTACATCAAGAGGTATGTATTCTATCTTGTTACATTCATTGTTTTTGTATGCTAGATTAGGATAATACCTTGGAAGTTCTTATTTGCATGTATAATAGAGAAAACATAGATCCAAGGTATTTAGGGTTGCATGTACACTTAGGAGTGTTAGAATGCTCAAAACCCAACAAAATTTATATGCGTACCTGAGACCGGGTGTTACAATTCTCCCCCACTTGTCTTAGACTTCGTCCTCGAAGTCTGTTGTCTTGGGAAACAACTCTGAGTAGTGCTCCCTCATTTCCTCCTCAGGGTCCTACGTCCACTCCGATCCCTTTCGATACTGCCACTGCACCTTCGCTAACTCTACCCTCTTGTTCTTCAGCGCCTTCTTCTTGTGATCTAAAATCGCCATGGGTCTCTCGATGTAGTTCAGGCTATCTTCAACTTGAATGTCCTCAAGGGGTATCACTGTCGAATCATCCACTAAACACTTTCACAATTGAGAAACATGGAACGTGTTGTGGATCTGGCTGAGCTTTGCTGGAAGATCTAAACGATACGCAACCCGACCCATCCGGGCCAAAACCCTAAAAGGACCAATGAACCTGGGGCCTAGCTTGCCCCGCTTCCGAAACCTGATAACACCCTTCCAGGGTGACACTTTTAGGAGGACCATGTCGCCCACCTGAAACTCCAAATCCGAATGCCGCTTGTCGGTGTAACTCTTCTACCGACTCTGAGCAGTCTGGAGCCTGCTCCAGACTTGCTGAATCTGCTCCATGGTCTTGAGTACTACCTTTGTACTCCCCATGACTCTCTGGCCGGCCTCACCCTAACAGATTGGGGTCCTACACTTCCTCCCGTAGAGCATCTCGAAGGGAGGTCGGTCTATGCTGGCGTGATAACTGTTGTTATACGAAAATTCCGCTAACAGAAGGTACGTATCCCAAGTGCCACCGAAATCTAACACGTATGCACGTAACATATCCTCGAGAGTCTAAATCTTCCTCTCGCTTTGACCATCCATCTGATGGTGGAAAGCGATGCTGAAATGGAGACGAGTATCCATCTCGTCGTGGAACCGCTTCCAAAACCTGGAAGTAAACCGGACATCTCGGTCTGACACCACCGATACAGGCACTCCATGACATGCCACTACCTCTCGCACATAAATCTCGGCCAACTTCTCGGCTGGGATGCTCTCCTGGATCGGTATAAAATGAGCACTCTTGGTCAACTGATCCATGATGAGCCATATTGAATCAACCCCACATGCGGTCCTGGGAAGCGTGGTAATGAAGTCCAGAGTGATATCCTCCCATTTCCACATGGGAATGTCTAACGGCTGCATCTTACCATGGGGCCTCTGGTTCTCTGCCTTGACGTTCCGGCAGGTTAGGCATCTCTCCACATACCAAGCTACGTCCCGCTTCATGCAGGGCCACCAGTAATCGGGTCGAAGATCTCTGTACATCTTCGTCGCCCCTGGATGGATGGAGAACCAAGACTTGTGGGCCTGATCCATCAACACCTGCCGTACTCTGCCCCAGTACGGTACCTAGACCCTCCCATGCAGGGTCAACAATTCTCAGTTATCGTAATCAAACGAAGCTACTCAGCCCACTATCCTCTCGCACTTCTGGCACTCCTCCTTCAGGCCCTCAACCGGCGCCTCCCTAATCTGCTCCAACAGTGGAGTAATCACTGTCATCCTCAAACAAATATCTCGGATCGAAGCCGCTACCGCCTTGCGGCTCAGGGCGTCAGCCACTACGTTGGCCTTACCCGGGTGGTAAAGGATCTCACAATCGTAATCCTTAACCACGTCTAACCACCTATGCTACCTCATGTTCAGATTCAGTTGATCCATGACATGCCTTAAACTCTTGTGATATGTGTAGATAGTACACCGGACCCCGTAGAGGTAATTCCGCCAAATCCTGAGGGCGAACACCACCGCCGCCAGCTCTAAATCATGTGTCGGGTAGTTAGCCTCGTGAGGATTCAACTGTCGCGAAGCATAAGCTAGCACACGCCCCCGCTGCATCAACAATGCTCCCATACTTGTGATTAAAGTGTCATAGTAGACTACGAAGTCATCTACTCCCTCTAGTAGGGTGAGAATCGGTGCTTCGCACAGTCGCTGTTTGAGCGTCTTGACGGCTGACTGCTGCTCAGGACCCCCAGCGAAACACCATCGACTTCTTGGTTAGTCGGGTCAGCGGAACTGCTATCTTGGAGAAGTCCTAGATAAATCTCCTATAATACCCTACCAAACCCAGCAAGCTCTGAATCTCGGATGGAGACCACAGGACCTCCCACTGCATCACGACCTCTATATTGGCCGGATCAACTAATAAACCCTTCTGGTTGACGAGGTGCCCCAGAAACTGCACCTCGCGTAACCAGAACTCGCACTTGGAGAACTTTGCAAAAATTATATCCCTCCTCAAGGTCTCTAGCACCTCCCTCAGGTGATCCTCATGCTGCTCCTAAGTCTTGGAATAAACCAAGATGTCGTCAATGAATACTATTACAGACCTATCCAACATCGGTCTGCACACACGATTCATGAGATCCATGAATGTGGAAGGAGCATTTGTGAGCCCAAACGGAATCACCACACACTCATAATGACCATAGCGGGTCCTAAAAGCGGTCTTCTGCACATCATCATCTCTGGCCCGCACCTGGTGATATCCGGACTGTAGATCAATCTTGGAAAACCAAGATGCTCCCTGAAGCTGGTCGAACAAATCATCTATCCTCGGGAGTGGGTAACAGTTCTTCACAGTTACCTTATTCAGCTCCCGGTAATCTATGCACATACGTGCGACCCATCCTTCTTCTTCACAAACAGTATCGGGGCTCCCCAAGGCGAACTGCCCGGCCTGATAAAACCCTTGTCTAGCAGCTCCTCAAACTGCGTAGACAATTCCTGCATCTCGAGAAGATCCAACCAATACGGTGCCTTGGCTATCGGAGCCGCACCAGGGACCAGGTCAATCTAAAACTCAACCTGTCTCTCCGAAGGTATCCCAGGCAAATCCTCCGGGAATACGTTCGGGTACTCTCGTACTACCGGTACACTATCAACTATCTCTTTACCCTTATCTCGGGTATCCATGACATAGGCGATGAATCCTGTGCATCCCTGTTGGAAGTAGCGCCTTACTCTCATCGTTGAACAAAGAATCGGTCCGTGTTGTGGCCTCTCGCCCTGAATCACTAGCTCTCCCCCACTAGGTGTGTGAACCCTCACTAACTGCAGCTCACAATCTATCATTTCCCCATTGGGGCTCAATCAGTCCATACCTACTATAACCTTATTCCCTCGCAGGGGAATAGGAACCAAATCCACTGAGAACTGCTCATCAAACAATCGTAGTGTACATCCTCTATGAACTCTCACAACCTTGACGGTCCTGTCATCGGCTATCTCAACATCGAGTGGGCAATCCAGCTCCCCCGGAGCTCTACTGAATCATTTGCTAAGTGAAAGCGACACAAATGATCGGATAGCTCCTGAATCAAGCAATACCATAGCTGAAATGTCGTTTACTAAGAACGAACCTATAAACAAACACATAAACATGAGAAACAAAACAATATCAAATACAGAGATAAGAGAAAGGTACACACCCATCACCACGTCAGGAGCTGCTCCTGCCTCCACTACAGTAAGCTGAAAGGACCTGCTCCACACCGTAGGCAGCTCCGCCCGACCTTGACGACCATCTGTAATCCTCAAAGTGGCAAGAGAAAGTGCTACCACCTTCACTGTTGTTGCTAAACTTGGGCACTAGGACAGCTTTTGTTCCCTCTGATTGCACTGAAAGCAAATCAGGTCTGATGTTGGTGTGGTGATGCTACTAGTTGTGTAATATCGGCTCATGTGACCAGTTCGGCCGCACTTGTAGCAGCCCGAATTCCCTGCCTTGCACGCTCCCTCGTGCATCCTGCCGCATTTGCCACAACGAGCGTGGCTCAACTGGCTCCGAGATTTGTGATCTGGTACCTTGGGTTCTTGCCCGAACCTCCTGAATGAACCTCCTCTAGTTTCCTCTTCCACTCCATCTCTAAATCCAACTCTCTCTCTCTCTCTCTCTCTCTCTCTCTCTCTCTCTCTCTCTCTCGCCCTCGCTATCATATCCTCCAGCGTCTTGTAGCTGGATTGGCTCACAAACTGGTGGATATAACTCCGCAACATCTCATGATATCGGGCCTTTTTTATCTCCTCGTTCACCACATACTACGGAACAAGAAGGGCTCTCTCCCTAAACTTGGCGGTAATCTCCGCCGTCTGACGGAGGTCCTGAAACTCCCTAGCAAGCTTCTGCACCTAAATAATAGGTGCGAATTCGGCTCTGAACCTGGTCGTGAGGTCACTCCAGGTCATAGCATCCAACACAGTGTCATCTCCAATTTCTCTCCAACCTCCTCCCACCAATCTCATGCCCTGCCCTTCAATATACAGGACGCGAGCCTAACCTTGTCCCCCTCGCGACACCTGGTGGTGCAGAATGCGTTGACGGCATCTATCCTCTCGCACTTCTGGCACTCCTCCTTTAGGCCCTCAATCGGCGCCTCCCTAATCTGCTCCAACAGTGGAGTAATCACTGTCATCCTCAAACAAATATCTCGGATCGAAGCCGCTACCGCCTTGCGGCTCAGGGCGTCAGCCACTACGTTGGCCTTACCCGGGTGGTAAAGGATCTCACAATCGTAATACTTAACCACGTCTAACCACCTATGCTACCTCATGTTCAGATTCAGTTGATCCATGACGTACCTTAAACTCTTGTGATATGTGTAGATAGTACACCGGACCCCGTAGAGGTAATTCCTTCAAATCTTGAGGGCGAACACCACCGCCGCCAGCTCTAAATCATGTGTTGGGTAGTTAGCCTCGTGAGGATTCAACTGTCGCGAAGCATAAGCTAGCACACGCCCCCGCTGCATCAACAATGCTACCATACTTGTGATTAAAGCGTCATAGTAGACTTCGAAGTCATCTACTCCCTCTAGTAGGGTGAGAATCGGTGCTTCGCATAGTCGCTGTTTGAGCGTCTTGACGGCTGACTGCTGCTTAGGACCCCAGCGAAACACCATCGACTTCTTGGTTAGTCGGGTCAGCGGAACTGCTATTTTGGAGAAGTCCTAGATAAATCTCCTATAATACCCTACCAAACCCAGGAAGCTCTGAATCTCGGATGGAGACCACGGGACCTCCCAATGCATCATGACCTCTATCTTGGCCGGATCAACTAATAAACCCTTCTGGGTGACGAGGTGCGCTAGAAACTGCACCTCGTGCAACCAGAACTCGCACTTGGAGAACTTTGCAAAAATTATATCCCTCCTCAAGGTCTCTAGCACCTCCCTCGGGTGATCCTCATGCTGCACACACGATTCATGAGATCCATGAATGTGGAAGGAGCATTGGTGAGCCCAAACGGAATCACCACAAACTCATAATGACCATAGCGGGTCCTAAAAGCGGTCTTCTGCACATCATCATCTCTGGCCCGCACCTGGTGATATCCGGATTGTAGATCAATCTTGGAAAACCAAGATGCTCCCTGAAGCTGGTCGAACAAATCATCTATCCTCGGGAGTGGGTAACAGTTCTTCACAGTTACCTTATTCAGCTCCCGGTAATCTATGCACATACGTGCGACCCATCCTTCTTCTTCACAAACAGTATCGGGGCTCCCCAAGGCGAACTGCCCGGCCTGATAAAACCCTTGTCTAGCAGCTCCTCAAACTGCGTAGACAATTCCTGCATCTCGAGAAGATCCAACCAATACGGTGCCTTGGCTATCGGAGCCGCACCAGGGACCAGGTCAATCCAAAACTCAACCTGTCTCTCCGAAGGTATCCCAGGCAAATCCTCCGGGAATACGTCCGGGTACTCTCGTACTACCGGTACACCATCAACTATATCTTTACCCTTATCTCGGGTATCCATGACATAGGCGATGAATCATGTGCATCCCCATTGGAAGTAGCGCCTTACTCTCATCGTTGAACAAAGAATCGGTCCGTGTTGTGGCCTCTCGCCCTGAATCACTAGCTCTCCCCCAGTAGGTGTGTGAACCCTCACTAACTGCAGCTCACAATCTATCATTTCCCCATTAGGGCTCAATCAGTCCATACCTACTATAACCTTATTCCCTCGCAGGGGAATAGGAACCAAATCCACTGAGAACTGCTCATCAAACAACCGTAGTGTACATCCTCTATGAAATCTCACAACCTTGACGGTCCTGTCATCGGCTATCTCAACATCGAGTGGGCAATCCAGCTCCCCAGAGCTCTACTGAATCATTTGCTAAGTGAAAGCGACACAAATGATCGGATAGCTCCTGAATCAAGCAATACCATAGCTGAAATGTCGTTCACTAACAACGAACCTATAAACAAACACATAAACATGAGAAACAAAACAATATCAAATACAGAGATAAGAGAAAGGTACACACCCGTCACCACGTCAGGAGCTGCTCCTGCCTCCACTACAGTAAGCTGAAAGGACCTGCTCCATGCCATAGGCGCCTCCGCCCGACCTTGACGACCATCTGTAATCCTCAAAGTGGCAAGAGAAGGTGCTACCACCTTCTCTGCTGCTGCTAAACTTGGGCACTGGGACCGCTTTTGTTCCCTCTGATTGCACTGACAGCAAATCAGGTCTGATGTTGGTGTGGTGGTGCTAGTAGTTGTGTAATATCGGCTCATGTGACAAGTTCGGCCGCACTTGTAGCAGCCCGAATTCCCTGACTTGCACGCTCCCTCGTGCATCCTGCCGCATTTGCCACAACGAGCGTGGCTCAACTGGCTCCGAGATTTGTGATCTGGTACGTTGGGCTTCTTGCCCGAACCTCCTGACTGAACCTCCTCTAGTTTCCTCTTCCTCTCCATCTCTAAATCCAACTCTCTCTCTCTCTCTCTCTCTCTCTCTCGCTCGCTCTCTCGCCCTCGCTATCATATCCTCCAGCGTCTTGCAGCTGGATCGGCTCACAAACTGGTGGATATCACTCGACAACATCTCATGATATCGGGCCTTTTTTATCTCCTCGTTCACCACATACTACGGAACAAGAAGGGCTCTCTCCCTAAACTTGGCGGTAATCTCCGCCGTCTGACGAAGGTCCTGAAACTCCCTAGCAAGCTTCTGCACCTAAATAATAGGTGCGAATTCGGCTCTGAACCTGGTCGTGAGGTCACTCCAGGTCATAGCATCCAACACAGTGTCATCTCCAATTTCTGTCCAACCTCCTCCCACCAATCTCATGCCCTGCCCTTCAATATACAGGACGCGAGCCTAACCTTGTCCCCCTCGGGACACCTGGTGGTGCGGAATGCGTTGGCGGCATCTATCCTCTCGCACTTCTGGCACTCCTCCTTTAGGCCCTCAACCGGCGCCTCCCTAATCTGCTCCAACAGTGGAGTAATCACTGTCATCCTCAAACAAATATCTCGGATCGAAGCCGCTACCGCCTTGCGGCTCAGGGCGTCAGCCACTACGTTGGCCTTACCCGGGTGGTAAAGGATCTCACAATCGTAATCCTTAACCACGTCTAACCACCTATGCTACCTCATGTTCAGATTCAGTTGATCCATGACGTACCTTAAACTCTTGTGATATGTGTAGATAGTACACCGGACCCCGTAGAGGTAATTCCGCCAAATCTTGAGGGCGAACACCACCTCCGCCAGCTCTAAATCATGTGTCGGGTAGTTAGCCTCGTGAGGATTCAACTGTCGTGAAGCATAAGCTAGCACACGCCCCCGCTGCATCAACAATGCTCCCATACTTGTGATTAAAGCGTCATAGTAGACTACGAAGTCATCTACTCCCTCTAGTAGGGTGAGAATCGGTGCTTCGCACAGTCGCTGTTTGAGCGTCTTGACGGCTGACTGCTGCTCAGGACCCCAGCAAAACACCATCGACTTCTTGGTTAGTCGGGTCAGCGGAACTGCTATCTTGGAGAAGTCCTAGATAAATCTCCTATAATACCCTACCAAACCCAGGAAGCTCTGAATCTCGGATGGAGACCACGGGACCTCCCAATGCATCATGACCTCTATCTTGGCCGGATCAACTAATAAACCCTTCTGGTTGACGAGGTGCCCTAGAAACTGCACCTCGCGCAACCAGAACTCGCACTTGGAGAACTTTGCAAAAATTATATCCCTCCTCAAGGTCTCTAGCACCTCCCTCAGGTGATCCTCATGCTGCTCCTAAGTCTTGGAATAAACCAAGATGTCGTCAATGAATACTATTACAGACCTATCCAACATCGGTCTGCACACACGATTCATGAGATCCATGAATGTGGAAGGAGCATTGGTGAGCCCAAACGGAATCACCACAAACTCATAATGACCATAGCGGGTCCTAAAAGCGGTCTTCTGCACATCATCATCTCTGGCCCGCACCTGGTGATATTCGGACTGTAGATCAATCTTGGAAAACCAAGATGCTCCCTGAATCTGGTCGAACAAATTATCTATCCTTGGGAGTGGGTAACAGTTCTTCACAGTTACCTTATTCAGCTCCCGGTAATCTATGCACATACGTGCGACCCATCCTTCTTCTTCACAAACAGTATCGGGGCTCCCCAAGGCGAACTGCCCGGCCTGATAAAACCCTTGTCTAGCAGCTCCTCAAACTGCGTAGACAATTCCTGCATCTCGAGAAGATCCAACCAATACGGTGCCTTGGCTATCGGAGCCGCACCAGGGACCAGGTCAATCCAAAACTCAACCTGTCTCTCCGAAGGTATCCCAGGCAAATCCTCCGGGAATATGTCCGGGTACTCTCATACTACCGGTACACCATCAACTATCTCTTTACCCTTATCTCGGGTATCCATGACATAGGCGATGAATCCTGTGCATCCCTGTTGGAAGTAGCGCCTTACTCTCATCGTTGAACAAAGAATCGGTCCGTGTTGTGGCCTCTCGCCCTGAATCACTAGCTCTCCCCCACTAAGTGTGTGAACCCTCACTAACTGCAGCTCACAATCTATCATTTCCCCATTGGGGCTCAATCAGTCCATAGCTACTATAACCTTATTCCCTCGCAGGGAAATAGGAACCAAATCCATTGAGAACTGCTCATCAAACAATCGTAGTGTACATCCTCTATGAACTCTCACAACCTTGACGGTCCTGTCATCGGCTATCTCAACATCGAGTGGGCAATCCAGCTCCCCAGAGCTCTACTGAATCATTTGCTAAGTGAAAACGATACAAATGATCGGATAGCTCCTGAATCAAGCAATACCATAGCTGAAATGTCGTTCACTAAGAACGAACCTATAAACAAACACATAAATATAAGAAAAAAAACAATATCAAATACATAGATAAGAGAAAGGTACACACCCGTCACCACGTCAGGAGCTGCTCCTGCCTCCACTACAGTAAGCTGAAAGGACCTGCTCCATGCCATATGCGCCTCCGCCCGACCTTGACGACCATCTGTAATCCTCAAAGTGGCAAGAGAAGGTGCCACCACCTTCTCTGCTGCTGCTAAACTTGGGCACTGGGACCGCTTTTGTTCCCTCTGATTGCACTGAAAGCAAATCAGGTCTGATGTTGGTGTGGTGGTGCTAGTAGTTGTGTAATATCGGCTCATGTGACCAATTCGGCCGCACTTGTAGCAGCCCGAATCCCTGCCTTGCACGCTCCCTCGTGCATCCTGCCGCATTTGCCACAACGAGCGTGGCTCAACTGGCTCTGAGATTTGTGATCTGGTACCTTGGGCTTCTTGCCCGAACCTCCTGACTGAACCTCCTCTAGTTTCCTCTTCCTCTCCATCTCTAAATCCAACTCTCTCTCTCGCACTCTCTCTCGCCCTCGCTATCATATCCTCCAGCGTCTTGCAGCTGGATCGGCTCACAAACTGGTGGATATCACTCCGCAACATCTCATGATATCGGGCCTTTTTATTCTCCTCGTTCACCACATACTACGGAACAAGAAGGGCTCTCTCCCTAAACTTGGCGGTAATCTCCGCCGTCTGACGGAGGTCCTGAAACTCCCTAGCAAGCTTCTGCACCTAAATAATAGGTGCGAATTCGGCTCTGAACCTGGTCGTGTGGTCACTCCAGGTCATAGCATCCAACACAGTGTCATCTCCAATTTCTCTCCAACCTCCTCCCACCAATCTCATGCCCTGCCCTTCAATATACAGGATGCGAGCCTAACCTTGTCCCCCTCGCGACACCTGGTGGTGCGGAATGCGTTGGCGGCATCTATCCTCTCGCACTTCTGGCACTCCTCCTTTAGGCCCTCAACCGGCGCCTCCCTAATCTGCTCCAACAGTGGAGTAATCACTGTCATCCTCAAACAAATATCTCGGATCGAAGCCGCTACCGCCTTGCGGCTCAGGGCGTCAGCCACTACGTTGGCCTTACCCGGGTGGTAAAGGATCTCACAATCGTAATCCTTAACCACGTCTAACCACCTATGCTACCTCATGTTCAGATTCAGTTGATCCATGACGTACCTTAAACTCTTGTGATATGTGTAGATAGTACACCGGACCCCGTAGAGGTAATTCCGCCAAATCATGAGGGCGAACACCACCGCCGCCAGCTCTAAATCATGTGTCGGGTAGTTAGCCTTGTGAGGATTCAACTGTCGCGAAGCATAAGCTAGCACATGCCCCCGCTGCATCAACAATGCTCCCATACTTGTGATTAAAGTGTCATAGTAGACTACGAAGTCATCTACTCCCTCTAGTAGGGTGAGAATCGGTGCTTCGCACAGTCGCTGTTTGAGCGTCTTGACGGCTGACTGCTGCTCAGGACCCCAGCAAAACACCATCGACTTCTTGGTTAGTCGGGTCAGCGGAACTGCTATCTTGGAGAAGTCCTACATAAATTTCCTATAATACCCTACCAAACCCAGGAAGCTCTGAATCTCGGATGGAGACCACGGGACCTCCCACTGCATCACGACCTTTATCTTGGCCGGATCAACTAATAAACCCTTCTGGTTGACGAGGTGCCCCAGAAACTGCACCTCGCGCAACCAGAACTCGCACTTGGAGAACTTTGCAAAAATTATATCCCTCCTTAAGGTCTCTAGCACCTCCCTCAGGTGATCCTCATGCTGCTTCTAAGTCTTGGAATAAACCAAGATGCCGTCAATGAATACTATTACAGACCTATCCAACATCGGTCTGCACACACGATTCATGAGATCCATGAATGTGGAAGGAGCATTGGTGAGCCCAAACGGAATCACCACAAACTCATAATGACCATAGCGGGTCCTAAAAGCGGTCTTCTGCACATCATCATCTCTGGCCCGCACCTGGTGATATCCGGACTGTAGATCAATCTTGGAAAACCAAGATGCTCCCTGAAGCTGGTCGAACAAATCATCTATCCTCGGGAGTGGGTAACAGTTCTTCACAGTTACCTTATTCAGCTCCCGGTAATCTATGCACATACGTGCGACCCATCCTTCTTCTTCACAAACAGTATCGGGGCTCCCCAAGGCGAACTGCCCGGCCTGATAAAACCCTTGTCTAGCAGCTCCTCAAACTGCGTACACAATTCCTGCATCTCGAGAAGATCCAACCAATACGGTGCCTTGGCTATCGGAGCCACACCAGGGACCAGGTCAATCCAAAACTCAACCTGTCTCTCCGAAGGTATCCCAGGCAAATCCTCCGGGAATACGTCCGGGTACTCTCGTACTACCGGTACACCATCAACTATCTCTTTACCCTTTTCTCGGGTATCCATGACATAGGCGATGAATCATGTGCATCCCTGTTGGAAGTAGCGCCTTACTCTCATCGTTGAACAAAGAATCGGTCCGTGTTGTGGCCTCTCGCCCTGAATCACTAGCTCTCCCCCACTAGGTGTGTGAACCCTCACTAACTGCAGCTCACAATCTATCATTTCCCCATTGGGGCTCAATCAGTCCATACCTACTATAACCTTATTCCCTCGCAGGGGAATAGGAACCAAATCCACTGAGAACTGCTCATCAAACAATCGTAGTGTACATCCTATATGAACTCTCACAACCTTGACGGTCCTGTCATCGGCTATCTCAACATCGAGTGGGCAATCCAGCTCCCCCGGAGCTCTACTGAATCATATGCTAAGTGAAAGCGACACAAATGATCGGGTAGCCCCTGAATCAAGCAATACCATAGTTGAAATGTCATTCACTAAGAACGAACCTATAAACAAACACATAAACATGAGAAACAAAACAATATCAAATACAGAGATAAGAGAAAGGTACACACCCGTCACCACGTCAGGAGCTGCTCCTGCCTCCACTACAGTAAGCTGAAAGGACCTGCTCCACGCCGTAGGCGCCTCCGCCCGACCTTGACGACCATCTGTAATCCTCAAAGTGGCAAGAGAAGGTGCTACCACCTTCTCTGCTACTGCTTAACTTGGGCACTAGGACCGCTTTTGTTCCCTCTGATTGCACTGAAAGCAAAGCAGGTCTGATGTTGGTGTGGTGGTGCTACTAGTTGTGTAATATCGGCTCATGTGACCAGTTCGGCCGCACTTGTAGCAGCCCGAATTCCCTGCCTTGCACGCTCCCTCGTGCATCCTGCCGCATTTGCCACAACGAGCGTGGCTCAACTGGCTCCGAGATTTGTGATCTGGTACCTTGGGCTTCTTGCCCGAACCTCCTGACTGAACCTCCTCTAGTTTCCTCTTCCTTTCCATCTCTAAATCCAACTATCTCTCTCTTTCTCTCTCTCTCTCTCTCGCCCTCGCTATCATATCCTCCAGCGTCTTGTAGCTGGATCGGCTCACAAACTGGTGGATATAACTCCGCAACATCTCATGATATCGGGCCTTTTTTATCTCCTCGTTCACCACATACTACGGAACAAGAAGGGCTCTCTCCCTAAACTTGGCGGTAATCTCCGCCGTCTGACGGAGGTCCTGAAACTCCCTAGCAAGCTTCTACACCTAAATAATAGGTGCGAATTCGGCTCTGAACCTGGTCGTGAGGTCACTCCAGGTCATAGCATCCAACACAGTGTCACCTCCAATTTCTGTCCAACCTCCTCCCACCAATCTCATGCCTTGCCCTTCAATATACAGGACGCGAGCCTAACCTTGTCTCCCTCGGGACACCTGGTGGTGCGGAATGCGTTGGCGGCATCTGCCAACTATCTGCTACTAGCAATGGGGTCTCGAGCCCCCTAGTAATCAGGATCTCCCCATGCCCTAAAATTTATGAACGTGAGCGTGCGCGACCCCATCATGGCCGCCACCTCAGTGCAAAACACACTCAATCTCTCATCCATAAGCTCCATAATACCCTCCTTGATGGAACCAAAGATAATAGGAGTCTACTCAAGTATGCTACGCAGGATCTCTGAGGAGACGAACTCTCTAGTCTGGTCATCTAAATGCTCGACTCTAGAGCCTGAACCTGATCCCTCTTCGGCACCTGAACTGCTGACTGCTGGTCTAGGGCGTAAAACCACCATTCTGAAAAAAAAAACATAATGGAAAACGTCAGAATACAATGTAACTCGAGGGATCACATCTACTACAAGTTCCCTGGTCTTGTCTCAGCCTTCCTTGATTCGAGTACGGATCCTCTGCTTTCAGTTGTACGGGCCCATACTACCTTCCACATCTATTCGTACTTTCCTCAAGAACTGCCTTGACTCCACCAAGTCCCTTCTACTGCTACACCTCTTTGCTACTCTCATCCTAGGCTTGCCTAGGGAAATCACTAACCTACTATCCGCTATCAGCTGCATAAGAAGTGTCACACCCCAAAACCAAGAACGGCGGAAACGTTCTGGGGTGGAGGATGTCATGTACAGTATCACAACAATGTAAAGTAGTAAACAAGCAACAACATCATCCATTGCATTAATAATATAGTTATTATACAAGTGTGTTCTATCAAATTATAATAGACACTAAAGCATAAATCAAAATGAAAGATGAGTCTTGACCGAGCTCCATCTTCTCTAAACCTTGCATCTGTACCTGTCTATTGACGACCTGAGGATACAAGTAATTTTGAAAGCAAGTATCAGCTTTGAAGCTGGTGAGATCATAAGTATTTTAGTGTCTTAATTTGTATGTAAGAATTTGTATGTGAACGGTAAGTGTAAAAATGTTTGTAAAACAACTGTAAACGTTTGAAAAACCCTAGAAATCCCTATGATTCCTACTATTATATAAAGGGTGTCTTCTACCAAGACCTAACTGTTTTCAATGTAGTCTTCTACCAAGACTTAACTGTTCTAAATGTTCGTTTCTTGTAAAAGTGTGTAATTTTCCCAAGTGTAACTATCATTAACAAAATATAGCTTTTACATTTAATGTTTAAGTGAAATGATCACTAAATATATGAAAAGGGGAAATTAATGTAGTACTGTAGTGTTGTATTATAGGAACTACTGTTGTACTAACTACCTTAAACCGGATTTATATTAAGGTATCATGTGATTAATTGCACCATACTATTGACTGGTAACAACGACATACGTATGGTCGTAAAAAGAAATGACGTTTGGCACCCGCAGACCTGCAGGTCCAGCTGTAGCTAGCAGCAAGGTGTAGGATAGTCAATCCAGTATAGATCTATACGTAAACTCACACTCTCCCTCCAAGAGACTCTGGCTACAACTCGGGCCATGACATTTAAGTCATGCTCCGATACAGGATCACAATTTTGTCAACGTATCTATGTATATGTAATGTATTCTTACTCGTTCTAGTATCGTTGTATATGTTCTCTTTCTAGTATAGTTGTATATGTTCTTCCTCTAGTATAGTTGTATATGTACTCATAGCAATGTAATGTATATGAACGTATGCCATTGCTACCCAAAGGTACTGAACTGACTGAAAGGAACTATTATGCCCATATATGTATACATGATATATAACTAATGCTTAAACGACCTTCGGACGGTACCCGATATCCTATCAGACCACATCCAAATCGAGGAAAAGGAAACAAGGTGGATAGCCTTCCTAAGTCTTTTAAACATTACTTATATAACTATACAAATATAGGCATGCTTATAACAAAATCTCTATGTAAACGTAATCATGTAATTGTATAGTAATGTACTGTAATGTTCTAGCTGTAATGTATGTTCTCTCTATCTTGCAAGTATTGACTCATGAATGAACTGACTCATTGTATGATATCGCGTTCTAGTAATAGTTCTAGTATCTTCCTGAAGTACCCATATGGTAGCTTACTAGTAATATAACTGGTACGTATGAACATGGATGTATACCCTTGCTATCCAAGGGCATTGGCTGAACTGGAAAGACCTTTATGACTATATATGTACACATGATACATAACTAATATTTAAACGACCTTCGGACGGTACCCGATATCCCACCAGACCACATCTCAAGTGCGAAAAGGAAATAGGGTGGATAGCCTTCCTAAGTCTTTTAAACATTTCTTATATAACCATACATATAGAGGCATGCAATTTATAATATAAAAGCATAAAATAATTTTTATAAAAACCTTTGAACATAAATATTTTCTAAGAAAAGCTCGACTTGATGTCTATCTATAAAAGGGTTTTGAAGGCATGGGTTTGATAAAACGGTTTAGTATAAAGAAAAATTTGTTTGAAACACAATTGTAAATAAGTTTGAAATGTAATATACAGAGTAAAATGTACAGCGTAATAAGGAGTTTTAAACATATAAAGTGTTTATGAAAATCATTTGAAGGAAACTGTTTGGTAAAACGGCTAATGAGTAGTAAATCACTTGAATGTTGCTTATTAATCACATGTGATTGATATAATAAGTAGCATGATTCAACTTGTATCCCCTCCCCATAAAACATTTAAAAATAGTTAAAACATTGATTAAGGGGTATGAACTCACCTGTTGTGGGTGATACGAATGAACTGAAGAGGTAGGACCGCTAGGTGCCAAGTGAAGTCTTGAACACACTCTATGATCCTATTTAACATATAATTTCACATATATTTAACAAATTAGTCTATAAATAACTAATAAACAAGTCAAGACACCCTAGGACATGCTAAACACCTTTATCAAGTGTTATTAGCCTCTAGGATTGCATCTAAGTGTTTGTAGGGGAAGCTATTGTGCGTAGGGCTCAAGAAAAACTCCATAAGGGAGTTCACGACCCTAATGGCACTACCAAATGAGTTTACGGTCGTAAACTCATGAGTTTACGGCCGTAAGCTCATACTTAGGTCACCATTTGATGTTTGATGCTCTATAAGGCCTTAATAAGCATTTCTACTTAATGGCTTGGTCTATGGAAGAGTTTAGGGCATAATATAACTCCTTTTAGGAGTTTATGGCCCTAGGACCATATTCCCTTGGATATTACAGCCGTAATCTCCCTTGGGAGGATGTTTATGGTGTTTTCAAGTCCTTAATTTTACTTGGAATAAAACTAGGCTTTTGTAACAGGCTTTAGAAGAGTTTATGGTACCATTTGGCACCATATTATGGAGTTCATGGCCCTAGAACCTTTTGGGCCGTGAAAACCTTACTCTTGGCGTTCTAAGTGTGTTAGCTAGTCCTAAACTCATTTAGGTACATGCTCAAATTAGTCTCTTGGCTTAAGGGGTATTTTTAGGGCATTTTGGCACAAAAAACATGGAGTTCACGGCCCAAGAACCTCCTTGTCCGTGAACTCACTTTCACCCTTTGTTTCTAATTGATTTGGTGGTCTAAACATGTATTGGTGGCTTCTAGTTTGAGTTCCAAGGCTTTGGGGGACATTGGGACACTTTTGACCCTTAAAATGGAGTTTACTCCCCAAGTGTTCTTGGGCGGTAAACTCCCAAATCTTGGGGTTTTGATTCGATTTTAAGGTTATAAAACATAATCTAAGCTATATAATACAACTAGATTGAAGTACTCACAATTTGGGATAAAACCCCGAAGATCCGTGAGAGAGAATTTTGGCTTTTCTCTAATTGGAAATGTAACTAATGAATTATTTTGGTTCAGATTTCTATATATAGTCCTGGGATTTTTGGCAGAAAATATTTTTATTCCCAGAATGAACTCTAATATCCTAGAGTACTGAAATAACAGTGTTGCACAAAACCCTATTGCATCCACCCTCCTGATATCTCCTTAAGTGTAAATCCTGAAAAACTGTCAAACTTATACCCGAAGTCTGGAATTTCTCTGTAGTTGTTCTAACTTCTATTGGCTTGATATGGTTTGTTCAGAATGGAAATTTCGGTTTTCACAAGAAGTCTCTACTACCTCCTCCTAACTAGCTCATGAATACTATTACATATCACTCGGACTAGATAATTCTTCGAATGAGAGATCCTACCCTACAACAGTTGGACTCAGACAACAGTTGCACAATAAAGCTAGACCTAACCTTCTGAAATTATTTAATCCTTGCAATATGTAACGTAACATATTCATTTACTAGTTAGTAAAAGATAACTAAGACTCCTAAGCACACAAAGCAAGCAGCATTCGAGCATCAAGTACACATAATCAAGCATTTACTACTCTGGCTATCATACTGACAATTTTGTACTAGCATGCAATTATCATAAAGTTAAAACACATATAATAGGCACATAAGGCATCATTCCAAGATCCTTAGTCCTATTCTAGCATGCGGTTCTAATAAAGCTGATAATTATAACATGGCATAAACTTGTATGGGTAATTTAGGAGTACTTACTTGAGCTCGGCTGATTGCATGCACCACATCATTTTCTCTTTTCAAAATTCTTTTCTATTTTCAAATTTCGTTTATAAACATGGCTTTCTTTTGAAAACTTTATACCACTTCCTTAGTTTGAGTTTAGACACACCCGAAAGTGTGCCCGAATCCCTCAAACCAAGGCTCTGATACCAACTTGAAACATCCCAAAAATAAAAGCCAAAAATTTCGTTTTTAAAATCATTTAACAACATAATATTACCAACATAAAATAAAAACATCAACCATGTATATCAAAATCTCATAAAATCTATCAACATATAACTATCTCATCTAAAAATATTAGAGTAAGCTCCCAGGATAATAAAACCGTGGTGTGTGCCATGCCATCAACTCGAACCCTTCCCTTTGCTAGCTGAAGTACCTAAAACCAAAACTGAAAACTATAAGCATAAAGCTTAGTGAGCTCCCCCAAACTACCACATACCATACAAGGCACATATAACGAATAACATAACTATGGGACTACTCCCAACTGCATCGGGATGAATCTCGGCATCGGCTTACCCGACATCAAACTCCTGTCCGGCATCGGGCTCACCCCGACATTCGACCACATCGGGCATCGGGCTCACCCCGACATCGGGCTTGCGCCGGCACATTCATAACATAATCACATAATCTGCATCAGGCTTACCCCGGCATCAGGGTAAAGCCCGAAACAAATAACATATAACATATATCATAATTGCATATACTGCTTCGGGCATGACCGACATCTTACTGGAGTCCAGGACACATAACACATATACATGCATGAATCACAACGACATCAAGTATACTTAACTACATCTCGGGACCGCCCCGACATCGGACCAAAGTCCGGAAACATATAAAATGCATCGGGATTACCTCAACATACTCTACTACTACAACGGCTCGGCATTGGTGCCTTACTAGAGGAAAAACTCACCTCGTGTGACTGACTGCTGCGACTCTGGGTGAGAAATCTATGTCTGCTGCTCCGACGACTCTTCGGCTATAAATTTCAATAAAGGTACTTAGTAAAAAACTGATAACTACACTTAGGGTAAAATGACCATTTTACCCCTAGCTAAAGTCAACATCCTGGTCAAAGTCAACACCCAATTGACCTTGTCACATACCAAAATTGAGAACGGCGGAATACGTTCTGGGGTGGAGGATGTCATGTACAATATAAAAACAATGCATAATAGTAAAGACAAGCAACAACATCCATTGCATTAATATAATAATTGTAATGCAAGCATGTTCTGTACAGTTTGTTAGACACCAAAAGTATAATCAAAATAAAATGGAGTCGTGTATGTGCTCCATCTTCTCAAAAGTTGCATCTGTACCTGTCTACTAACGACCTGAGAATACAAGTTATTTTGAAAACGAGTATCAGCATAAAGCTGGTGAGTTCATAAGTATTTAGTGTCATTGCTTGTATAAAAGCGTTTACAATCATGTAATATAAAAACTGTTATCAAAGTTTGAAAATAGTATGATCTCTAGAAAATCCTATATTTTCCAGTAAAAGTAGTCTTCTACCAAGACTTGATTATTTGCAAGTTTGATCCTTTGGGAGTGTAAAAGTTTTCCGAATGAGACTATCAGTTATAAAAATATAGTTTTAGACTTCATTCATGTAAATTAAGTGGGAAAATAATGTTTTTCCCCAACAGTGTCACTGCCGGCTGAATGAGATAAAAATGCAGACTCCATGTAGTATTAAATGTACAATACACCTCGATGAGTCTGTTTTGCCTTTAATTCTTAATGTGTTAATTAAAGGTCTGAATGTGAACTCATATGTAACCATGCTAATTGACAATCGAATAACTGATGACCCTCCAAGTCACACGTAGTATGGTGACATTTTGTCACCCCTGGTCCTAGTCGGCTCCGACTATTGCTAGAAGTCGGGATGTGGGAGTGTCTGTCCCGTATAGATCTATACACATAATGCCCGCTCTCCCTCTAGGAGACTCTGGTTACACGGTGAAGGCATAGTGAAGTGTCATATCAAGGAATAGTATGTCACATTATGTTTTAGTATATTCTCTTGTATTATAGTATAATGTACTTTCTGGTATCGTGTATTGAGTGTTCTCTTGTATAGTATATGGTATTCTCCTTGTATAGTATTTAACATGTATAGACTCATAACAGTACTAACTATAGTGAGTGTCATGGTAATAGTAGTAATGAGCGGTAAACCTTAACTATACCTATTATAGTTAAATAGAGGTGTTAGATGCATGCCTTTGATACACAAAGGTATTGAACTAAAGTGAAGACTTTTATATCCAACACAAATATATATGATATATAACTAAGAATCCAACGACAGTCGGACAGATAACAAGATACCCTAAGTCCACAATCAAACAAGAACAGGAAGTAAGGCGAGCTATCAGTACTAAGTCCTTCAAGTCTGACTTATATAAATATATTGATGTAGATATAGTTTGGGAACAAAAGAAGTTTAAAAAGAGTTTGGAAATAGTTTTATAACAATTTAAAACGAAAAATGAGTTTGATAAACATTTAAAGCAGTTGTTTTGGCAAAACAGTTAAAAGTATAGAAAATCCTTTTTGGTTGCAAGTTATAAATCACATGTGGTTGAATCTATAACTTGTTGGATTCAACTTGTATACCCCCCCCCCCCCATAAAAGCATTTAGAAACATTTAAAAGGTCAATTAAGGGGTATGAACTCATCTGCAGTGAGTGGAGTGGATGGAAGTGTCGGGTAGGATGCTAGGTGCCAAGTGAGGACTTGGACACACACGGATCTTATGTAACATATAGTGATACATAAATGTATCTAATTACTTATTTAATCACTAATTAAGTAAGTAAATACACTCTAATGCATGAAAACACTTTGTTTCAAGTGCTAGGAGTGCTATGGGTTGTATCTAAGGAGTGTACGGCCTCACTATGGAGTTTACACTTCAAATGGTAGCCCTTAGGGGTGTTTACGGGTTTTGAACCATTTCCCCCATGAGTTTACAGCCGTAAACTCATGGGAATGGTGTGTTTGTGTGCTTCAAGGTCTTATGCTTCACAAAAGAAGGTCCTAGGGTTGAGTCAAGGGCTAAGAAAGTGATTAGGGCTCGAAATGGCACACTTTTTGGAGTTTACGATCCTTGGACCATGTTTGGGAGTTTACTACCGTAAACCCATGACTTTACTACCATAAACTCATGGTTACTCCATCCATTTCATGTTTTGTGGTTCTTAGATCATTCTTTCAAGTTCCTAGTTCATTAGCCAAGCATTGGAAGGAGTTTGAGGCATCAAAAAACCCCTATTAGGGGTGTTTACGGTTTTGGGAGATTCCCAAACCGTAAACCCATATTCTTAGGGGTTTTGGGGTTCATTCCATGGATTTGAAAGCACACTAAGTAGATAACTAGCTAAGGAAAGTATACTTGCTTATAGGAAGCTTGCAGGAGTGTTTTAGGACCCAAAAACACTAGTGTGTTCTTGGTGTTTTAAAGATGCTTGAAGATCTAAGTAAAAATAAAAAATCCATGGATGAAATGATGTATAAACTCTACATTTAGTGTTGTATGAACGAATTTAGGGAAGAAAACTTACATTTTTGGTGGATTTGGAAGAAATGTGTGATGATAGTTGAAAGAAAATTAGTTGTTCTTGAGGTTGGAAGTGTAAAAATGAAGACAAGGTGGGTAAACTCATGCTATATGCATGAGTCTTGGGAGGAGGGTGTTTATGGCCCAAACACCCCTTGTTTGGCTGTGAACACCTAGCTAAGGTGTTGGATTGTTCTACTCGTTACACCTCACTAATAACGACACTTCCTTTTATTTAATCGTTTGACGAAAAATAAAATAAAATCCCAAACGGACTTAAATCCGGCCAAAAATGTACTAAAATATTTTCCACTAATATTTGGAGTGTTTGAATGTGGAAATTATACACATGGAAATTTCGGGTTGTCACATCATCCCCCCCCCCCCCCCGGTTAGAGGGAATTTCGTCCTGAAATTAGAGTTCAAACAACTAAGTTATTACACAATAACTAAGCAAAAAGATGAGGATATTTAAGTTTCATTTGATCCTCGCGCTCCCAAGTGAACTCCGGTCCTTGCTTGGCATTCCAGCGAACTTTCACAATTGGGATATGGCTTTGTGTTGTTCGTTTGACCTCTCGATCCATAATCTCCGCAGGTTCTTCCACGAAGTTGAGCCTTTCGTTGATCTCGATCTTGTCATGTGGGATTACAAGATTCTCGTCGGATAGGCACTTTTTCAAGTTCAACACGTGGAAGGTAGGATGTATGTTACTGAGCTCGCGGGGTAGATTGAGTTTGTAAGCTACGGGGCCGATTCTAGCGAGAATCTCGAAACGCCCTATGTATCTTGGATTCAGCTTTCCGCGCTTTCCAAAGCGTATAATGCCTTTCCAGGGTGAGACTTTCAAAAGGACTCGGTCTCCCACCTGGAACTCCAAGGGTTTTCTTCGTTTATCTGCATAGCTTTTCTGTCGGTCTCTAGCGGCTTTCAATCGTTCACAAATAAGAACGATCTTCTCTGTCGTTTCTCGAATGATCTCCGGACCCATAAGAGCACTGTCAGGAACTCGTCCTTTAGCTAACTGAGTTTCACCCACCTCAGCCCAACATAGAGGGGACCTGCACTTTCGGCCGAAGAGGGCTTCGAATGGATCAGCCTTGATGCTCGTGTGATAACTGTTGTTGTAGGAAAACTCGACAAGGGGTAAGTGGGTATCCCATGCCTTACCAAAGTCGATCACACAGGCTCGCAACATATCTTCCAGAGTCTGGATAGTTCTCTCACTTTGTCCGTCGGTCTGTGGATGGTAGGCTGTACTCATGTCCAGCCTTGTTCCTAAGGAGCTTTGCAGTGACTGCCAGAATCTCGAAGTGAATCTATTATCCCTATCGGAGATAATAGATATAGGAACACCATGCAGTCATACGATCTCCCTAATATATGTTCTTGTGAGCTTCTCCATCTTGTCTATTTCCTTGATGGGTAGGAAGTGTGCGAACTTGGTCAATCTGTCGACGATGACCCATATGGTATCAAGCCCACCCGTTGTCTTAGCTAGTTTGGTTATAAATTCCATAGTGATTTGTTCCTACTTCCATTCAGGTATCTCCACTTGTTGTAGTAGACCTGATGGTTTCTGGTATTCGACCTTGACATTGGCACAAGTAAGTCACTTACTCACGAAGGTAGCAATCTCTGCTTTCATGTTAGGCCACCAGTATGACTTTTTAAGATCCATATACATCTTATCCGAACCTGGGTGAATGGAGTATCGAGTGTTGTGGGCTTCCCTCATGAACGAGTCTCTGAAGCCACCATGTCGCGGTGTCCAGATTCGGTCCATGAGATATAAGGCTCCGTCACCCTTGAATTCCAAATTCTTATCCATTCCTCGCAGGGATTCTTCTGCCACATTTTCAGGTTTCAAGGCTTCGAGCTGAGCCTCCTTAATTTGTGCGGATAGATGTGAATGGATAGTCATTGTTAATGACTTGACTCTTTGACCATAATATTCTTTTCAACTTAGGGTGTCTGCTACTACATTGGCTTTACCCGGATGATAACGAATTTTGCATTCGTAGTCATTGAGTAGCTCGACCCATCGTCGTTGACTCATATTGAGCTCATACTGGTTGAATATGTGTTGGAGGCTTTTGTGGTCGGTGTATATCGTGCTCTTCGTACCGTACAGGTAGTGTCTACATATCTTTAGGGTGAACACAACCGCTCCTAGTTCGAGGTCGTGTGTGGTGTAGTTGACCTCGTATGTCTTTAGCTGCCTTGAGGCGTAGGTGATGACCTTACCTCATTGCATCAGAACACAACCGAGCCCTTGATTGGATGCATCGTAGTATACCACGAAATCTTCTGTCACTTCGGGGAGGGATAGTATCGGTGCGGTGCATAAGGCTCGTTTTAGGATTTGGAATGCCTTCTCTTTTTTCTCTCCCCAGTCAAAGGCCACGCCTTTCTGGGTCAATGTTGTAAGGGGTTTCGCGATTCAAGAGAAGTTCTGTATGAATCTGCGGTAGTAGCCAGCGAGCCCTAGAAATTGGCGAATTTCTATAGGCGTCTTCGGTGTTGACCAGTTCTCAATAGCTTTAATCTTGGCTGGGTCCATGTGGATTCCTTCTTCGCTAACCACGTGTCCTAATAATTTGACTCTTTGGATCCAAAATTCGCACTTAGAGAACTTCGCGTATAGCTTCTCCGATCGTAGGGTTTCCAGGACTTGTCGTAGATGATCGTTATGCTCCTCCTTACTTCGAGAGTAGTTCATGAACACCGCGGGCGTGTTGGTCAGTCCGAACGACATCACTACGAACTCGTAGTATCCGTAACGAGTTCGGAAGGCTGTTTTCAGGACATCTTCCTCAAGCACTCGTAACTGGTGATACCCGGACCTCAGATCAATCTTGGAAAAGTAACTCGCCCCTTTCATTTGGTCAAATAGATCGTCTATACGAGGAAGAGGTTAACGATTTTTGACTGTCAACTTGTTGAGTTCTATGTAATCGATGCACATACGGAACGATCCGTTTTTCTTCTTTACGAACAAGACCGGTGCTCCTCGGGTGAGAAGCTTAGTCTTATAAACCCTTGTTGAGCAGCTTGTTAAGTTGACCAGACAGTTCTTGCATCTCATCAGGCGCTAGACGATAGCGCGATTTGGCTACGGGGCTAGCTCCTGGGATTAAGTCAATCCTGAACTCGACCTGACGTTGGGGAGGTAAACCTGGTAGTTCTTTTGCAAAGACGTCGAGGAAGTCGCGTACTACGAGAAAGTCTTTTAGATCTTTTGTTTTCTGGCTCGTATCAACAACGTGTGCAAGGAATGCACGATATTCCTTATGCAAGTACTTCTGAGCTTGAATACTGGAGATGATACGAAGACTGGTACTGGGTTTGTCTCCGTAGATCATCAAGGTTTCGTTATTCGGTAGATTTAGACGGATTGCTCTGTCGAAACACAGGATATCGGTATGATGGAGACTCAACCAGTCCATGCCCACAATGACATCGAAACTCTTGATCGATACTGGTATAAGGTTGATTGGGAACGAATGATTATCTAGCGTGAGGGTACAGCCTATGTAGATCTTGTTAGAACTCTCTGTCTTTCCGTTAGCCATTTCTACGACGAAGGTTTCTTTTAATGGTTGCGGGGATTGTTTAAGTAAGTGTTTAAAGTTGTGGTTCACGAAGCTTCTTTCTGCCCCACTATCAAATAGGATACAAGCATAAGAGTTATCAAGAAGGAACGTACCCGTGACTACTGTGGGGTCTACTACTGCTTCATTGTGGCCAATAGCAAGTAGTCTTCCTGTTCCTCCCGTATTCCCAGCTTTCGGACAGTTTCTTTTAAAGTGCCCTGTCTCTCCGCAGCCATAGCAGGCTTGGCTCACTCCGGTGCTGGGAACTTGATTGATGGGTTTGGGCTGAGATCTGCAAAACTGGGCGGTATGGCCCTTCCGGTCGCAATTAGTGCAGTGCATTTCATGCCAGGGGTCGTTATGATGGAAGGAGCACTTGGTGCACTTGGGTAGGTTTCCAGCATATGTTTTGGCTGTACAGGGGTAGCAGGAGTAGTGGCAGCATGGACAGCAACAATCTGTTCGTTTTTTGGAAGAGGATTGAGTTGACTTGCCCTTCTTTCAGTCCCACCGCTTCCTCTTGTTGTCGGATGTCTTAGTCGGTGCAGTGGCAACCGTTGTGGTTGTTGATGGTGTGGAAGGAACTTCATGATCAATCAACCTTTGGGCCAATTCCTTGGCACTGTCAAAGGTCATAGGGTGTGAGGCTAAAACGTTCCCTCGATACGGGGGCACTAAACCCCAGATGTATCGTTCAATTTTCTTGCTCTCAGTAGGGACCATGTTAGGACATAGAGTTACCAGGTCGCGGAACCTAGCCGTATAAGCCACTATGTCGGTCCCCTTCAACTTGAGGTTCCAGAGTTCCACCTCAAGTTTCTGAATTTCGCCTCTGGGGCAGTACTCCCTTGTCAGGAGGTCTTTCAGTGTGTCCCAGCCCATGGCATTGGCTGTTACCAAGGAGAGTGATTTGACATGGCCATTCCACCACGTCAGGGCCCTTTCAGTGAAGGTGCAAGCAGCAAACTTTATCTTGCTTTCCTCGGGGCACGAGCACATCTCGAAAACGGCTTCAGTTCTGTAACACCGTAAATTTCAAAACAATTTTTTGCATTTCATAAAAGCATAATTCATTTAGTATTCATAAAAACATCATTGTTTGAAACTCAAATCCATAACATATAAAAATCCCAAGATCTCATAACATAAAAATCCCGTGTGTGTACTGATCAGGCCGGCGCCTTCCCGCGATCCTCATTAGTACCTGAAACAAATAACATCAAACACTGTAACCACAAAGCTTAGTGAGTTCCCCAAAATACCATATATATATATATATATATATATATATATATATATATATATATATATATATATATATATATATATATATATATATATATATAACACATATTAGCCACTTAAGGCTATAACTCTTTGGGTCCGTGCACCCAACTCTACGAACCCTCAGGCTCTATCTCTGTGGACCTCCCGGTTCTAACTTTGTAACATGCACAGCATGAATCACATAGAATAATGCAGTGCAACACATAACACATATATAGCATACAACACTGTATCACATAACTCTAATTACCTACTCAAGGTAAAGTATAGTGAGAAGACTCACCTCGCATATCTCGGTAACTCGTAAATCCCTGAAATCACTAGTGCTCGATCACCCGAGCTATAGTCCTCCTATATCACAAATACATCCCTAATTAACACTTTCCAACTACGGTTGACTAATCAAGTCAACATCGGTCAAACCTGGTCAATGGTCAACGGTCAACCCAACTCGCCGAGTCTGGCGTGGACTCGCTGAGTCTCTACGGGGACCCAATTCCTCTGAGTCCCTTCCGACTCACCGAGTCACTCACCCGACTCGGTTACTCAACCCCTGGTTCGAAATCACTAAACAACCCGCACCAACTAATCGAGTCTGCCAATGGACTCGGCGAGTGCATCCTATGCACAACCCTAAACGACCTTCTGAGGTCAGAAATGTTCCATTAACTCATAGATCCAGTCCTTCCAAGCTTATTTATCACGTAAAGTTCATGTCTTGGTGCTCATATCACACCTAATGACTCATAAATGGTGTTTTAACCTCAAGCACAAAGATCCCAAACCAAAACCTCCATGGATTCATAAAAAGCTTGGACAAAGGGACATTCTGGACCTCCAAGGCTCCAAATCCAGAACCTAACTCGCTTAAGGGACCAAGGGAGCACTAGATCTAGCCACAAAAGGGCTCAATAAGCCCTAAATCAACATGAACATCACCTCAACAGAAAAGGGTTCGAAAATAGTACCTCAAACGTGATGTTTTGGACCTCAGATCTTCAGGAAGTTGATCCTCTTGTTTCCCCTTGGCTATAGCTTCCTTTCCCTTGCTAGACAACACCTCTAAGGTCAACAATGGCTCCTTCTCTCACTCCAAACGCTCAAGCTCACTAGGGTTTCGCTCTGGGGACTGGTGAGCACAAATGACGGCCATAAGACCCTTTAAATAGGCCCCAAACCCGAGAAATTAGGGTTTCATTAAACAGCGCAGACTCGCCGAGTCCACCAATGCGACTCGTCGAGTCCGGTCATTAATCCGGGTGAGAAAATCGCGTCTCTACTCGGCGAGTCTACGCACCAACTCGCCGAGTTCTTCCACAAAACTCAAAATAAAAATAAATAAATATAATACCTGAAATTTCGGATGTTACAATTCTCCCCCACTTGAATCTGACTTCGCCCTCGAAGTCTCATTCCTAAAATAGCTCCGGATGCTGCTCCCGCATCTCACGCTCTGGCTCCCAGGTCAACTCGGATCCCTTCCGATGTTGCCACTGAACATGTACCAGAGGCACCTCCTTGTTCCTCAGAACCTTGATCTTCCGATCCACAATCGCAACTGGTCTCTCCGCGTAGTTCAGGCTCGCATCCACCTGAATGTCCTCTAACAGCACTACCGCCGACTCGTCGGCTATACACTTCCTCAACTGAGATACGTGGAAGGTATTATGAATCCGCTCCAATTCCGCAGGTAGCTCCAAGCGATACGCTACCCTGCCCACCCTCACGATCACTCTGAACGGCCCAATATACCGGGGCCCTAGCTTGCCCCTCTTCCTGAATCGGATCACTCCTTTCCAAGGAGATACCTTCAGGAGAACATAATCACCGACCTGGAACTCGAACTCGGATCGACGTCTATCCGCATAACTCTTCTGGCGGCTCTGAGCGGTCAACAATCTCTGCCTGACCCGCTATATCTGCTCTGTCGTCTGAAGCACAATCTCTGTGCTACCCATCACTCGTTGCCCCACCTCTCCCCAACAAATAGGAGTCTGACACCTCCTCCCATACAACAGCTCAAAGGGTGGCATACCAATGCTCGAATGATGGTTGTTGTTGTAGGAAAACTCTGCCAAGGGAAAATACGTGTCCCAACTCCCCCCGAAGTCCAACACACATGCACGTAGCATGTCCTCGAGCGTCTGAATCGTCCGTTCACTCTGTCCGTCAGTCTAGGGGTGATATGCGGTACTAAAATGCAGCCTAGTACCCAACTCCTCGTGAAACTTCTTCCAGAATCTGGAAGTGAAACGCACATCTCGGTCTAAAACAATCGAGATCGGCACTCCATGCCGCGATACCACTTCCCTCACGTACATCTCTGCTAATTTCTCTGCGGAAGAACTCTCACTGATAGCAAGGAAGTGGGCGCTCTTTGTCAACCTGTCCAAAATCACCCAAATTGCATCGACTCCCCTAGCAGTCCTTGGCAATTTGGTGATAAAATCCATGGTAATCTGTTCCCACTTCCATTCGGGAACCTCCAACGGCTGCAACTTACCATGCGGTCTCTGGTGCTCGGCCTTAACCCTACGGCAGGTTAAGCACCTCTCAACAAACCACGCAACATCCCTCTTCATACAGGGCCACCAATACTCTCTCCTCAGGTCTAAATACATCTTAGTGGCCCCAAGATGGATCGAGAATTTCGACCGATAAGCCTCTTCCATCAAAATGGTATGCGTCCCTGCCACAAACGGTACCCATATACGCCCTTGAAATGTCATAAGCCCCCGACCATAGGTAACGAACTCCGATACCAACCCAACAACTCGCTCTCTCTTCTGGTTATCCGATCTCACGGCCTCAGCCTGTGCTCCACGAATGGTGTCCAACACCGGAGCCATCACGATCAATCGCAAACATACATCTCGCAATGGGGCGCTCTCCGCCCTGCAACTCAGGGCATCGGCTACCACATTAGCCTTGCCCGGATGGTACAGGATCTCACAATCATAATCCTTGACCACATCCAACCACCTCCTTTGTCGCATATTTAGGTTAGGCTGATCCATCAAATACTTCAAGCTCTTATGGTCCGTGTATATCGTACACTGAACCCCATACAGATAGTGACGCCAAATTTTGAGGGCGAACACCACTGCCCCCAACTCTAAATCATGGGTGGGATACCTCGTCTCATGAGGCTTCAGCTGTCTTGATGCATATGCTATCACATGCCCTCTCTGCATCAGCACCGCTCCCAACCCCAAGATCGACGCATCACAGTATACCACAAAGTCCTCCATCCCCTCCGGGAGGGCTAACACCGGGGCTTCGCATAACCTTTGGCGAAGCGTCTCAAAGGAGGTCTGCTGCTCGGGGCCCCATGAAAAAGCGACAACCTTCCGGGTCAACCTGGTGAGTGGCACTGCGATTTTAGAGAAGTCCCTGATAAATCTCCAATAATAACCTGCCAGCCCTAAGAAACTCCTGATCTCGGAGGGTGACCTCGGCACCTCCCAACTCATCACTGCCTCAACTTTGGCCGGGTCGACCAATATCCCTTTCTGGTTAACGAGATGCCCTAGGAACTGGACCTCTCGCAACCAGAAATCACACTTGGAGAATTTGGCATAAAGCCTCTCCGTCCTCAGAACTCTGAGGATCTCCCTCAAATGCTCCTCATGCTGCTCTCTAGATCTCGAATATACCAAAATGTCGTCGATGAATACAATCACCGACCGATCCAACATCGGCATGCACACTCAGTTCTTGAGATCCATGAACACTGTCGGGGCATTGGTGAGCCCGAAAGGCATCACCACAAACTCGTAATGCCCATAACGCGTCCTGAACGCTGTCTTCTGGATGTCCTCATCTCGCACCCTCACCTGATGATATCCAGACCTCAAATCGATTTTGGAGAACCAAGATGCTCCCTGTAACTGATCGAACAAATCGTTGATCCTCGGCAACGGGTAACGGTTCTTGACCGTCAGCTTGTTCAACTCCCGGTAATCAATGCACATCCGGTGTGAACCATCCTTCTTCTTGACAAAAAGGATAGGCGCTCCCCACGGCGAGCTGCTCGGCTGAATAAATCCCTTTCCCAGCAGCTCCTGAAGCTGCGAGGATAACTCTTGCATCTCTGGAGGTGCAAGGCGATAAGGCACCTTGGCGATAGAGGCGGCCCCCGGAACCAAATCGATACTAAACTCCACTTGCCTCACGGGAGGCACACCCAGCAACTCCTCTGGAAATACATCCAGGAACTCACGCACTATCGGAACCTCCTCAACTGACCTTGGCCTCTCTAAATCAACCCGCGTATCCATCACATACGCCACAAAGCCCTTACAGCCCTGCTGTAGACACTGCCTCACCCTAGCGGCCGAACAAAACGCTGACCCAGAACATGTACCCTCGCCGTACACCGTAAGAACTCCCCCACTAGGGTCTCGTATGGTCACCAGCTGCCGCTTGCAGTCGCCACAAACTCCTGAATGTCTCTCCTCAAAATACTCAAATATCGGCTCATACATGCCTACTCAGTAGACACGTGCTCAGGGCAGAACATCGCCCTCTCATGAAACATCCTGGTGATAACCGTAACGGACTCTGTACCCTGCTTGAGGGTTAAAAACTCCTGTGCCAACCGATCCCGTTCCACCGGAGGAACGTACTCATCACGAAACATGGTGGTGAACCTCTCCCAGGTCACCGCAGCAAGCTCTACTGGAGAATAGTGTGTTGTCGTGAACTTCCACCAGTCCTTCGCCCCCAGGCGAAGCAGGTTCAGCGCAAACCGAACCCTCAAGTGCTCCGGGCACGAGCATGTGTAGAAGCAACCCTCAATGTCAGATACTCATCTCATCGCTGCAATCGGGTCCTGTGTCCCGTCAAACTCTGGTGGCTTCGTGTTGCTGAACTCCATGAACAATAATGAGTCACCCCCTTGCGGCCTAGCAGCAGCAATGGCTGTGGTGGCCACTGCAACAGCAGCCTCAGAAAGAGCGGCATAACGCTCGTGAAAAGTCTCAATCAACGTGGTCTTAATAGACCCGAACATCTCTGGTATCTCTGCCCTGATAGCCGCAGCCACCTCCTCATGGATGATCCGGCGGATCTCCTCATCACTAGCCCCGCTGCTCTCTGGCATAAGACGTGTCCTCACCATGATCTACCTCTGAAAAACAAAATACGATATATTAGAAACTCTCTCGAGCATACTCGCACTCGATAACTCATCCCTCCTTGTTTCCCGGCATCCCGAAGATTCTTACTCGAACTGTATATTGTCCCGGTGTTTCCAGTAGTATGGGCCCAATACTACCTTCCACACCGCTTCAGTATACAACCCAAGTCCTCCTCCTAGGATCCCAAGTACTCTATTATGCAAAATCCTTTCTCTAACAGATCTCTCATAAGCTACTTGCTGCTACCTACTCACTCTCAAGCATCTCATAGAAGCTTACCTCTCCCTAAGCTAAGGCATCACAAATCAGGCCACTCTAGTCCTAATAGGAGTACCTAGCCCACTCTAGCACGAGATTACATCATATCAATATCATAAGCATATAACATAAAGGTATCTTGGGAAATCACCGTTCGGGCGCTGACTGATCGTACACACGACTCTGCTCTGCGTTTTCCAAAAATCTCTTACTCTTTTTGAAAATATTATCTCAAATCCTCAGTTTGAGTTCAAATACGCCCGAAGGTGTACTCGAATCCCTCAAACCAAGGCTCTGATACCAACTTGTAACACCGTAAATTTCAAAAAAAAATCACATTTCATAAAAGCATAATTCATTTAGTATTCATAAAAACATCATTGTTTGAAACTCAAATCCATAACATATAAAAATCCCAAGATCTCATAACATAAAAATCCCGTGTGTGTACGGATCAGGCCGGCACCTTCCCGCGATCCTCACTAGTACCTTAAACAAATAACACCAAACACTGTAAGCACAAAGCTTAGCGAGTTCCCTAAAATACCATATATATATATATATATATATATATATATATATATATATATATATATATATATATATATATATATATATATATAACTCATATTAGCCACTCAAGGCTATAACTCTTTGAGTCCGTGCACCCAACTCTACGAACCCTCAGGCTCTATCTCTGTGGACCTCCCGGTTCTAACTCTGTAACATGCATAGCATGAATCACATAGAATAATGCAGTGCAACACATAACACATATATAGCATACAACACTGTATCACATAACTCTAATTACCTACTCAAGGTAAAGTATAGTGAGAAGACTCACCTCACGTATCTCGGTAACGCGTAAATCCATGAAATCACTAGTGCTCGATCACCCGAGCTATAGTCCTCCTATATCACAAATACATCCCTAATTAACACTTTCCAACTAGGGTTGACTAACTCTATCAAGTCAACATCGTTCAACCCTGGTCAATGGTCAACGGTCAACCCAACTCGCCGAGTCTAGTGTGGACTCGCCGAGTCTCTACGGGGACCCGATTCCTCTGAGTCCCTTCCGACTCACCGAGTCACTCACCCGACTCGGTTACTCAACCCCTAGTTCGAAATCACTAAACAACCCGCACCAACTCATCGAGTCTGCCAATGGACTCGGCGAGTGCATCCCATGCACAACCCCAAACGACCTTCTGAGGTCAGATCTGTTCCACTAACTCGCCGAGTTCTTCCACAAAACTCAAAATAAAAATAAATAAATATAATACCTGAAATTTCGGATGTTACAAGTTCTTTCGATCCATTGGGACTGTGCAATGATTCCTCCGGTCCTATTGAAGAATGTTGGTTTGCAGCTCATGAAATCCTTATAGGTACACCCTTGTGTACGCGGGTGGATTTCACCATGCCTATAGTTGGTGCCCATTCCAACTCCACTTGCATCACTGGAATTTATTTGTGCCATAGCTGCAGTCACAGCTGTGGTTACAGCTTTCTGAAACATCACCGCATTGAACTACAGAGGAGGAGGTGGTGGTGGTGGAGTTTGAGTTGCAGGTCTGCTCCTGTTTGGACGAGGACGAGGCAGCATCTTTTACTGAAAAGTTATGAAAAGTGATGGTAACAGTGAGAATCGACCATGAATATGATGGGAGTGTTTCATGGACTAAATCGCCATAGTCCAATTATCAGATAGAGTTATAACACAGAGTAGAGAAACATAAGAGTATAGACTTTTCCAACAGATTAGATAACTGCGAATATTACTGGTATTACTGATGCAAATAAGTTCGGGAAAAACGACCTAACAGTAGGTCTTACATCAAACCATAAGGGAAAATGTTGACAGCTTAGAAGTTTAGTTGGAGTACTTTCAAGTTTAGGAATGTTTACAGACAAGTGCTCTACCGAGCATAGAAAAGAAAAGGCTATTCCTTAAACAAAAGAGAAAGATGAGTTAACATCTTCTACTGGCAACGGGTATCCCTTGGGTGAACCCTAAGATCAGCCAGTTGGCGTATAACTTCTTGAAGATGTAGTTCCTGAGCCCTCTGACGCACTCGGATTTCCCTGACTTCGGCTCGGGATGCAGCTAGCTGTTGCTGCAGAGCCTCATTGGTCCTCCTAGTCCTATCCATAGCTTCTTCAAGTTTGCGGATACAGATAGTGTTAAGGTTAGAGTTGGCATCAATTTCCACAAATCTGCCGATGGCTGCATGATCTTGTTCGACGTTCCTACCAATCCTACGGACCATGACGGGTAGGGCTCGATCAGCCGAGCCACCCTTGCTTATGTTGTAAAAGCTTCGGTCTCTATTGAAAGGTAAAGGATGACCTTGTTCATTTCTCCATTGATCCAAGGTTGTTGCCCACATGGGAGTGGGACCTTGAAATGTTGGACGAGGGTTGGGGTTTGGAGCTACTGGGGGTAGGTTGTTGACTTCCGGTTCGGGGTCGGAGCTATCCGAAAAGCCTTCTGCACGGTGATCATCTAAAGGGATCGGGTGATCATCTACTGAATCTTCATCGAGCCATCCTCCAATGCCTTGGTTCGGATAGTACAGATCTCCGGGAAGGTGGAAGCCATCCATGCTATCTACGCGAGAATGGGGAAAGAAATGTGAACAGACATACTAATCTAAGATACTTATAAGATGATCGTTATTAGTCGACCCAATACTTGCATAATGCATACCAATTACATGTAACCGAGATAAGATAGACCTTCGAATAAGTGACCCTAACTCTAAATCCACAACCAAACAAGGAACAGGAAGTAAAGCAAAGATCACAGATTCTAAGTCTATAACGTCTTAGTCACATGTAACTGTAGAGTATCCACTTAGCAAGTATTGCCCTACTAGTAACGACCCTTTTAGTTCTCACATATGTAAATTATAGAAATGCAGAATACTCCTATAGTATTCTTGTTCTAATGCTCTTGTAGTAGTGTTGGTAAGTTTTTAGACTTGTTGCAACACCACAACCACTCTTAAGCACATGCTAGTCATTCCTAGGAAAAATGTAGTTGATCAGGCTACATCCACCCAGATTTGACTATATGTCTCTAAGTCTAATTGTATTGTTCAACAATCTTAATACTTTTGTTTTGTTCTAGTATGATACTGACCCTTTGTATTAATGGATGTATATATATACTTAGTTAAATATTTTATTATTTAAAAGTATATATTCTTGGTCAGAGTGTTTTAATCTCGATGTGTTTATAGTTTGTATATCTTTTATGGGTTGATATACTTGATTCACTAAAAACAATGCTCTAATACCAATCTGTCACACCCCAAAATTGAGAACGGCGGAATACGTTCTGGGGTGGAGGATGTCATGTACAATATAAAAACAATGCATAATAGTAAAGACAAGCAACAACATCCATTGCATTAATATAATAATTGTAATGCAAGCATGTTCTGTACAGTTTGTTAGACACCAAAAGTATAATCAAAATAAAATGGAGTCGTGTATGTGCTCCATCTTCTCAAAAGTTGCATCTGTACCTGTCTACTAACGACCTGAGAATACAAGTTATTTTGAAAACGAGTATCAGCATAAAGCTGGTGAGTTCATAAGTATTTAGTGTCATTGCTTGTATAAAAGCGTTTACAATCATGTAATATAAAAACTGTTATCAAAGTTTGAAAATAGTATGATCTCTAGAAAATCCTATATTTTCCAGTAAAAGTAGTCTTCTACCAAGACTTGATTATTTGCAAGTTTGATCCTTTGGGAGTGTAAAAGTTTTCCGAATGAGACTATCAGTTATAAAAATATAGTTTTAGACTTCATTCATGTAAATTAAGTGGGAAAATAATGTTTTTCCCCAACAGTGTCACTGCCGGCTGAATGAGATAAAAATGCAGACTCCATGTAGTATTAAATGTACAATACACCTCGATGAGTCTGTTTTGCCTTTAATTCTTAATGTGTTAATTAAAGGTCTGAATGTGAACTCATATGTAACCATGCTAATTGACAATCGAATAACTGATGACCCTCCAAGTCACACGTAGTATGGTGACATTTTGTCACCCCTGGTCCTAGTCGGCTCCGACTATTGCTAGAAGTCGGGATGTGGGAGTGTCTGTCCCGTATAGATCTATACACATAATGCCCGCTCTCCCTCTAGGAGACTCTGGTTACACGGTGAAGGCATAGTGAAGTGTCATATCAAGGAATAGTATGTCACATTATGTTTTAGTATATTCTCTTGTATTATAGTATAATGTACTTTCTGGTATCGTGTATTGAGTGTTCTCTTGTATAGTATATGGTATTCTCCTTGTATAGTATTTAACATGTATAGACTCATAACAGTACTAACTATAGTGAGTGTCATGGTAATAGTAGTAATGAGCGGTAAACCTTAACTATACATATTATAGTTAAATAGAGGTGTTAGATGCATGCCTTTGATACACAAAGGTATTGAACTAAAGTGAAGACTTTCATATCCAACACAAATATATATGATATATAAGTAAGAATTCAACGACAGTCGGACAGATAACAAGATACCCTAAGTCCACAATCAAACAAGAACAGGAAGTAAGGCGAGCTATCAGTACTAAGTCCTTCAAGTCTGACTTATATAAATATATTGATGTAGATATAGTTTGGGAACAACAGAAGTTTAAAAAGAGTTTGGAAATAGTTTTATAACAATTTAACACGAAAAATGAGTTTGATAAACATTTAAAGCAGTTTTGTTGGCAAAACAGTTAAAAGTATAGAAAATCCTTTTTGGTTGCAAGTTATAAATCACATGTAATTGAATCTATAACTTGTTGGATTCAACTTGTATTCCCCCCCCCCCATAAAATCATTTAAAAACATTTAAAAGGTCAATTAAGGGGTATGAACTCACCTGCAGTGAGTGGAGTGGATGGAAGTGCCGGGTAGGATGCTAGGTGCCAAGTGAGGACTTGGACACACACACGGATCCTATGTAACATGTAGTGATACATAAATGTATCTAATTACTTATTTACTCACTAATTAAGTAAGTAAAGACACTCTAATTCATGAAAACACTTTGTTTCAAGTGCTAGGAGTGCTAAGGGTTGCATCTAAGGAGTATATGGCCTCACTATGGAGTTTACACTTCAAATGGTAGCCCTTAGGGGTGTTTACGGTTTTTAAACCATTTCCCCCATGATTTTATGGCTGTAAACTCATGGGAATGGTGTGTTTGTGTGCTTCAAGGTCTTATGCTTCACAAAAGAAGGTCCTAGGGTTGAATCAAGGGCTTAAAAAGTGGTTAGGGTTCGAAATGGCACAATTTTTGGAGTTTACGATCCTTGGACCATGTTTGGGAGTTTACTACCGTAAACCCATGAGTTTACTACCATAAACTCATGGTTACTCCATCCATTTCATGTTTTGTGGTTCTTAGATCATTCATGCAAGTTCCTAGTTCATTAGCCAAGCATTGGAAGGAGTTTGAGGCATCAAAAACCCCTTGTTACGGGTGTATACGGTTTTGGGAGATTCCCAAACCGTAAACCCATGTTCTTGGGGGTTTTTGGGGTTCATTACATGGATTTGAAAGAACACTAAGTATATAACTAGCTAGGGAGAGTATACTTACTTATAGGAAGCTTGCAGGAGTGTTTTAGGACCCAAAAACACTAGTGTGTTCTTGGTGTTTTGAAGATGCTTGAAGATCTAAGTAGAAATCAAAAATCCATGGATGAAATGATGTATAAACACTAGATTTAGTGTTGTATGAACGAATTTAGGGAAGAAAACTTACATTTTTGGTGGATTTGGAAGAAATGTGTGATGATAGTTAAGAGAAAATTAGTTGTTCTTGAGGTTGGAAGTGTAAAAATGAAGACAAGGAGGGTAAACTCATGCTATATGCATGAATCTTGGGAGGAGGGTGTTTACAGCCCAAACACCCCTTGTTTGGCCGTAAACACCTAGCTAAGTTGTTGTATTGTTCTACTTGTTACACCTCACTAATAACGACATTTCCTTTTATTTAATCGTTTGATGAAAAATAAAATAAAATCCCAAACGGACTTAAATCCGGCCAAAAATGTACTGAAATATTTTCGACTAATATTTGGATTGTTTGAATGTGGAAATTATACACATGACCTATTTTGGTTCACCGAGTTGGTTGTCACAGACCTGACTCGCCGAGTTGGTTTACCAATTCGTCGAGTCCCTATTTTGTCATCTGTTCTCAACCCCGACTCTTCTCGTCGAGTCAAGCAAGAACTCGATGAGTTCTCCTTCAAACAAATACATCAGGACTATCTTCATCTGGCTCGCCGAGTTCATCATTGAGCTCGTCGAGTCCATCTTCATCATATGAGTATGATTAGTCTGTGACTCGCCGAGTTGTATGAAAAACTCGTCGAGTCCATCTTCATGGGTTGGGAGATTGCCTTGGACTCGTCGAGTGTGTTCATCCACTCATCGAGTCCCATGGTTTCCAGGTCCATAACTACGTCTATTTCGTTAATTCCTTCACCTAGACTCAACCAGATCCCTTGTAAACTCAACTGGATCCCTTAGAATCATAAAAGGCTAGAGAACCAAACCCCCGACTCGCCGAGTCCCATGAGCGACTCGTCGAGTCGACTTATATACGTAAAGTAGATCTGGGCTCCTAAGGTCGATATAATACGTAAAGTCATGAACTTTACGTCCATGCATGGGACTTTTAAGCTTAAAGGACCAAAAATGGGGTTTATTACATGCATGAGGTTCTCAAGGCCATAAAGATGGCACCTTTATGCCATGAGGTGTAACATCCGGATTCCCAGGTATAATATTTTTATTCTTTTATTTTTTGAAGTTGTGAGGAGACTCGGCGAGTTGGTGTTTAAACTCGCCGAGTATGGTCGCGGATTCGTATCCGGGTTCACAATCGGTCTCGGCGACTTCATGAGTGAACTCGGCGAGTCCACGCTGTTTAATGAAACCCTAATTTCCTGGGTTTGGGACCTGTTTAAAGGCCCTTAAGGTCGTCGTTTGCGGCTACCAAACCCTAGAGAGAAACCCTAAGGGATCTAGAGCGTTTGTGAGGAAGGAGAGGCCATTCTTGATCCTTTTGTTGGTGTATTTGCAAGAAGGAAGTGACCAAGTCAAGAGGAGGCTGGAGGAGGTGCGATTTTGGTGACTTCTAAGTTCATAGAGATCATATTGAGGTATTTGTTCGGACCTTCTTCGGTTTTGGTGTCGAATCTTAGTGTTAGGGTTTTCTAACCCCTTTAGAAGATGGATAAGTGGAGCATTTGGTCCCTTCTCGAGTCTATGCTTTGGATCCGGACCCAAAGAGGTCCAGAGACCTTAACCCTTGGAGCTTTATGAGTCATTTTGGGAGCCATGAGCTTGGGATGTCATTTTTGGGGCTAAATCACCAAGTTAGACCATTTAGATGTTATATGAGTGTCAAGGTCTGAACTTTACGTGATTATCATGCTTGGGAAGGCCAGATCTATGAATTTAAGGAACAGATCTGACCTCAGGAGGTCTATGGAGTTTGTGCATGGCATGAACTCGCCGAGTCCGAAGATCAGACTAGGCGAGTAGGATGAGGGTTTCCCGTAAATCACTCAGCGAGTAGACTTTCCGAGTTGGGGAAATAACTCGGTGAGTCGGGGAGAGTTAGGGGGACTGGAGTTCAAGGCGGAACTCGCCGAGTTGTTCTTGAGACTCGGCGAGTTGAGTCGGGGTGGCCCTGCGATTCATGTCAGGTGTGACTCGTCGAGTTAGGGGAAGGACTCGACGTGCCAAGAGAGGGACTAAGAGAGTCAGTGGACACGTGTAGACTCGCCGAGTCGCCTAAGTGCACTCGACGAGTCGGGTCAAAGTTTGACTGTTGACTTTTGTTGACTTTTAGGGTTTGGTCAACAGTGAGGCCTTTAAGCCAAGAGAGGGGTAAAATGGTCTTTTACCCTTCCGAGGGTGTTATGAAAGGTTTGAGTATAGTATATTTATAAGAGTATTTACTTTATGTGATTAGGCGGAGGCTAAATCACATTTCTACCGAGTCAGAGACTTACCGAGACACCTGAGGTGAGTCTTCTCACTATACGTTACCTAGAGTGGTATTATGTGTTGACAAGAGGGTCTTATGTGTTATGTATGAGATTATGTGCTATGTGATATACGTATGTTGTATGATGTTATAGACCGGACCGGAGGGTCCAACGAGCTATGACCAGACCAGAGGGTCCAACGAGCTACGGGACCGGAGGGTCCCACTGAGACACATCGACCAGAGGGTCGTATTATAGCCTCGAGTGGCGTATGTGTTGTATGCGGTATTTTGGGGAACTCAATAAGCATTTAAGCTTATAGTTGTTGTGTTATGTGTTTCAGGTACTAACGAGGGTCGTGGGAAGGCGCCGGTGTGACTCGTACACACTAGAGAGAGAGTTTGATTTTATGATCTTGGGATATGTTATGTTTCAAAAACTAATATTGGAAATACTTGAAAATGTTTTTATATGAACTTGGATGATTAAAAATGAAAATTTTGTTTTGAAATTTATGTTGTTACAAGTTGGTATCAGAGCCTTGGTTTGAGGGATTCGGATGCATCTTCGGGCGTATCTGAACTCAAACTGAGGATTTGAGGAAAATTTTGATAATGAAGTAAAATTTTTGAAAAGAGTAAAAAGAGTTTTGAGACAAACAGAGCAAAGCCGTGTGTACGATCAACCAGCGCCCGAACGGTGAATCCCCAAAAGTACCCTTACATTATGTGTTATGAGATATGTTATGTTACATTATGCATGCTAGAGTAGGCTAGGTATACATATTAGGACTAGAGTGCCCTGATTTGTGATGCCTTAGCCTAGGAGATTTCTGCTGCTGAGATGCTTTGAGAATGAGTAGATAGCAGTTAGGAGCTCATGAGAGGCCTATCGGAGGGTAGCCAATGCATAATGAGAGTAGAGTACTTGTAATCCAGGATCCAAGGAGGAGAACTTGGAGTGAATGCTGATGCGGTATGGTCAGTAATATTGGGCCCGTATTACTGAAGACACCGAATTAGTGGGCATTCCAAGTAAGAATCTTTTGGACAACGGAGGACGAGTAGGATTGCGTCATCGAGTATGAGTGTGCTCGATCGAGTCTCTGATAATTATTGTTGTATTTCAGAGGCATCATGGTTGGGACTCGACACACACCTGAGAGCAGTGGTGTCAGCGACGAGGAGATCCGTTGATTGTATCATGAGGAGATGGCTGATGCCATCCGGGCTGAGATTCCTGAGATGTTTGGTGACATCAAGACCACATTGATTGAGACCTTTGATGAGCGGCATGCAGCGCTAACTGAGGCTGCGGCAGCTGCAGCTACTGCTGCTGTTGCTGCTGCCAGACCTCAATGAGGTGACTCGTTGTTTTTTCGGGAGTTCAGCAACACGAAGCCACCAGAGTTCGATGGGACGCAGGACCTGATTGCCGCGATGAGATGGATATCTGACATCGAGGGATGTTTCTATATGTGTTCTTGTCTAGAGCACTTGAGGATACGGTTCGCTCTGAACTAGCTCCGCTTGGGGGCGAAGGATTGGTGGAAGTTCGTGACGGCGAACTTCACTTTGGCAGAGATTTCTAAGGTGACCTGGGAGAGGTTCACCGCTATGTTTAGAGATGAGTATGTTCCCCCGGTAGAGAGGGAACGGTTGATTTAGGAGTTCTTGACCCTCAAGCAGGGTACTGATTCTGTGGCAGTGATCACCAGGAAGTTTCATGAGAGGGCGATGTTTTGCCCTGAGCAGGTGTCTTTTGAGCAAGTGTCTTCTGAACAGGCTCGTATGAGCCGTTATCTGAGTGTGCTGAGGAGAGATATTCGGGAGTTCGTGGCGAACTCAACTTACCGGACATTTGATGAGCTCCAGGCAAATGCCCGGAAGAGGGAGATTGAGTTGGAGACTCAGGCCAGGGAGGAGGTCGAGTCACAGAGGGCGGATCGGCGACCGGATCAGTCTCAGCCGGTAGCCAAGCAGGCTAGACCCGCTGATTCGAGATCTGGAGGTGCGAAGGGTCGCACTTGTGGGAAGTGCGGCAAGAGCCACGAGGAGTCGTGCAGGGCTGGAGTATGCTACAAGTGCGGGAAGGAGGGGCATATCGCGAGGGATTGCCCCAAGGGATTTTTGGTTTGCTTTCATTGCAACCAGACCGGCCATCGGAAGGCCGAGTGCCCTCAGCTACTTCAGGGGTCAGCGCAGGGATCTGCTCCTGCTGCTAGGGCTACCGAGGTTCGGCCGGTGAAGGCCGAGGCCCTGAAGGCTCGTGGGAGAGCATTTCAGTTGACTGCGGAGGAGGTCCGCGCGGCGCCCGATGTTGTGGCTGGTATGTATTCTATATTCATCTTTTATTTGAGTTGAGTTATTATGCTTATATGATGATATGCGTAGGTTCTTTTCTTGTGAGTTCTGTTCCTGCTTTGGTATTATTTGACTCGGGTGCGACTCGGTCGTTTGTTTCCGTAGCATTTAGTCAGCACATTAGTATCCGTCGAGAGGTGTTGGATCGACCTCTGTGAGTTTCCATAGCTGATGAGCGAGCAGTGTATGCTTCAGATGTGATTCGAGGATGTGTCCTTGAGATCTTCGGTGTGGAGTTTCCGATAGATCTGGTTCCGATTGCGATGAGGGACGTGTGTGTTACAGTGGGCATGGATTGGTTGAGCCGATATGGAGCTGTGATAGCCTGCGAGCGTCAATTGGTGACGATTCGAGACCCTAGTGGGGGATTTCTTACGGTGTATGGCGAGGGTACACGTACGGGATCAACATTTTGTTCGGCCGCCAGAACGAGACAGAGTCTACAGTAGAGCTGTAGGGGATTTGTGGCATATGTGATGGATGCGAGGGTTGATTCAGAGAGACCGAAGTCAGTTGATGAGGTCCCGATAGTGCGTGAGTTTCCGGATGTGTTTCCAGAGGAGTTGTCGGGTGTGCCTCCGGAGAGGCAAGTAGAGTTCGGTATTGAATTGATTCCGGGAGCTGCCCCTATCGCCAAGGTGCCTTATCGCCTTGCGCCTCCGGAGATGCAAGAGTTATCCTCGCAGCTCCAGGAGCTGTTGGGGAAGGGGTTTATTAGGCCGAGCAGTTCGCCATGGGGGCGCCTATCCTTTTTGTCAAGAAGAAGGATGGTTCACACCGGATGTGCATTGATTACCGGGAGTTGAACAAGCTAACGGTCAAGAACCGTTACCCGTTGCCGAGGATCGACGATTTGTTCGATCAGTTGCAGGGAGCATCTTGGTTCTCCAAGATCGATTTGAGGTTTGGGTATCATCAGGTGAGGGTGCAAGATGAGGACGTCCAGAAGACAGCATTCCGGACTCGTTATGGGCATTACGAGTTCGTGGTGATGCCTTTCGGACTCACCAACGCACCGACGGTGTTCATGGATCTCATGAACAGAGTGTGCAGACCAATGTTGGATCGCTCAGTGATCGTGTTCATCGACGACATATTGGTGTATTCGAGATCCAGAGAGCAGCATAAGGAGCATTTTAGGGAGATCCTTGGAGTTCTGAGATCAGAGAAACTTTATGCCAAGTTATCCAAATGTGAGTTCTGGTTATAAGAGGTTCAATTTTTGGGGCATCTCGTTAACCAGAATGGGATATTGGTCGATCCGGCCAAGATTGAGACGGTCATGAGGTGGGAGGTGCCGAGATCACCCACCGAGATCAGGAGCTTTCTGGGTTTAGCCGGCTATTATCGGAGATTTATTAAGGATTTCTCCAAGATCGTCGTGCCACTCACCAAGTTGACCCAAAAGGGTGTTGCGTTTTCTTGGGGTCCGGAGCAGCAGACCTCGTTCGAGACGCTTCGCCAGAAATTATGCGAAGCCCCAGTATTAGCCCTTCCGGAAGGGATGGAGGATTTTGTGGTATATTGTGATGCATCGATATCCGGATTGGGAGCAGTGCTTATGCATAGGGGGCATGTGATAGCATATGCATCAAGGTAGCTTAAGCCTCATGAGTCGAGGTATCCCACTCATGATTTGGAATTGGGAGTGGTAGTATTCGCCCTCAAGATCTGGCGACATTATCTGTATGGGGTTCGGTGTACGATATACACGGACCACAAGAGCTTGAAGTATTTGATGGATCAGCCCAACCTGAAAATGCACCAGAGGAGGTGGTTGGATGTGGTCAAGGATTATGATTGTGAGATCCTGTACCACCCGGGCAAGGCTAATGTTGTAGCTGATGCACTGAGCAGTAGGGCGGAGGGCGCCCCGATGCGAGATGTTTGTTTGAGATTGACAATGATGACCCCGGTGTTGGACGCTATTCGTGGGGCCCAGGCTGAGGCTGTGAGGCCAGAAAGCTAGAAGAGAGAGCGAGTTGTCGGGCTGGTATCGGAATTCGTTACCGATAGCCGGGGGCTTATGACATTTCAGGGTCGGATACGGGTACCGTCTGTGGGCGGAACGCATACCATTTTGATGGAAGAGGCTCATCGATCGAAGTTCTCGATCCATCCCGGGGCCACTAAGATGTATTTGGACCTAAAAAGGGAATATTGGCGGCCCTGTATGAAGAGGGATGTCACATGGTTTGTAGAGAGATGCTTGACCTGTCGCAGGGTTAAGGTCAAGCACCAACGTCCACATGGTAACCTGCAGCCATTAGAGATTGCCGAGTGGAAATGGGAACAGATTACCATGGATTTCATCACCAAATTGCCAAGGACTGCGAGGGGTGTCGATGCAATTTGGGTGATTGTGGACAGGTTGACGAAGAGTGCTCACTTCCTGGCCATCAGTGAGAGCTCTTCCACGGAGAGGTTTGTGGAGATGTACGTGAGAGAGGTGGTATCGCGGCATGGTGTGCCGATCTCGATTGTCTCGGATCGAGATGTACGTTTCACTTCCAGATTCTGGAAGAAGTTTCATGAGGAATTGGGTACGAAACTGCATTTTAGTACCGCATACCACCCACAGACTGACGGGCAGAGTGAGCGGACGATCCAGACGCTCGAGGACATGCTCCGAGCATGTGTGTTGGATTTCGGTGGGAGTTGGGACACGCATTTGCTCTTGGCAGAGTTTTCTTACAACAACAGCCATCATTCGAGCCTTGGCATGCCGCCCTTTGAGCTGTTGTATGGGAGGAGGTGTCAGACCCCCATTTGTTGGGGAGAAGTAGGGCAGCGTGTGATGGATAGTACCGAGATTGTGCTTTAGACGATAGACCATATTCAGTAGGTCAGACAGAGGTTGTTGACCGCTCAGAGTCGTCAGAAGAGTTATGCGGACAGACGCCGGTCCGAGCTCGAGTTTCAGGTCGGCGACTTCATGCTCCTGAAGGTCTCTCCTTGGAAAGGAGTGATTCAATTCAGGAAGAGGGGCAAGTTGGGGCCCCGATATATTGGTCCTTTTATGGTAATTGCGAGGGTAGGCAGGGTAGCCTATCGTTTGGAGTTACTAGCAGAGTTTGGGCAGATTCATGACACTTTCCACGTGTCGCAGCTGCGAAAGTGTATAGCCGACGAGTCGGCAGTGGTCCCATTAAAAGATATACAGGTGGATGTGAGTCTGAATTATGTTGAGAGACTGGTGGCGATTAAGGATTGGAAGATCAAGGTTTTGAGAAACAAGGAGGTGCCTCTGGTGCAGGTCCAGTGGCAGCATCAGAAACGGTCAGAGTTGACCTGGGAGCCGGAGCGTGAGATGCGGGAGCAGCATCTAGAGTTGTTTGAAGAGTGAGACTTTGAGGGCGAAGTCAAATTCTAGTGGGGGAGAATTGTAACATCCGGATTCCCAGGTATAATATTTTTATTCTTTTATTTTTGGAAGTTGTGAGGAGACTCGGCGAGTTGGTGTTTAAACTCGTCGAGTATGGTCGCGGATTCGTATCCGGGTTCACAGCCGGACTCGGAGAGTTCATGAGTGAACTCGGCGAGTCCACGCTGTTTAATGAAACCCTAATTTCCTGGGTTTGGGACCTGTTTAAAGGCCCTTAAGGTCATCGTTTGCGGCTACCAAACCCCAGAGAGAAACCCTAAGGGATCTAGAGCGTTTGTGAGGAAGGAGAGGCCATTCTTGATCCTTTTGTTGGTGTATTTGCAAGAAGGAAGTGACCAAGTCAAGAGGAGGCTGGAGGAGGTGCGATTTTGGTGACTTCTAAGTTCATAGAGATCATATTGAGGTATTTGTTCGGACCTTCTTCGGTTTTGGTGTCGAATCTTAGTGTTAGGGTTTTCTAACCCCTTTAGAAGATGGATAAGTGGAGCATTTGGTCCCTTCTTGAGTCTATGCTTTGGATCTGGACCCAAAGAGGTCCAGAGACCTTAACCCTTGGAGCTTTATGAGTCATTTTGGGAGCCATGAGCTTGGGATGTCATTTTTGGGGCTAAATCACCAAGTTAGACCATTTAGATGTTATATGAGTGTCAAGGTCTGAACTTTACGTGATTATCATGCTTGGGAAGGCCAGATCTATGAATTTAAGGAACAGATCTGACCTCAGGAGGTCTATGGAGTTTGTGCATGGCATGAACTCGCCGAGTCCGAAGATCAGACTAGGCGAGTAGGATGAGGGTTTCCCGTAAATCACTCAGCGAGTAGACTTTCCGAGTTGGGGAAATAACTCGGTGAGTCGGGGAGAGTTAGGGGGACTGGAGTTCAAGGCGGAACTCGCCGAGTTGTTCTTGAGACTCGGCGAGTTGAGTCGGGGTGGCCCTGCGATTCATGTCAGGTGTGACTCGTCGAGTTAGGGGAAGGACTCGACGTGCCAAGAGAGGGACTAAGAGAGTCAGTGGACACGTGTAGACTCGCCGAGTCGCCTAAGTGCACTCGACGAGTCGGGTCAAAGTTTGACTGTTGACTTTTGTTGACTTTTAGGGTTTGGTCAACAGTGAGGCCTTTAAGCCAAGAGAGGGGTAAAATGGTCTTTTACCCTTCCGAGGGTGTTATGAAAGGTTTGAGTATAGTATATTTATAAGAGTATTTACTTTATGTGATTAGGCGGAGGCTAAATCACATTTCTACCGAGTCAGAGACTTACCGAGACACCTGAGGTGAGTCTTCTCACTATACGTTACCTAGAGTGGTATTATGTGTTGACAAGAGGGTCTTATGTGTTATGTATGAGATTATGTGCTATGTGATATACGTATGTTGTATGATGTTATAGACCGGACCGGAGGGTCCAACGAGCTATGACCAGACCAGAGGGTCCAACGAGCTACGGGACTAGAGGGTCCCGCTGAGACACATCGACCAGAGGGTCGTATTATAGCCTCGAGTGGCGTATGTGTTGTATGCAGTATTTTGGGGAACTCACTAAGAATTTATGCTTACAGTTGTTGTGTTATGTGTTTCAGGTACTAGCGAGGGCCGTGGGAAGGCGCCGGCATGACTCGTACACACTAGAGAGAGAGTTTGATTTTATGATCTTGGGATATGTTATGTTTCAAAAACTAATATTGGAAATATTTAAAAATGTTTTTATATGAACTTGGTTGATTAAAAATGAAAATTTTGTTTTGAAATTTACATTGTTACATGAGGACCCTCCAAGGTTCCAGATCTGGAGCTTCTACCCTACCTTACACCCTAGAATCCGAAATAACATGGAAATGCCCCCAAAGATGCCAAGGTTCAATCCCTAATTTAGGTCTAACCCATAGGAGGTCAAGATAGGGGCTATTTACCTCAAATACACTGGAGATAAAACCAAACTCGGAATCCACTGACTTGCTCCTTGATTCACCAAGCCTCCCTTCCTTCTCCTAGCTTCAAATCAAGATGCAAAGGAATAATATAGCTCAAAGATGCTCACAACTGATTAGGGTTTCAAGGACATGACTTGGGGGTGATGGAGGCTGGGGTGGAAGTCTCATAAGTTGTTTAAATAGGGTGCAAACCCTCCAATTCAGGGTTTCACTTAGACAGCTCCTGCTCGTCGAGTCAGTCTTTCGACACGTCAAGTAGGTCACTTAATCCCCCAACCCAAAGTCGATCCTACTCGACGAGTTGATCCTTCAACTCGCCGAGTCCAAGGGTAAAAATATGAAGTTTGACTTAAATTTAAATGTGTACCTGAGACCGGGTGTTACACTCGTTGTATGGGCTTAGGCCTTAGGCCACAAGATTATGGCCTATTTAAGAGATTTAACCCTATGGTTTCATCAGTTTCAACCTCCTTCACCCTTAGAATGTCTCTAATGAAACTCTAGCCTCTCTTGAACTGGTTGGAACTTATTATATCTCATAATCACTGTCGTTGTTAGCTTGTTTATTTGTTTGTTTGTTATATGTTAACTTATTACATGTGAGAGTTGAGGGCGGTCCAGTTATGTGTTGAAGGCTATGATACTCAGGGCAGACTAGCTTTATGTTTAAGGCCAAGGGGTGGACCAACTTTGTGTTGAATGCCAAGATACTCAGGGTGGACCAATTTTATGTTAAAGTCCAAATGGCTGACCAACTTTATGTTGAAGGCCAACAGGCGGACCAACTTTGTGCTAAAGGCCATTACTTGTATGCACTAAGATTTATGTGTAACGCACTAAGATTTATGTATATTATTGTATGTGATATTTTGTGTAACGCACTAAGATTTATGCTTACATATGTGGATTAAATGTTTTTCAAGTAGATCTTCAGTTCGTGTGAAGGATCCAACTTGATTGTACTGTACGCACATCGCAAACGATTAGAACTTCCGCCAATCATGATTTGATACTATGTTTTTCCTAAACTCGGTTTTGGTATATTTTTACACTACGGTTTTACAATGTTTTTAATTAACATGTTACTCTAATCTTTTATGAAAATGTTGTGGATAAATTACTTATTGTTTATAAAAGAAAATTTTGGTTTGAAAAATGGGATGTTACATTGATAGCTAAGAAGTGTAACTTTGTGGTTTGGTGACGATGTAGGGAGAGAATGCATGAATCGTAGGAACACATTGATCGATTTTCGTGAAGGTAGGTAATGGTGGTTGATGGTTAATAAAGCTAGCCATATGACTCTATGAAGAGAGATTTGTTTGTAATGTAGATGGCGAGATGTTTGTTTAGGATCCTGAAGTACGGGTAGGGTTTTTTAAGAAGGTAGGCAATATCTTTGACTTTTTGAGTAGCATGCAATGACAAAGCGGTCACACATGGATATGTTGCAAAATCGAATCTCAAGTTAAAGAGTTCTTGCATATTTATTATCAAGGGAAAGGTTTTCTAGGTTTGGTCATACTTGAAAATGAAGTCCACTTTCATTAACTACGAATTCATGGTTTTTAGGTTTTGCACATCGTAAGAGTCATCAAAGTGATTGATGACATCGTATCGGTTACAATGAGTAGAGAATAATTCTCGCCAAGAACAATAATTAAGTTGGAATCAAGAACGAAAGAAATGTAGGACTTGATGTTAGTTATTTTAAAAGCATTGTGTGGTGATGAGGTTGATATGTATGCATGAGGATAGATAAAGAGAAACCATGGTAATGAATAAACTAGGGGAGGCAGGGGTTGGTTGTGGCAACGCCGTAAAGGAGAGATAGAAGAGAGAAGTGAGGGAACAGATTTTAGGATTGTTCTTATATCATATGATTATTACATTGATTTCCTAATCCGCAAATTATAAATATAAATAATTAAATACAATAGACAATCAACAAATGTCATGGGCCCACTATACAATGTGGGCTAAATGTACAATATCAGTTGTATACTAACACATTAGGATGTGTTTTGTTACACGAGCTAGAACTAAACGTAAGATGATTGTTAGATCATAGATGATTGTTACATGAGATAGTACTGAACACGATAAAATGCCATTAGACTAAACCAGATGAAATATGATATTTGTTCCATTGGACTGGACCGTAGAGGTGTCAAATCAGGTCATCGTGTCGTGTTTTTGTCTGACACGACACGACACGACAATGTTTTATGTAACACGAACACAACACGACATAATCTCGGGTTTTTTTAACTAACTCGAAAACAAACTGATTAAAAAACGACAAACACGACACGACAGGACAAATATAACATGAAATAACAATTAATGTATTTAATTAATATTTGTTCATACATAACACGAAAAACACGATAAAAAAATGTTAAACCGTGTCAATTTTGTGTCAAATTTTGAACACAAACACGACACAACACGACGTCGTGTTTTTTACACTTGACACGAACACGACACAAACACGAATTCAAATTTCAGTTCGTCTCAATTTCGTTTTGTGTCATGTATTTTTGTCATGTCGTGTCATCAGTTGTCACCCTTACGACCGGATGAAATATGACATAGTAAAACTATTAAGTATCTAATTAATAAAAGAGAAATATACAAGCACAAAATCATGATTTAAATTGGTTTATATTTCTTGTCCTACAAAGTCAAAGAACAATGATGCATGACAATTGTGTTTATTTCTACGTTTATCCAATGATGACCTTGTTCAAAACTTTTTTTTCCAAATAGATACCGTCAAAAATCATTTGAACTTGATGATATTTGACTACACATCCATCCAACTTGCACCCAATCGTGGGTACCTTATTGCATCTCGTTTATTAGCGTTTCACATACCAAATCACATCTTACCGATGTGATATACAAGCAAACCATTGGATCTCTTTTTTGCTCCCCCAACCATGAAAACATTTTGCATCATCTAAAATTTAACGAGCTCTTCGCACTCCTTTTCCAAAATCGTTGCGGTCTTACCACTCACCAAATTTTTCATAACCAAACCACACGAAATCGATGCAATAACTTCCTTGCGAGCAACATCACCCACATTACCCACATAAAATTTCATCGGCACCGACATTTTCACTACAAATTCCATCCCTACTCCTTTTTCTTTACCATTTTGCACAATATCTTGATAGGTGCTTGATTCATCTGGGCTTGTTCCTGCCAACGTGACTTCTAGTACTGTCGTGTTGGCAGGACCTTGCTTGTAAGCAGGCAGCTGTCCACATGATATGATCTCATCATCAAAAAGTAAAGATATGTTGTTCTTTTTCCCATATACGAATCCGATTTTTTCATTCGGATTTTCGATCTTAAAGATAACCACAAACTCCGTTTTGAGAGTTGAATCGTCTTCAAGGTCGAGGGTGTTGACAGTGAATGACTGGATGTCATATACCGGTGGCTTAGGGTCCTCAGCGGAGTAGATGTAATACGCAAAGCCACCGGAGATGATGATTACAAGTAAGAGGAGACAGCAACACCAGCACATGCATCGGACAAAACCACTATAGCCTTTTCCCTCGCTAACTACGCCCATGGTGGTGGTGGTGGTGGTTGTGGTGATTATGAATCAAAATGTGAAAAGTTAGATGGAGTTTTGTGCTTTTAGTGATGGGTGGCCGGAAATTTTGATTTTGGTTGGCAGTGGAGTATTGGCTCCATTGTTTTAGGCCCTTTGTGCATGTGTATGGCCATACGTAGGTTTGTACATCAAGGTCCCTATTTATTTGGTTAGAGGAAAGAACGTGAAGTGTAAGTGCAATACACACATTATAATATTGAACTAGTATATAAGAACATAGTACTTATATATAATTACATGAAATTCGTTTATTGTAACATTCAATTGACAAATGTTACAAGGAATAAAGAAATTCACCATTAAATTAATAATTTCTTCTTATTTTAAATTATATCATCAAAATTTGTAAATATTTATGAAAATACCTCTACCGGTATTTGTCTCCTTGTGATCTATGCCAATGACCTAGAGGATATTGTGTTGTATATCTGATTTACATCTCACATCTGACAAGACGCTAGAAAAATAACCATTTGCAGACAAATAAAAATAAGATACTATAATACACAGATAAATAAAAATAAAAATACATTGTTATTTCTCGTATTTAACACTACATAAATGCAAAACTATTTTATTAAACCCACATAAACTACACCATCTATACGAAGTACAACATTTTTCAAACTTCATGTGTAGGGAATTTAGCATTAGTCGGATCGGTCATATCAAGGAAGAGATAGGCCATGCCTCCAATTCCTTCAAACAAGGAGTATGGATTATCACCTCCATGCATTTCGCCTTCCGATATGAGTTTGTGAGATTTATCAAGTAAAAAACACGCAAACGCCTTCGCCTTGTGTAAAAACTCCACGCTTCCTGTCATTTTATAAAGAGAGAGGAACACGTACGCATTCCCACTTATCCCATGACAAATTCCGACTTTTTTTAGTAACCCACGGTCCCACACGACTTTGGATGCATCGATTGCCGCTTCAAGAAATTCTTTATCTTCAAAAACCTAATTATTAAGTTTTAAGGTTAAATGTAAGAAATAGCATCTACTTTCATTTCTCTTTGTTACAACATTGTAGTTTGGAAATCTATTATCCAATTATAGCAATGTCGACCAAATAGAAAGCAATTTTCACTGCTATAATCGAGTAGATTTTTCGAAACTTTAACGTTGTCGTAAGAAAAAAAAAAATGAAATTGTAGTGCTATAATTGAGTAGTTTTTTGAAAGTATAATACCTTAATATTAATATGAAAAAGATAATTAAAAGTATAATGTTGTAATAAGAAAGTTATGAAAGTAGTATCTATAATACACAAATAAATGAAAGTGTGTTTGCTATTTCTTGAATTTAGCCCTAAGTTTTTTAGTAGGGGCAATGTCACTTAATAGTAACTAAGTTACATACGTTTTCCACTTCGGTACCTTTTTCAAAAATTAACGATTCAAATTTCAGTATTGGTGAAATATTGCATCTTTTTGTTCAATTTTTATTAACTTTGAAATGTTAGTGATGAAGTGGCAATAGCTAAAACTTGTTTCTTATTTCATCATGAAATGACAAGTTATATATTGGAACAGTTTCATTAATTAGTAACCAAGTTTCACTTTTGTTGTAACATTGTGAAAATGTTGAAACTTTTTAACTTTTCAACGATGGAATAAAGTTGAAACTCGGTTACTTTTTAATAAAGATGTTTTAATAAGTCTGGCATGTCTTGTCATGTCATGTCAACAACAGTTGAGTCATGTCAAACTGTCAGCTGTTAGTGCCAAATCATCACTAAAGGTCAAAAACAACAAATTTTCATTAAAAAAGAAGATAACGATACAAAATCTCACAAGAATGGTTACTATTTATTTAATATTTTTGTTACCTCGGCTGCTTTAACTAGTGTGAGGGCAACTCCAGATGCTCCATGACACCAATAAACAAGAAGATCACTTTTCATATCTTCTTGTTTTGGGTAATTTCCACTTGGAAAACGATTCTTAATCATATACTTAAGAGTCTCCTTCACATCCAAAACCACATCCGATTTAAGTTCAAAATGCATTAAGACATTCAAGATCCCAGCTAACCCATGTGCAACTCCCCACTGCCTCTCACCTTTATACTCAAACATCAAAGGGCATTTTCCCTTTGAACCCAATTTTCTTCCATTCTCAATCATCTTATCGATAACTACACCCTTTTGATTTAATAAATTGTCAGTATTCGAAAATGAAAAAGTTAAAGCAATTGAGAATGGCAAACTTACAGTATGGGAAGATGGAATTGTTTCATGGCCTAAGTTTTTGTTAAGAAAGAGACATGCTGATAAGTATCCAGCTCTACCAAATATTACTTCATCTAATACATCTTCACTTAACTTGATCTGTCATATTATTATATAAGTTATTACATATATGTATATCGTTTGGGAAGAAATTGAAATCAAATATTTTCACCTCTTTAAATTGGGTTAAATAGTAATCAACCATTTCCTCATTGCCTTGGTGCTTTGCGACAACAGCACCGAGTGCACAAACTCCAGCGCGTCCTAATAAAAAAGAGACAACCCTACAAAGTTGGTGTCATTATATACCCATTTTAGCTTCTAACAAGGGTGAAATATTGTTGATTAAGGTCAAAAAGTTGAATTTTTGAGTGAGATTTTTGATGCTAGATGCGAGGAAAGTGGACGTAAATGGGTCATAATCATGATACAGTAGCGAACCTGGAACTGGAAGAAGAGGAATCGCAAGCTTTGATAATCTCAGAAGCGAGATCAAGATCGTTTTTGTTGTTGGTAACTTGATAGGATTTCAAAAGCAAGAAAGCAGTTCCAAGAGAGCCTCGATATAGGGAAAAGTCTTTGATATCTTGCCCTGTAAAGCCCCATGTCTTCACCACTATCTGTGAGGCATTTTCACAAACACCTGGTGAGCTTACCAGTTTTACTCGCATTGTTCATCAAATTCTTCAAAATTAAGCATACAAACATAATGAGAGAGAGAGAGAGAGAGAGAGAGGAATTACTGTTTCTTTGAGATCTAAAGCGGCGCGTTTGAGTTTCTCGGAGAGAGTGGGGTAAGGCAAAGCAAGAAGCTTCAACAAAGAATCTTCTTGCTTATCTTCGTCGATTCCTGGTACTGTTGCTTTCTCCTGAACAAAATCTGACATGAAATTCTTAAAGTATCGGTCTGTCATTTTCTTTGCTGGGATTCTGATGGTTCAGAGAATCTGAGACGATGATAGTTTTGAAGGAGATAACATAGCCGCCACGAATGGACCGTTTGACTGAAATCATCAATGACGAGACACGCGTAGACCATCGAAGCTTTAGCTGAGATTGCGGTAAACATGACAGAAGGATCCTCTTTGCCATGGTGTCTCTTTGAAGTTTGAATGGATTTTCCCAAGAAGCATCTTTCTTGTATTTTACTCCTACGCCCTAAACTTTTAGCTTATATCAATTTCAGCCCCTATAGAATGTTGTAAAGCTAATCCGGTGAGATCATCTAGCTCGGCCAACTTGGCTCTTGCCAAGTGGTGGTGGCAAGCGGGTATGACTCCTTTTGGTGCTCTTGTATACATTTTATTCATAATCTCAAACTTATTAATGATATTAATGGGTAAAACTTTGCAAAGAAATCTATAAAACAAGTGGTCAAATATCTCTGAGATAGATATGGAGTTGGATGATGAAGGTGTAACTTTTCGTTGATCTATTTAAAAGAGTGGTGGGTCTTTGCGATAGAATATTTTTTTGGAAAGACATTTGATGTTGGAGACGTGACTTCAAAAGATTGTCCAAACTTATATGGAATTGAGACAAACAATGACTATTTGGTAATATGGAAAATTTTGTTGATGGAGTTGTTTTGGACTCGCGGTGGTGCTAGAATTGGGCAAGACAACTTTAGAGAGAGAGAGAGAGAGAGAGAGAGAGAGATGCTGATTAATTTTTTGTTTTACAGAATCTATTGGATTTGCAAGTAGGTGTGATATGTGGCAGTAAGTAGGCGAAAGTGGTGGCTCTTTCTCGGTGAAAGATGTTAGAAATATTATAGCAGATTCAAGAGTCGATGTAATTGTGTTTAGTTTGATCAAATGGGTCCCCTTAAATAGAGTAAATTACTCGAATTGTTCCTATGGTTTAATCAAAATTGCACGTTTGGTCCCTAACCTTTTTTTTCACCCGGATCGTCCCTGTGGTTTGATTTTGTTGCGTTTTTCGTCCGTTACATACATAAAGTTAGAGACAAACGTGCAATTTTGACCAAACCATAGATACAAAAAACACAATAAAATTAAACCATAGGGACAATCTGTTTGCAAAAAAAAAAAAAAAGTTAGGGATCAAACGTATAATTTTGACCAAACCATAGGGACGATTTCAGAAATTTACTCTCTTAAATATCAATTGTTTTGTGTGGCGGTGGTTAAATAATAGAATAACAACTTATGCAAACTTATTAAAGAGAGGGATTGTGATGAATTTGATTTTATGTCCTTTTTATCACTCCATGGAGGAAGACATGGATCATACTTTCTTTGTGGAATTGGTTGTTAGAGTGGTCTTCTATTCTCCTTCGGGAGCCTTTCACTTGTTCGGAGTTGGTTGTTATAGTAAATTCGTGCATGGGTGGAGTTAAAATTAAGAAATTGAGACTCTCTCTTGTGTACACAACTTTATGGTTTATATAGAAGGCTCGGGATGACATTGTCTTCGAGATTAAACGGTAAGCAATCATGAAAATAGTGGATGACATTAATATTTTCATGTTCAGTTAGATTAATGATATATCAAATCTTAGCAAAAATGACTAGTTTAACTCGTGTATGTTTCCTATTTTATTTTCTAGTAATTGTTTGAGCTCTTTGCTTAGGCCTTTTTTTGCTAAGAATTGTTAGCCATTCAAAAAAATATCTAGTATGGGTACCATGGCCATGGCCGTAGTTTCCTTTCACCTTGGCCTTTATCTCCTTCCACCTCATCATCATTTTTTCTAAACCAACTTTAGTGTACATATCACAAACAACAAACACTTGTAGGAAAAGAGAGTATAGAAGAGAGAATATAAGAAAGATGATTGGTCGTCCTACATTGTGGTGGTAACCACAATTCACAATGCCAAAACCACCACGACATACACAGAATGGTGTGCACGGTTGTGGTGGGTTGTCATTGTTGCCACGGACGTCCTTTGTGAAGGGTATATGGGATAGTCTAAGTCTACGTCCCATCCCACTATATTCTCGCATATCATGAGAGTCCACATTTGACGGAAGTCCA